>NW_027448862.1:0-348016 GCF_030867145.1 Opisthocomus hoazin
ACAGAGACGTCTCAGAAAAAAACAACAAAAAAACAACCAAACAATCCTGGAGCGGGAGAGAAGACTTAGTGTGAGATAGAACTAATGAAAGGTAGTGAAGGACAAAGCAAAACCATGCCCTTCTTGTTCGCTCTGACTGTCCCTGATTTGGGTTGTCAAGCCAAGGTGCAAGCCGTGCGTCTCTCTTTACAAGTCCCCTCTCCCTCTTGCACTGTAAAAGCGCTGCAGCCTCAGGTGCTGCTAGTGCTGGAGACACAACTAGCTTTATTCTTAAAGTTAGCTCAGGTCTTAGTCTAAAGTGTGGGGTTTGGGGTTTTTGTTTGTTTGTTTGTTTTTAATACACATATTTCTGTACACATTTCCAAGGAGAACCTGCATCTTAGTGTGGTAGGAAGAAGTCACTGGACAGCTTGTCAATTACTGTAGAACAGTAAAGCAGCAAAATTAAAAGGAGTTACGATGTTTTTTAGAAGAGCATGCACAAGAACTTATACTTTGAACATTTCTTCCTTGTCTTGCTCTTCTGTTAGCTATCATTCTACACTTCCAAATGTGCGCTGCTGTCCCACTGTTACTACAGCCAGAGCGAGGAAGTGGATACTTGTTGATTTAGTGTTCCTATTTCAGACTGCGAGGATCTCGAGGTGGTATTTGTCCTCAGAGGCTGCAGAAATGCAGAGAGTCCTGGCCATTGTCTGAGCGCTTGTCAAGCACAACGGTGATCCTTCCTGGCTGAAGTTTGAGTGCAGTCAGGCTATCAGGTTTTAGGAAAGCACTGTAATCTAAATGTAGCCCTCCAGCAGTGAGGTTAGCCTTTTCCTCCTATTTTCTGTGCCCCTTCCCACTCGCTTTATGTCAGTTCCTTTTTAGCCTTCTGTTGGAAATGGGAGTTAATATATTGACTGTTGATTTTGGGTGTTTGGGGTTTTTTTCAAATTCTTCTGCAGTATTTTCTTAAGGTTGTATACAGCTTTCGCAGAGATGTTTTTTCTACTTGACTGATTGGAGGAACTGGCAGGAAATACTATAGTAGAAATTTCAAGGGAAAAAAGGCACAAGATTGTGGGATCATTGGAAGATGGCTGTTGGACAAACACAGTAAATAGTACCCAAGTTACCTATTTTCTGATTTTGAGAACTGTTTAGTAGAAAGGAGTGCTATTACCTCCTTTAAGAAATTAGACCATATCCTGCAGGCCACATAACAACTGCTTCCTGGCAAAAAACGCAAACTAGGTAATAGTTTATGAACAGCTGTGTTTCAATTACTGGTCAAGAGGAGACTGTTCAATGCTAGACTCCAACAGAGAGCTTTCCTAATTTCTTGTTTGCTTCTGAAAAACCACAGAATTATAATGGTTGTGCTTCCGTGAGAGAACATAGGCCTGTCTTTCCACATGTAAAAAGCAGTGTCATGTGGAGCGTGAAGCTTCAAAATACACGATCCGGCTTCCTTTTTAACAGAACTAGGTACAAAATGTTCTGAAGAGAAGGGAAGTCGAATCCTCTGGTCAGTCTTGAGATGGAAAGACGGTCTCTTTTTGCCGTTCTGCATGTGATTTGAGTGTCTTTCTGGCATCGTTTTACCAGTGTAAGCTGTACTGCTGCTGGTGGCATAATGGAATTCAATATCCTGGAAAAACAACCAGATAAGTGTTACCCTTGGAAAAACTGCACTTTGATGTTAGTTCTCAATAAACACCGCAGCCCTCAAGCGGCCTGAGGACTTCATTCCTGCAGCTGCTCCAGTAGGTATCTGGGAGAGAGGAGTGTGGTTGCAATGGAGAGAAAAATTCCAGGATTGTGCTCTGAATCCATGCTTTCATCATCATTAAAAACTGGTTTTGGTCTGACAGCAAGGAGAATAAGATTAAATTCTCCCACTTTCCAAACCAATTTGGGCAGTATGGCCCGTGGTCTAATAAAATACAGGAAATCAGTTTTCTCAGTTTTTATAGGCTACTCTGTCATGGGAAACACATTTATTTCAACACTTCGAGCAGTTTGTTTTTTTCTAGACAAAGTGGTGGGTTACTTTTATGGCTAATGTTTCGGATTGGTGCTTTTATTGGGGTTTTGTGGGGTACGGTGAGTTTGGCATTTTTACACTTACTGGCAGGAGGGGCAGCGTTCATGTCTCAGGGCTGATATGCCTGGACTTTGTTTTGACAGGCAGCTACTGTGTGCTTAGAAGCCTAACCTTGTGCATTTATGAATGATGAGACATTAACCGATTCATTTAAAAACTACACTGAAAAAAAGTTTCCTGAAGTGACGCTTCCTTCTCAAATAAACTTAATTTTTTTAAAATCCCTTTTAGCTGAATATTGACAGCTGCCTTACTCCTTTGACTTTTAAGCAGTGTTGAGCATTTGGCAAGGGTCTCTCTCCGAGATATTCTGGAGGAATGAGTAGATCTCAAGTGGCTTTGGTTGTTTTAGTTTCTTCTCCTTCATCACATCGGCACTCTCAGGCTGTCAAAGGTTTGGACTTTGTTTGGAACAAGTACAAATCACACCAAGTTGGAAATGCCTCTTTCAGTGACGCTCAGAGGATATAGTGCAGACTTTCAGACTACAGCAGAGGTTAACTATTGTTGTGTTTTGGTTGTAGAACTTCAAAATGTGTTTCATTTTTTGTGAACAGGTTGATGACTCTTCTGCATCTCTTCCTCTGGCCCAGCTTATTAAGGTACATATATATTCTTGTCAAATCCTTAAAAATCAAAAGAGTTTCCTTCATATTTTTAAATCTTATACTGTGATCTATAGCTGGATCACTGTTTCAATCTGAACACAACATTACTTTCATTTATAATAGTTTAAAATATTTATTTGAATCTTAAAATATGAGTATCTTTTGACACTGTCCTTTAAAGAGAAGCTCCCACTTTGGGAAGGTAGCAGGTGAGCACCTTGTCAGACTCAACGTGATGTGGCACTATTACTCATCTTCAAGACACAAAGAAGAAGAACCTCAGATGCCGTTTACCGTTTCTAACACTTTTCATTATTTTGCATTGGAAACTACCACAATTCTCAGCGAAGAATTCAATTCCTGTAAGTTGTGGACATTTCGGTGGGGTTTGCAAGAACCAAAACAGAGGCGTTTCTGTAACACAGACAACAGCGCTGTCGCGAAACCTGTCTGTGGTTCTGTAAACTCCTGTGAAGTTTGGCTCTAAAATGTGAAACACTGCCCAAGTGGTGTACACATTTCAGCTTTCTGGAAAATGCAAATATTTCCAAAAAGTGCAGGAACATAAGATAAAGCAGCTCAAAACTGTTACGTACTTGACCTCTTCAGTGCAGACCGGCTTAGCGTGGAGGCAGTGTGTTACAGTCAAAAGTTTTCTGGTTTATTATTACTGTGTATTAAAGGGCATACTTGAATTGTGGTCTATTCCTAGAAATATTTTGTGGGTTTTGGATGTCTTCTGGAAACTCTTTGGGTTCCAACAAATTAGTCAGGTATCCATAAAGTTTTCTGTAAGAGTTCATGGAAATGATTTCAAAGATGTTGGTCTGGATTATGTTACTGTTCAGAAAAAATTGTGTGTATGAAACAACCATTTAATACAACGCTGAAACGAGTGGGCACTTTTCTGAATGAACGCGTATAAAACCAAACCCACGAGTGACTGATCTCAGTGATAGGTGCTTGAAGGTCCAGACCATTTACAGTCGCTCCCTTAGAGCCTGCTTGTATCTGGAATCACAGAATCACAGAATAGTAGGGGTTGGAAGGGACCTCTGTGGTTCATCTAGTCCAACCCTCCTGCCGAAGCAGGGTCACCCAGAGAAGGCTGCACAGGATCTTGTCCAGGCGGGTCTTGAATATCTCCAGAGAAGGAGACTCCACAACCTCCCTGGGCAGCCTGTTCCAGGGCTCCGTCACCCTCGGAGGGAAGAAGTTCTTCCTCGTGTTCAGACGGAACTTCCTGTGCCTCAGTTTGTGCCCATTGCCCCTTGTCCTGTCACTGGGCACCACTGAAAAGAGCTTGGCCCCATCCTCCTGACACCCACCCTTCAGATATTTGAACAAAGAGGACTTTAAAACAAATCAGCTGGCTTCACTGATTTGAAGATCTAGTTCTGCATAAGGCTCTATTACAATTTGTATATTAAAAGGGCACAATCAACTGGAAGAAAGTGCAGGTTTTTCTTACAGTAGTTCAAGAAGTTAGCAGGGGGGGAGCTTGGTCAAATTTCTACTGAAAAGAATCTTTTGTCTTGCTGAGTGACTTTAAAAAACTTGATTGTTTTTAATGCTTCCGTGTCTGAAGCTGAATTTCATCAAGCAGAAACAACTGCCCCGACTCTTCAGCTGGGTGTCCTTTCAATGCCGTAAAATGGAAATAAGGATACTTGCATACGTCTTTCTCAGTGAAATGTGCAGTGGATGTCTTCTCCTTCAAATAGTCTGGGGCTTAAAAACCGGTTTAAAAACACTGAATACTACAGGTTTTTCTACACACAGGTTCAGTCCACTCGGAATAGAATTGGATTGGTTACACAAGTCCTTCTGTAAGGCCCGAACAGAGCCTAAGGACTGGAGTGCCCAAGAATGCTCCTGTCAAGTAGACTGACAGGTACACAAAGACCATGCTGTGGCGTGAGGACTCCCCAGAACATCTCCAGGACAACTCTCTTTTGTAGAAGCAGCTGTCTTCATGCCCCCCACCTAGCGCTGTGCTGTTCTTTGCAGGATGGGATGAGTGATGTTGTCTTTGCTGTGTGGGCTGAAATGTGTTTCCAGTGTGTGTGCCAATAACTGTCTGCTCAACAGACTGCCAACCTGGCTGCGGCCAATGCTTCCGAAGAGGATAAAATAAAGGCCATGATGGTGCAGTCTTGCCAGGAGTACGATCCCATCAAGTAAGTGTTGAGAATGCCAAATCTTTTCTTTGGAGATTATGGAAAGGTTGTAGAGATGTTTGTTTTAGCAAGAGAGACATAGCATACCTTTTTCTTTTTTTCCCCAAAAATCTCCAGTTACATGAAAAGACCCGTGGGTCCACCTCCATCATCGTTCCCTTGCCGTTACTACGGAAAACCAGGCCACTATAGAAGGAACTGCCCGACAAGTGGGGTAAGGTGGTGGGGGACTGTTGCGGTGGGAACGAGGACTCGACCAATATGATCCATAACAGTCACCTTTATTAGCAGAGAATCTTTATTATATGGACAGCACTCGGTACAGCACTCGGTTGTGACTGGTCACTATTCATAGAGCGTCTATTAATAGAACACCCGGATTATATAGGCAGAACTTGACTATGATTGGTTACTATTCATAGAACGTCTGTTTACCCGCAGCTGGCCTTGGGGCATCTGTTTATCCACAGCCGGCCTCTCGATGGCCTTGAGGCCTGTGCTGCTGCAGAGTGATCAAGTCCATATTCAGAGTGTCTGGGCTGCTCACAATATGTCCCTGTTCTTCCAGAAATCCCACAGGGGACCTCTGGTGTTGCTCGGGTTTTCATATTTTCACCTTGGCAGTCACAGGGCAAATGCACGAAGACTCCTGTTAAGAATTGTTTCTCTTGGGGTGAAGTACAGAGGTTCTAGGGCAGTGTTGCAAAGCTCCTCAAAATTCAAGGGAAACCTGGAATGATAAAAGCAAAATTTTCTTTCTTCTGGATCATAGACATTAAAGATGAGCACAGATCTTTCTTGGTTAATTTTCATGTCTATTTTTATCTATTTCACTATTACTGTAAATTTTTCTGGTTTGAGCTCTTTTTAATGACAGTTCATGGTTTCCAGTGTTCCGTATAAAACCAAGATGATTCTGTTGACCCCATCCACTGAATATTTGCGTGTTTTAATTACACAAGTCTCTGCTTGAGTTTTCATGCCACTGAACGTTAGTCACTGACTGTACACGCGTGAGGTGTGAATCCAGCCCTCGTGTAGGGACGGAGAACAGAAGTTTCTCCGGTGACCGATTCAGGGCACGGAATTGAGCTCTGGCTCTGAGCTGCGCTTTGGAGGAGGAGCGGGTTTGTGTCTCTCCCCTGCGTGGATGGTGAGCTCAGGGATATTTCACGCTTAAGGAACCTGAAGTTAAGCCAAAGAATGTCGACTGAGTGCAAACCACTGCTCAAGCCTTCGGAACATCCTGGCTATATTCATTTAGGAAAAGAAGTATTTTAGTTGAGCAACCCCTACGCTAGGTGAAAGGAGAGGATTACAGGCTTTTGCTGCTTCAAATCAACATTGAAAGGTCATTTGAAGTGTGGGCCTTAAGATGAGATATGTCTGCATTTCTTTTCTGAACAGGACAAAAATTTTGTGCCTGCTCCCAGAATGAGAAGGAGCACAGGAATTCCGAGGAGTTTCCTGATTGAGCTGAAAGATCCCAACACAAAGGGCGCGATGCTGACAAAGACGGGAAAATACGCAATACCAATTATTAATGCGTACGTATGGCCTTAAGTGGACTGACCAAAAGGAGAAAAACCACGCGTAGATGTCTGAGTGGTAATGCAACCATGTTGGCCAGCATCTGTGATTACGAGGGAGGAAGCATTGTCGTCGTATCTTCACCTTAAAATCTGTGATACTTTCTAGTATTAAAATCGCGGGATCCTGCCCCTGGAACTTGGGTCAGCTTATGGCATTTCTGTATTTCTGCAAAACATTTCAGTAGTGTTGACAGTGGGAGTCGTTCTCTTGGAAAGCTCATTTTGCTTCTGGTTTATGTTTCAAAGGCTTCTTGCAAAATTTAACAAGTGGCTGTTGCACTGAGGTTTCCGCCCCCTCTGACTTTGAGCAAATCCCACATGTGAAAGAGACAAAAGTTCTCCTCTTGCTCTAAACTAAGAAAATACTACTACTGTGTACTGACAGGAGTGGCTGTTTTAAAAAGCACTTGGTAGCACTTCTGCTTTTCTGTCGTGGATCTCCTTGGGTGGAAGCTGTAACACAGACTTCCTTTGTTTATAAAATGTAATTACTCGGAGACTAACTTTATTGTGAGCCTGCATTTACTCTTACCCCCTGGAAAAAGAGAGGTGGGATTCATTTCACCTGCTCTCTAGCTGTCAAAAAATCATTTTTCTTGTCTGAGCTAATTTCTTAGTGGATCCAACAAATGGGAGAGTTCTGCAGAAGGAAAATTGTTCCCCCTCCCCCTTCTAGTCTTGTGGCTATAGAAAAGTAGTTGAAACTGAATGCCTACATTTCAGAAGGCTGATGTGGAGTGAGAAGAATTCCATCTATTACCTTCCTTTGATAAAATCCACAGCTTGGAGAAGTTTTCCTTTACCCGCCTTTAACTTTTTTCCTGTTTCCTTACCCCCTGCCCCCCCCACCCTCCCCTTCCCGCAGGGAAGCTTACGCCCAAGGCAAGAAGGAGAAGCCTCCCTTTGTGCCAGAGGAGCTGCCCTCCTCCTCCTCCTCCTCCGATGCCCTTCCGGATGAGCTGCTGTGCCTCATCTGCAAAGACGCAATGACTGATGCAGCCGTTACTCCCTGCTGCGGCAGCAGTTACTGTGACGAGTGTGAGTGTTACTGCCTTGTTTGTTAGCTCAGTGCATCGCGTCTGATCTTCTGAAGCGGAAAGAGGAGATAACAAAACTACTTGGTTCCCCGTTCTGTTTGATACTTAGGGATACCCTGAGTCGGGAAGGACTCTTCTTGTACAAAGGGGGAAAAAAGACAGAAAGCTTCTTCCCCTTTTCACCTGTCCAGTTGAATCCTCTTCACGCGCGGAGGGACGGCTATGAGAAGAGTGCACACCTGTGCAGGTGCTGACAGCGTTAGATACCCAATGCATTTAGTCTGTCCGCAGCCCTTTCTCTCGTAGAACGTTACATAGCCAGCTCTGGTGACTTTCTGCAGCCTGCAGCAAACGGATCACTGGGCATTTAATGACCATTCTGCTCCACGGGAAAGCTAGCTAAACCCTTCAGAATGCAAAGATCCTCATGGTCTTTTGAGATGTGTTTTCTTCATTAACCTTGAGGAGGGTGACTTCTCACTGTACGAGACAAGGGAAAACAGACCAGTCAAAACATCAAGGCACAGCCTGCTCTGCATCTTCAGATGTGACAACAGTGAAATACCAAAACTGTACAGTTCTTTGCTGCGTACTAGAAATCTTCTGCACTCTGGAACCTTTATAGCTTCATGCTCTGAACTGAAGACCATAGTAACTCATTAACTGTATGGTGTTTTTACAGCTGATTAGAACCCCCAGCATTTCCGTAGCTTTGCTAAAAACTATTTGGATGATTCTAATTTTTCACAGGTATTAGAACAGCATTGCTGGCATCTGAGGAACATACCTGCCCAGCGTGTCACCAGGCAGGCGTTTCTCCTGATGATTTAGCTGCCAACAAGTTCCTACGCCAGGTAACATGATGACTTTTAAATAAACTGTTTGTAAGCAAAGCCTGTCTGCAAAAAGCTGAAAGGGAAGAAAACATTAATTGACAGCTCCTTCAGCAAGGCTAAATTGAATAAAGCTAAATGTTCTTTTCAAATGCATCGTTTGTTGTTACAGCAGCTCACAACTCTTCAGAGATGCTCTGGCAAATTGAGGTCAGGCTTTTGGTTAACAGGATTGCCTCCCTTTCAGCTCGGTATTAACACTGAAGTACTGAAATGCAGACACTCGCGGTTACCAGTGATTAACATCAGTGTTTAGTGGGATGCGTTCCTCTATCTGTCTGTTGATGTATTTTAGGATTGATAGCATTTACAGGAATACACAAGGAATTTTACTCTCTGGAGGCTTTTGTGCGTCTATGTACTCAAGTTTTCTGTTACCTTTTTGTAAATGTTCTTCTGCCTCCAGGCTGTCAACAACTTCAAAACCGGAGCTGGCTACACCACAAGGTTCCTTCAGAAGATTCAGCAGCAGCAGCAGCAGCCACCACCACTGCTGCCTGTCGCACCTCCTGGACCCTTTCAGTAAGTAAATCTGTAGATCAACCTGAACAGAAAAGACACCAAAACGCTGCAGTTAGAGTCTTCTTCTTGAGCTCCCCCGCTGGCAGTTTGTGTGTCACTAGTGCCAGTCCAGATAATTGTGGGAGTTCTGGCTGCCGCTTCTGCTCGGAGAGAGGACACTTTGAGATGCTGGACGTGTGCCTCATGCAAGAATTTTCTTAGCAGTGTTGCTTGTGTGGTGCCCTTCTCAGTCCTTCAGTGCAGGTTTACCCTGAAGGAGGAACTTTTTCCACCTGATGTCTGGAATGCAAATAGCCGCTCTGTCCAAAGCCTGTCAGGCTCCTCTGTGCCGTTGAACGCAAAGGATCGCAATCCAAAAGAAGCTCTGAGGCAGCCCCTGAGCTAGCACACAAACCTTTCCTCGGAAAGCTGCTGTTATCGCATCTTCCAAAACGGAGATGCAGCGTGGGGGCTTTACATATTCTAATGCTTTCATGCGCAACTGGCTTAAGAAAATATCTGGTGTAGATTTTTTTTTTTTTCAGTTTACAGTAGTCAGGCTTTTCACACCTTGGACTTTATATTTCAAGTAGCTCTTCAAAACCCTGTGTGAATCATAAAAATTTGGTTGTTTGTTTGTTTTTTTTGTAGTGCTGCCAATACCGCTGTATCTTCTCCTGCTCTGGTGACTGCCACCGAACGTTCTGAATCTTCCTCTCTGTCAGTGAGCTGTTTGTTGGAAGAGGAGGTAAGTTGATTTCAAGAGATGCAGGGATTCCTCTATTGTAGTGGAGCTTATTTTCCACCCCTTTGCATTTTTTCACAAGGGCTATCAGGTTGCTGTCCTAAGACAAGCAGCATTACCGAGTCTCCTGGGCCCCCAAAGGCAATCAATCCCCACCACTGGTAAGTCAGTATTACTTTAGAATTTCTTTTATCAATGATCTTCAGGTAAAGTGAATGGGATTTTGTTCTGTTTCCTCTCCCCGCTCCCAAAGGTCATCCCACGAGAGCCGGTACAATTCGCCCAGCAGGTGCCAGACCAGGCTGGGAACTGTGAGTATGGACAGAAATTCGGTGTATTACTACTTGTAACCTGTGAAATGAGGCTGTAACACGTAACTGATGCAACAGCAGATTTATAGTGACAGAAGTGTGCACAGATAGTTGTGGAGAATACAGATGGTAATTAATTTTTAAATGGCTTAACTGGAATTGGCTTTAACAAAGGGGATCTGTGCTTGCAGTAAGATTATTTCAAGGAAATCTTTTTGAGGATCTCTTGAATTGGTGAAGGACTTTGACAGGAGGCGTGATGCTAATGAGCATACGCAGAATAATGGGAAATGATTCTTTAAAAAATCAGAACAGAAAAACTTGTGAAGAAAAAACTCAGGGTAGCTGACGTTTTCTACCCCCAAAAATCGCTGGGGCAGGAGTCTGGCTAGCTCTCTGCTGGCGATGCTGTCAGTCTCTTTCCGAGAGCAGTGGCACTGAGTCCTGGTACGAGAGGCCGAGTTGAGAAGCTTTTTGATACGACTCTTGTTGAAATGCGGTCACTGTCCCTGGGTAGAGCTAGCGGTGTGTGCAGCATTTTGCTAGGACAGCTGGCTGGAAGTGTTGGTTAAGTAGTCCTGTCTGTAGGAGCGCAGTGCAAGTATTTTACGTCCCGCACAGACTGCCAAAGAAGTAGTGAAGTTCAGCAGACTGAGCTGGCATTTTAAAATGGAGCTTTACTGACTTCAGGCTAAATGCTGTTTTCCTGATGTTTGATACTGCACTGTAGCCATTCAGAGTTGCTCTTTCTGCATCTCACTGCAACAAAAACGATTTGCACTGCGAGTAGTGGTGGAGTCGTTAAAAATGTGCGTGCTCACGTACCAGTAAGGCCAGTATACACCACCTTGAATCAATCAGTGGCTGTGGTAGTTCATGCGCCAGAGGGGAGTGGAAAAGACTGACCCTTCCTGCATGTTTTCACACTAACAAGCAGCAGCTGTTCTGTCTGGTGAGCAGAACCTTTCCCACGTCATCAGGTTCTGCAATTTGCAGTAGCATTATGTTGGCAGCTGCGTGAATCTTTGACGTGAGCATATAGACAGGAAAAATAAACCCTAACCGAATTTGGGAGGAAAAAAAACTGTCGAGAGTGACTGTTTTGAATGAACTTCTATTTTTTTTTTCTTTTTTTTTAAGGTCCAAGTCTCCGTATAATACTTCACCTTGCTGCAGAAGATCACATACCTACTCCAAGTCGAGATCTGCCCGCTCGTGCTCCTCCTCTCGATCATTAAGGCGTTCCCACTCTCGTTCCCGCTCACCATCGCCGCCGTATCCAAGAAGAGGCAAAGGGAAGAGTCTAAAGCATCGCTCTCGGTCAAGGTCACACAGGTCTCAACATTCAAGGTCACGCTCACGCCCATGCAGAGGACAGCTTTCACAGTCAAGGTCTCCAGGGTTTAGAGGCCAGTCTCCCGCCAAATGGACTGCAGCTCGAAGGGGAGGAGAGAGGGAGCGTTTTAACAGAGGCACAGAAGGTCCATCCTGCGATCTGAAGGCTTACTGTGGCACTGAAAGCAGTACTGTTATTTCCAGTTTGACTGACTTTAGAATGGCCTTACTCTTAGTAATGGAATGACTTCAGATGGTGATAGCAAGTAACTTATTTCTTTTGCCTTTAATAAAAATATTAAGACATGATTTCAAATAATAAACAACATACAACAGAAAGAAACTTGATTTGATATGTTTTTAATTAGATGTGTTGCATATTACAAGCCATGTCAGGTCACTGGTAATCAGCCTTGACTTTGCTGTTCAAAAACAACAGGGCTAAACTTGATCAGTTCCCTGAAATCATTAATTAAAATAATAAAAGTCCCTGGAAAAAAAAATAGCAAAGAGTCATTCACAGCTCCAACAGATACCGGAGCAGGCCATCTGCACAGATTCAGTACAGCTGTATTTTTCAGCCCTTTGGTGACATTTTTATTGCATATGCACACCCCCAGCTCGTCCAGAACATCACACCGCAGGCAGAGTCAGGAAAGAGAAAACGTCCTTTTACTGTGGACACCGAGTGCGGGAGCCTGGCAGTCACAGGGGCTCCTCCAGGAGCAGGAAATCAGCACCTGCAGCGACACGGTCAGACTGCACGGATCAACGCGCAGAGGCAGCAGCAGCCGCGGCTCGGTTCCCCTGTCTCTGGGAACACAGCGCACAGGGAGCTGTCGACAGCCCAGCAGACAGAGCTGCTGCCGGCAGTGGCTGCGCGGTGGCTCTGGCACCTTGTCCCCACGGGCGATGCCCTCGCAGAGCTGTGCGTGCGCAGAGAGGCCCCGTGCCCCTGTGCCAGGCAGCGGGGCTCCGTCGGGAGCCCCCGGGAGCTGCCGTGGGGTCCTTCCCAAACCCTGCGCAGCACCAGCCCGAGCTGCACTGCCTCAGAGCAGCGCTCAGAGCCGGGAAAGACGGGCAAATGAGCCCGGCACACACCTGGGCTTCTGCACTCGCTGGACCCTCCTGCTTTTTTCCACTCCCCGTCTTTTTCTCTCTTGCTTATTTTCTTCTCTTGCTGGCATTCCCTCTCCTCTGCCCACACCTCTTTTCTCTTTCTTTTTCTTCAGTGTTCATGTTCCTGGGGGGAGCCTGCAAACCTTTCCATCCCACAGTGGGATTAGATAGGGGAAACCAGGACCCACTGGAATCAGTTCTGCATTTCACCAGAGCTGACTCCTTTTACCTGCTTTCGTCCAAAGGCTCTTTGGTCCTTCCGCACATACCGGGGAGTCGAGCGGTGTCCCTGGGCTGGCAGGAGGCGAAGTGACAGGTGCCTACACCAGAAATGGCGGCGTCAGCAGGTGGCAAGGGGCGCCCGGGAGTCGTCAGTGACCGTTTGGCAAACAGGCTTTGCTTGGGAAATAGGTCTTGCTGTAGAAAATTTGGAGGTATTTCCTTTGATTAAGCACACGCCTAACACATTTGAGGAACAACCTTTCCAGTTTCACCTACAATGTATCACCCCAAAGAAAAAAAAACACCAAACCCACAGAAACCCAGCAGGGATGGAACGCCAGGAAGAGGCCCAGCAGCCACTTGGACTCATCAGGAACCACCCTCCCACACCAGACACATTGTCCCAGTGGTGGTGGAGCTGCCGTACCTCTGCCGTTTCCGATCCCACCACCGCTGTGGATGTGCCCATGGGCGCGGGCGACTGCTCAGCTGGGGGACCAGACAGGTCAGCCACCTCCTCCCCAAAGATTTCTCCGCAGTTCTCGGTCATAAACTCCACCAGTGTCTTCACCTGCACACAGCAAAGCCTTGCTCTAGGCGCAGGGGCAGGCAGGCAGCCTCTCCCACTCCTGACCCTTGCTTCCACGCAGCAGGCTGTCGCTGTGGGGCTGCTCTTCCAGGCAGCCACCCCACCAGCGTCTGCTGGAGAGAGGGGGCAGCCAGGGACCTCTCCACAGCCCAGCTCTGATCACCATCCGGCTGCAGCCGTCCCGCTTCAAGAGAGCGTACCTTCTCCGTCACCTCCAGCATGGCCTCCAGCGGCAGCAGCTCCTCGTTGGGTGGGCTCAGCAGGTTTGGCCCAACGCGGATGGCCAGGCTGATGACGCTCATCCTGCTGCTGGCTGCGTGCTGGCCGATGTGCTGGAGGAGGGACAGCAGCCGCTTCAGGAGGACAAGATTTGCTGCAGGCAATCTGCCGGCCACCCTGAGGGAACAGGAACACCACGATGACAAAGCAGCTGTTGCCCCAGCCCTCCTCCAAGCTTGCCAGAGGCAGCTGGGAGCCAGTGGCTGTGTTGCGCAGCTCTCCAGGGGCTCTCACAAAATCACAGAATCACAGAATGGTAGGGGTTGGAAGGGACCTCTGTGGGTCACCCAGCTCAACCCCCTGCCCAAGCAGGGTCACCCAGAGCAGGCTGCACAGCACCGCGTCCAGGCGGGGCTGGAATATCTCCAGAGAAGGAGACTGCACAACCTCCCTGGGCAGCCTGGGCCAGGGCTCCGTCACCCTCAGAGGGAAGAAGTTCTTCCTCACCACGCAGTGCACAGGAACACAGCGCAGAAATCAGGAACATGAAATAAAACGAGGAGCTGGCATGTGACTGCTAGTGACATGTGCTGTGACAGTTAACGAGTGCGTCCCGTGTGACACAATTCCTTCAGAGGATGATGTCGGAGTAACCCAGAGGTGTTTTTCTCCCCTCTCCCTGTTCCAGGTTTCCTCCAGTAATCGCCAGTCTGATGCGACTCATCCGACGGAAGCTTGCCAGCAGCCGTCACTGTTCCTGCTTGTGGAGGTGAGTTTCTTGTGACAGGGCTGTCTGCCCCAGCGTTTCCTTTTCGGAAGCATCTGATGTTCAGCTGAAAGAGAAATCAGAAATCTTCCACTAAAATTCACGCTTTTCTTTGTTCGTTCTGGTTGGGTTTATGGTCCTGGATTGTTTATCAGCTGGGTAGGTGCAGGAGCGCGTGTGTAGGAACACGGTGGAAACCCTGGAGCAGTGATGGAGCTCTGGTTTCAGCAGCAATGGAGGGATGTGTCATGCCTGCACCCAGTTTTGAACCAGCGTCGCAGTAACTAAAGTTTTTGCATGTGTTACATGATGGATGTTACATGATGTCCTTCATCTGTTGTGGCTGCTTTAGTTCTTGACTCCATCAAAATCAGCTGTAGTGCTGGAAGCTGCAAAATGTTCTCCTCTTCTTGTGTTATTTGGTGGTTATTCCAACCACCAAACAGCTCTGTGTGGCTGTGCTTTAGCTTTGCAATGTGCAACATTTATGTCAGCAGAGTTCCAGTAATTGCTAGAAATGCAACTGTGGTGTTTGGTTTGGTTGTTGCTTTTTTTTTAAAGTATAAACTATTTCCTCAAAGTTTTAGTGGATTTCATTGGCCAAAGTCACAAGGCATGATTGCACCTTGATTTCATTCAAGCTGTTCCAAGGGAAAGTACTGAAAAATGCTACAGAACCTCTTTCAGCTTCCCCTCCTCCCCACCCCGCTACTAAAGCTGCTGTTGCTCTTTCAGACAGAAGGGCTGTCATTTTCACAGGGTGTCTTTGTCAAGTTTGGCAAAAATCCCGTTCCTGGCTGTGCCACTCCTTCCTGGGTCCTGTCTGTGTGCACACACGACTGTATTCAGTGGGCGGAATTACGGGAAGGAGTTTGCAGCAGGCTGCTGTCGGCCATGGGCAGTGCTATGGAGTAGTTATTTCTGCTGTAGCCAAGTAGAGCTGTGAGGAACTGGGAAGCGTGCTGAGGTCTGACGTGCCTGGAGACGTTTGGTGATGTAGACGTAGCATGGGGTTCTTTCTTCCTTACAGCCTCTCATCTGTCTGTCTGTCTGTCCCAAGGGCTGGAGGCGTCAGTTAAACCCAGTGGCTTTCCACCACAGATGGTGAAAATCTCAGGAGTACGACTTTGGTGGGTCCTGTCGGCACGCGGGCAAGGGCACTGGTCAGCCAAGATGATGTGACATCCTCAGAAGAGTTTGGTGTCTTTTCTCACTTTTGGAGTGTTGCCAAGTTACACTCTGGGCTTTCTCATTCTGCTCTGATCTTGCAGAAGCTCGGTCCTTCTTTGTCCCTCTCCTGGGTACCTTTCTGGAAAGCCATTCCAGAGGCCCATGGTGTCTGAGCAGGGGCTGTGTCCCTTCGCGCGGTGGCTGTTGGCGAGCTGCCAGCTCACAGGGGCTGGTGGCTGTCACCCTCCTTGCTGTGTGAGGGACAGGGAGCAGATGGGACCCCGTGCTCTCCTGGCCTGCCTGGATGTGTGCTTGGCAGATGTGAGCAGATGGAGATGGCTGCTTTGTTGAGAAGAAACAAGAGTACCTCTGAGATTTAGTCAGTTAAATGCTCAGCTGTTAGGAAAGAAAGAAAAGGCTTCCAGAGGGTGGAAGGCAGGGTGTGGGGGGGCGCCCCGGGCCATGCTGGGAGCTGTAGTCCTGGGGCCTGCCCTGGGGCAGGGGCTGCTGCTGGCCATGTTGGTTCCCGGGGCATGCTGGGAGCTGCAGGCCCGGGGCAGGGGCTGCTGGGTGGCAATGTTGGTTCCCGGGGCATGCTGGGAGCTGCAGGCCCGGGGCAGGGGCTGCTGGGTGGCCATGTTGGTTCCCGGGGCATGCTGGGAGCTGTAGGCCCGGGGCAGGGGCTGCTGGGTGGCCATGTTGGTTCCCGGGGCATGCTGGGAGCTGCAGGCCCGGGGCAGGGGCTGCTGGGTGGCCATGTTGGTTCCCGGGGCATGCTGGGAGCTGCAGGCCCGGGGCAGGGGCTGCTGGGTGGCCATGTTGGTGTGGCAGGGACAGGATCCACTCCAGGCCCCGGCTAAGGTGAGGGCTGGGGCTGCCTGTGAGGGGAGCGGGGCCGTGGGGCGGGCACTGGGGGCTGTGCTGCCTGCTGGCCACGCGAGGGGGGCGGGGGGGAGCTCCCCGCTGGAGCCAGGCCCGGCCGGGGCAGCCCCGGGGGGGAGCCCAGAGCTGGGGAGGGGCAGGGGACGGAGACGGAGCCCCTGGGCACAGGCACCAGCGGGCTTGTGGGCTGAGCAAGGGAAGGCAGAGCTGCTTCTCTGTGTGTTGCCTTTCCCTCTGCTCCCTTCTCCCCTCCCTGTGTGTTGCCTTTCTCTCTGCTCCCTTCTCCCCTCCCTGTCCCTCGGTGAGGCTGGTGTCCTTCCCTGGTGTCCTTCCCTGGTGAGGTGAGCTCCCAGCCCGGGCTGAGGGAGAGAGAAAAGGGGTGAGGGGGGAGGGGTCGCAGCCCTGAGTGTGCAAGTTTCATACAGACGCCCGGTTCTGAAGATACAGCGTGTGTGTGGGTCAGCGTTACCTGAAGAGTTTTTTTCCTGGTTGATTTGATGCAGCGTGGTACATTTTGGTGGGAACACGGGGATGATGTATCCGAAGTTGCTGAAAATGAGGTGATCCTGGTCATAGGTATTATTTCTTTGCCTGTTCTGGGAGCATCATTCTGCATGTATTGCTAAATGTATGTCTTCATTTCATTGAAACTGCAGTGTAAAACTGGAAATATTGTACCTGCAAAAGAATGGGAACAGCTGTCCTTGTTCGCCAAGGTGAGCAGAGAAGCAGTGGGGAGCAGTTTGCAGGATCAGAACTTCAGCCTGCTCTGGGTGATAGACCCTCAGGTGGGTAAAGAGAAACCTCGCTTTTTGAAATACAACTCTTCCTATCATGGTATTTCTTTTGTTCGGTTGTGTTGGCAGTCAGACTCTAAACATGTGATTAAACTGTTAAAAATCAAGCTATTTAAGGATTCTTTACTGTCTTAAATCTCATTACAAGCAGTGCACTGTGTTGCCCTGTGGATACTGCATTCTCATGAGTGACCTGACTGGAAGTTTTCCTTTTCTTTCTAGTACAGGGATGCATTTATGAAGGCAAATCCAGGGTACAAGTGGTACCCCACAACAAACCACCGTGTGACGGCTCAGACATCCCCTGTTGCAAACAGGAGAAATCCATGGGCTTTGCCTCAGACTCTGGGAGAGATTCACTAAGCCTGAGGAAAGAGACTACAAGGTGAAGAAGTGCCCCAGCGTCACTTCAGCGTGGCAGGTGAGATTTCCACCCATGTTGCTCAAACACAGCAGCTTCAGTTTGTTTGAGGTTTCGGCGTTGGAATTGAACTGCAAGAGCAGTTTTCTCTACTGCACGTAGTACTGTAGTGCTGATACCTTTCATGTCCCAAATGCGGTTGCCAAGACTCGAGTTAAAAC
Organism: Opisthocomus hoazin; assembly: GCF_030867145.1. NCBI lineage: Eukaryota > Metazoa > Chordata > Aves > Opisthocomiformes > Opisthocomidae > Opisthocomus > Opisthocomus hoazin. The sequence goes on from NW_027448862.1 coordinate 17,638, forward strand.
TCTGCATAACAACCTAAAATTTTCCTTAGTGCATGATTGTTTTGAAGAGTCAAGTCCCGATCTGTGGCATATCATAACGCACACCCTGTATTGGGTCCAGATTTGACTGAAGCTTATTTCAGGGCTATCTGCTGTTGAGGATTTTCATTTTCTAGTCAAAAGGGAAAACGCTGGTTAGAGTGATTCACAGATCCGGTAATAACCTAACAGTACAATGTATGCTGTTAACCAGGTGTCCTTTATTACGGCGCTGGGCACAGGGGGGATCTCTCCTCCAAACGTGTGCGCCAAACACCCTTTAATTTCAGGTTAAATAGAACTACAATATGCATATTAATCGTTATATTTCCGAGAGCGTATGAATCTATTCCAGTTCTCCTTTAGCAGGTGTATTAGAGCTCCTGGGTGGTCTCTGGTGGTCTTAGGTCGTTACTTCATCTCTTTTGGTAGTCTTCCTCACTTGCCCATGAGTTACATCCGGGGCGCTGCGCATGCTCGGTTCGTTCTATCTCGTTGCAAAACTGCAAAGCTGCTTTTCGCTGGTTCTTGGTCGCAGCTCCTGCTCTTGTCACAGTCTTGTCCTTGCTAAGTTTGCTAATCTATAAGGAGAGCTTGCAACTTCCACACAGGTGCTTTGTTAAAACTAAAACTAGAAAATACCACTGCAGCTAGTTTGGTAAAGTGTCATGTTTCTTATTATTCCTTCTATCAAGAGGTGTTAAAGTTCTTGTGGATGAATGTACCACAGGCGAAAACTTTTTGTATTTAAATCAGTAGAACTGCTATTTAACTTCACTTAAATAGTGCCCTGTTGTCTATTACATCTTGGAGAGGAAAACATAAAAAAAAAATCAGATCTGTGACTAAGTGTAGGTGCAGTGCCTGAACGAATGAAAAGCAGGTCATCTCTCACTGGTGTCCACAGACAGCAGAACTGTTGCAGTCCTGACCTTGAAATACAGAGACATTGACATTAAATACTGGGACCTTAAGAACCTTGGCTTTTACATTGTCTTTCTATATCTCATTTTAGTTTGCTGCCACTCTTTTGTTTCGTTTGTCCCTTGACTTCCTTCATCCTCCTCCCTACTTAGATCTTGTAGAAGGCTAAGTTTTTGAAATCATTTCCTGTATTTGTGGGTATTGCTTGTTTTGCTGTAGATCTCTAGCTTTTTGCATAGCCTTGCTATGTCTGTGTTCGTGTGCTGCCCTCAGGTTTTTAGGTTTTGCCTTGACTTCCTTAATCTTCCTCCCTAATTAAGTTTTCTTTCTAAGTCGAAGGGTTTCCAGAGTGCCCTTGCTTTCTACATTGTGTTACTGCAGCGGATTTAGTTTGCTGCCATGGGTTATTAGATTTGCCCTTCCTTAATCTTCCTCCCAATTTCAGTGTTCATATGAACTCTGAGGATTTCACATGTTGTTGTCTTCAAGAGTTTTGTGTCATTCCTTAGTGCTTACCTTTATTGTTCTATTATTTTTTTCGGTTTTCTTTTAATCTCTGTCGGTTTTTCACTTTTTGACATTCATTTCTTGGTCTTCCTTTCTGCTGTAGTCATTCTGTCTTGGTTTGTGTCTTTATCCTGGCTTTTTGCATTGTCTTTCCACAGCTGTTTCAGTCTGCTGCCACTCTTTTGTTTCGTTTGTCCCTTGACTTCCTTCATCCTCCTCCCTATTGAGATCTTATTGAAGGCTAAGTTTTTGAAATCATTGTGTGTATTTGTAGGTATTGCTAGTTTTGGTGTAGATCTTTATCTTTTTGCATATAGCCTTGCCATGTGTGCCTTAGTGTGCTGCCCTCGGTTTTTAGTTTTTGCCTTGACTTCCTTAATCTTCCTCCCTAGTTAAGTTTCTTTCAAAGTCGAAGGGTTTCCAGAGTGCCCTTGCTTTCTACATTGTGTTTCTGCAGCGGATTTACTTTGCTGCCATGGGTTATAAGTTTTTCCCTTTACTTCCTTAATCTTCTTCCTTATTTTAATGTTTGTGTGAAGTCTGAGGATTTCAAATCTGGTTTTCTTCAAGAGTCTGGTGTCATTCCTTAGTACTTACTTGTATTGTTCTATTTTTTTTTCCTTTGTTTCTTTAATCTCTGTGGGTTTTTCACTTTTTGACATTCTTTTCTTGGTCTTCCTTTCTGCTGTAGTCATTCTGTCTTTGTTTGTGTCTTTATGCTGGCTTTTTACATTGCCTTTCCACAGCTGTTTCAGTCTGCTGCCACTCTTTTGTTTAGTATTTCCCTTGACTTCCTTCATCCTCGTCCCTATTGAGATCTTATTGAAGGCTAAGTTTTTGAAATCATTGCCTGTATTTGTAGGTATTGCTTGTTTTGCTGTATATCTCTAGCTTTTTGCATAGCCTTGCCATGTGTGCCTTAGTGTGCTGCCCTCGGTTTTTAGTTTTTGCCTTGGTTTCCTGAATCTTCCTCCCTATTTCACGGTTCATTTGAAGTGTAACGTTTTGAAATCGCTGTCTTCAAGAGTTTTGTGTCATTCCTTAGGTCGTTAGTATTACAGATTTTCTTTCGAAATCTCTCTTTTAGTTTGTGGTCCTTGTATTTCCCTATAGTTTTTCTTTTGTTCCCTAATCTCTGTTGGTATTTCACTTGTTGACATTCATGTCTTCGTCTTCCATTCTGTTCTAGTCACCTTTTTGTTGCTTTTCCAGAACACCTTGGCTTTGTACATTGTCTTTCTACATCTCATTTTAGTTTGCTGCCACTCTTTTGTTTCGTTTGTCCCTTCACTTCCTTCATCCTCCTCCCTACTGAGATCTTATTGAAGGCTAAGTTTTTGAAATCATTGCCTATATTTGTAGGTATTGCTTGTTTTGCTTTAGGTCTCTAGATTTTTGCATTGTCTTTCTATGTCTGTTTTAGTGTGCTGCCCTCAGGTTTTTAGGTTTTGCCTTGACTTCCTTAATCTTCCTCCCTAGTTAAGTTTCTTTCTAAGTCGAAGGGTTTCCAGAGTGCCCTTGCTTTCTACATTGCGTTTCTGCAGCGGATTTACTTTGCTGCCATGGGTTATAAGTTTTGCCCTTTACTTCCTTAATCTCCTTCCTTATTTTAATGTTTGTGTGAAGTGTGAGGATTTCAAATCTGGTTTTCTTCAAGAGTTTTGTGTCATTCCTTAGTACTTACTTGTATTGTTCTATATTTTTCCTTTGTTTCTTTAATCTCTGTCGGTTTTTCACTTTTTGACATTCACTTTTTGGTCTTCCTTTCTGTTGTAGACATTCTGTCTTGGTTTGTGAAACTCCCCCAGGCACCAGTACAGGCTGGGGCGGCCCTGCTGTAGAGCAGCTCTGCGGAGAGGGACCTGGGTGTCTTGGTGGACGACAGGCTGACCATGAGCCAGCAGCGTGCCCTGGCTGCCAAGAAGGCCAATGGCATCCTGGGGTGCATTAGCAGGAGTGTGGCCAGCAGGACGAGGGAGGTTCTCCTTCCCCTCTACACCCTAGTTAGGCCTCATCTGGAGTGATCTGTTCAGTTCTGGGCTCCCCAGTTCAAGAAAGATGAGGAGCTACTGGAGAGAGTCCAGAGGAGGGTTAGGAGGATGATGAGGGGACTGCAGCATCTCTCCTACGAGGAAAGGCTGAGGGAGCTGGGCTTGTTCAGCCTGGAGAAGAGAAGGCTGAGAGGGGACCTTAGAAATGCCTCTAAATATCTGCAGGGTGGGGGTCAGGAGGACAGGGCCCAACTCCGTTCAGTGGTGCCCAGCGATAGGACAAGGGGCAACGGGCACAAACTGGAGCAGAGGAAGCTCCAGCTGAACACGAGGAAGAACTTCTTGCCTCTGAGGGTGACAGAGCCCTGGCCCAGGCTGCCCAGGGAGGTTGTGGAGTCTCCTTCTCTGGAGATATTCCAGACCCGCCTGGACGTGATGCTGAGCAGCCTGCTCTGGGTGACCCTGCTTGGGCAGGGGGTTGGACTGGGTGACCCACAGAGGTCCCTTCCAACCCCGAACATTCCGTGATTCCGTGACCCACAGAGGTCCCTTCCAACCCCGAACATTCCGTGATTCCGTGACCCACAGAGGTCCCTTCCAACCCCGAACATTCCGTGATTCCGTGACCCACAGAGGTCCCTTCCAACCCCGAACATTCCGTGATTCCGTGACTCACAGAGCGCCGTGGCAACCCCCAAACATTCCGTGGTTCCGTGGTTCAGTTGAGTGTGCAGGGAGCGTGCAGGGAGTGTGCAGAGAGGCCAGGCGTGCACAGGGAGCAAGTCGTGAGCGTGGAGCGTGAGCAGTGACCATGCAAGGAGCATGCGGTAAGTGTGCATTAAGCGTGCAGTGAGTGTGCAGACAGGCCAGGAGCGTGCAGGGAGCTTTCTACGATGGCACGACTGGTTGGGTAGAGGAGGGGAGAGCCGTGGGTGTTGTCTGCCTCGACTTCAGCAAGGCTTTTGACACGGTCTCCCATCACATCCTCCTAGGGAAGCTCAGGCAGTGTGGGCTGGACGAGTGGTCGGTGAGGTGGATTGAGAACTGGCTGAATGGCAGAGTTCAGGGGGTTGTCATCAGCGGCGCTGAGTCTGGTTGGAGGCCGGTAACTAGCGGTGTGCCCCAGGGGTCAGTACTGGGCCCAGCCTTGTTTAACTTCTTCATCAGTGACCCGGATGAAGAGTTAGAGTGTACCCTCAGCAAGTTTGCTGATGACACCAAACTGGGAGGAGTGGTGGGTACACCAGCAGGCTGTGCTGCCATTCAGCGTGACCTGGACAGGCTGGAGAGGTGGGCAGAGAGGAACCTGATGAGGTTCAACAAAGGCAAATGCAGGGTCCTGCCCCTGGGGAGGAACAGCCCCAGGCACCAGTACAGGCTGGGGCGGCCCTGCTGGAGAGCAGCTCTGCGGAGAGGGACCTGGGTGTCCTGGTGGACGACAGGCTGACCATGAGCCAGCAGCGTGCCCTGGCTGCCAAGAAGGCCAGTGGCATCCTGGGGTGCATTAGCAGGAGTGTCGCTAATTGGGGCGCCCTCGTTAGCAGCGCTAATGTAGAGCAGGGCGCTGATTGCCCGGCTGCGAGGGGCGCGGGATTTGGGGGGGCTTGGGGGGTCCCGACCCCCCCGCTCTGGCCCCACTGGCACTTTGGGGGGGGGGGGGGCACACCCGAACTGCGGGGAGGGGGGCGGAGCGTGACGCGGTGCCCGGGAGGGGCGGGGCATGGGGGGGCGGGGCGATGGCGGCTCGGGAGGGGGCGAGCAGCCAATAGGCGGTGCAGGCGGTGACGTCATGCGCAGCCATTGGCCGAGGCGCCGCCGCTCGGCGCGTGCGTTCTGAGCCCGGGTCGGCGTCAAGCGATACGTGGGGTGGGGGGAGGGGAGGGGGGGACACCCGCGCCGTGACAGGCTCCCACGGTGCCACCCAGCCGGGGTGGGGCCGGGGTGGGGGGGGCTGTGCTGTGACCCCCTGCCACGCGCAGGCCTCGCGGCTGAGCACCGCCCCGCTCGTGACATGTGTGGGCTGTGGGGGGGGGGGAACCCGGGAGGTGTCCGTGGGGCTCCCCGCACCCCGCCCGGTGCAGCCAGGGGGGGGCTGTGGGGGTCCCTGCCCCTGGGCGCAGCGTGGGGGGTGGGGTGGGGGTGTGTCCCCGCGGGGGGGCGGTGTCACACGGTGGGGGCGGGGCGGGGGGGCGGAGCCGCCGCCATAAAGCTGCGGGGGGGGGGCGGGGGCGGGGGCACGTCCCCTCCCGGCGGTGCGGAGCGATGCGGAGCGGAGCGGGCTGCGGTACCCCCGGCAGCGGCGGCTCTGCGGGGCCGGTGAGCGCCGGGGGGGTTTTGGGACCAGGGGGGCTCCGTGCGGGCCCCGTGCGGGCCACAGCCCCCTGACACCCGCCCCCCCGGGCTCCTCTCTCCACAGGTCTCGGCCTACCCCCGGCCCCCCCCCGATGGCTCTGCCCGCCCCTCTGCATCCCTCCCCCCCCTCCCGGTTTATTTTCCTGTTTTTGTTGGTTGGTTGGTTGGGCTTTTTCCTACCCCGCGCCCCTCCCTTGTTTCTCCCTTCCCCCCGCCCGCAGCAAGATGGTGCAGAAGGAATCTGAGATCCCCGGTTTCCACCGCTCCTTCAAGGTAAGGGGGTGCTCCCCGCCCCCGTGATGCTCCGGGGGGGGGTAGGGGGTTGGGGTGCTCCGGGGGGGATGGGAGGGTGCGGGGTTGGGGTGCGGGTCTGCGGCAGTTGGATCCCCTGCCCGGAGTGGGGGGGGGGGGCACGGACACACATCAGCGACCTCCCCCTTCCCCCCCCCCCCCGAGGAGAGAGGGGAGCGCCCAGGGTGATGCCACCCAACCCGGGCCGCAGGACCCCCATGTCCCGCTGGCCCGGTGGTCGGGGTGCTCCCCGAGGGGGGGTCAGACACCCCCCCACACACACCCCCCCCACAGCAAGGCTTTGCTCACCCCGCTGCAGCTCCCACGGGTGTCCCCCGTGGGGTGGGTCAGCGGGTGGGCTGCATGTTCCCCCCCCCCCCCAGCTGCACTCATTCACCGCACGTCTGCGAGCAGGGGGTGGGGGGCTGCCGGGCCCAGCCTGGGACCTGTTGTGCGAGGGCCAGATCCTGGCAGGGGGTCTGCAGCCAGGGCACCAGGACCCCCGTGCCTCCCGGCCGCTGTCAGGCGAGGGGGGTGCGAGGGGGGGGTCTGGGTCCCCCAAACGCTGGCTCTTGTCAGCCGGGCACCTTCGTGGGAGCTTTGTTTAGTTTGGCTCCCGGGGTGCGAGGGATGCTGGGACCTCACCCGAAACCTGCCCGGCTTATTTTAGCTGACACCTAATCCTGCTCTGAGGACTTCTGGCTGGGGTTTGGGCCCCCCCCTCCATCCCCCCCTCCATCCCCCCCTACGTTCCCCCACCCCGGGTGGTTGGGGACCAGGACGGGGGGGACACGGGGGACACCTCGGATGCGCTGCCGGAGCCGCCGCGCAGCGTCTGCCCTGTGTGTCCCATCCCCCAAACCTTTTGTGCGCCGGTGCTGCGGCAGCGGGCAGGGCCCCCTGTCCCCCGTGTACACCCCTGGTGCCCCCCCCGGGAGGCCTCATCCTGCCCGCGGTGCAGGGACTTGGGCCCGAGCCGCTCATCCCCGCCATGACATGGGGGCCTTGGGGGGGGCTGGAGGGTGACACCGCACTCCGCAAACCCTGATACTGTCTTTTTTTAGGGGGGTGGGGGGGGAATCTGGCCAAACGCTGCGCAGGAGCGTTTTCAGGCATCAGGAGTGGTGCTTGGTTGGGGGAGATGCTCGTGGCATCCCCGCACCGCGATGGGGACCCCCCGGCCCCTCGAGAGCCGCCCCGGCAGCAAACAGGCGCTCTCGGGCTGTTTCTGGCGGCGGTGGCCGGGGCTGGCTGCTCCCGTGCCGCGCTGGGGCTGGCAGCCGGCCCGGGCACCGGGGCACCGGGGCGGGTTGGGGAACGCCGCCGGGAGCTGCTGCCTCCACCCAAACAGATTTCGTAACCCCGCGGAGGACAGGGCCCTTTCGCCTCGCGGCCGGGTGCCCCCGGCACTGCCCCATCCCGCGGTGGGGTGGCTCGGGGGGGGCTGAAGTTCCCCATGTCCCCTTTGGGGTGCTGGGGGCGGAGGCGCTGGGTTTGGGGTGGGGGAGGCAGTGGTTCCCACACCCATCACCCATGTGGGGTGCAGGGAGGGTTGGGAGCGGGGCCCGATCCTGCCAGGTCACAGGCATCACGCAGCCACGGGCACGGCGCTCACCGGAGCGGCGCTGAGTGGGCTCCGGCCCCCCGTGACCTTGCGGGGAGGCGGGAGGACGCGGTGCGGTGGCTCCGGAGCCCGTCCTGCCCTGTGGCTCTTCTTCCTCCCCCCCTCGCTGTAGTTCAGGTCAGGGTGGATGTTCGGGGCTGGGTTGGTACGCGCAGCCCCAGTCCCTCTCATCATCGCCCGCGTGCCGGCCTGGGGCTGCTGGCGCAGAGGCATGACCCCGCGGCAACATCCCCGGCAGGAGACGTGGTCAAACCCTTCCTCCTCCTTCTCCTCCTCTTCCTCCGGCTCTGCTGCATCCCTCTGGCAGCAGCGCCGTGAGCCGGTGCCCTGCACGAGCAGAGCGTGTGCCAAGGCCAGCGGCGTGCCTGGACCGGGTGGGCGGCGGCGGCTGGTCCAGCGGCTGCCGTCTCACTCGTGTTCTTGGCCCTTGCAGGAACAAAACCCCTTCAAGCTGGCGTTTGACCTGGAGCCCGTCTTCGAGTGCCCTGGACCTCGGGATGTCGGCCCTCTGCATTCCCCCGAAGGCGTTGAGGGGCTGCCCCAGGGTTGGCGATGCTGGGCGGAGCGCAGGGTGGCTGGGGGTGACTCAGGCCAGTGGCTTTGCTCCGGTGCAGATGTGCCTTTGAGTCAGCCCATCGACATCCCCAGCACCAAGAAAAGGAACAAGAAGCAGCACTGCAGAGCCACCGACAGCTTCTCCGGCAGGTTCGAAGGTGAGCGGGGCTGCCCAGGGACCCCAGGGGTCCCCCCCGGGCTGCGGCAGGGCTGGGGCCCTCCTGGTGTCCCCAGGCTCGGGGACAGCTGTGGTGTCCCGTGCCGCGGTGGGGCCGGCAGCTCAGGTGCCCTCTCTCCTGCCAGATGTTTACTGGCTGCACGACGAGGTGCTGGGAGAAGGGGCCCAAGGCAGAGTCCAGTCCTGCGTTAACCTCGTCACCAACAAGGAGTACGCAGTGAAGGTAAAGCTCTGCGGCTTGGGGCTGCAGAGCCGGCTCCTGCCCACCCCCTGTCTCAGTTTCCCCTTCTGCCCTCCACATCCTGGGCTCCTGGCTCTCCTGGCTGTGCGGAGCTGGCACAGGACGACGGTTTCACGGGGTAGAGGGGATGGAGAGGGGCAGGAGCGGGGCAGGGCCAGGCCACGCAGGTGGCACGCTGTCCTCTGCCACCGCCCAGCTGCAGGACCTTGGTCAACCCCCTTAGCCACGCTCCTATCCCTGTAAATTAGGGCAGACGCGAGATTAAATTAACGCTTGCGCCGCGTCTAGGGACTTGGGGCAAGCAGGGGCATGTGGTGCGGCAGGGTGGCCAGCCCCCGCTCGCCCCAGGGAGGTCTTCGTGCCCCTGCGAACACTAGAGGGGTCAGGGTGAGCCAGCTGCTTTTTGGGGCTGGGGATGGTGGTGCCGTGTCCCTGCACCCCACAGGCTCCCAGTCACGGCGTGGGGGGGCTGGGACAGGCCCTGTGTCCAAACGCAAGGGGCACTTGGCTTCCCCTGTTGCCCCGGGGTGCTTTTGGGTGCCCAATGAGGGAAACTGAGGCAGGGGGAGGGCTGCATGGTGGTTGGGTGTTCAGGGTGCCCCAAAGGGCTGGGGGTCAGTGAGACCACCCAGCTCTCCCCCGCGGGTGGAGACCCCCTGCTCACCCCATGGCACGTCCACCAGGCACCCGCTGTGCCAGCGCCCGGCGGGGCGAAGGGCCGTGCTCCGCTGCTGGGGCGGCTGCGCCGGGGCTCGGCCGCAGAGTTCGCCTTGGCTGCGGGCCCCGGGAGGGAGCGGCTTGGCCCCGCTGCCGGGAACAGCCTGTTCTGCTGCCTTAACCTCTTCGGGCACCCCCCGCCTGCCTCTGCCCGGCCCCGGGGGTCCCCAGCGCCGGGTGGGTTGGGGCGCGGTGGTTGCTGGCCCCGGTCCCTCCCCAGCAGCGGTGCCTCTCCCTGAGTCTCGCCCGCTTTGCCTTGCAGATCATCGAGAAGCGCCAGGGCGACGTCTGCAGCGGGGTCTTACGGGAGGTGGCGATGCTGAATCTGTGCCAGGGACACAGGTACCGCAGGGCAGCCGCCGTCCCCATCCCCCACCGTGGCACAGGGCGCGGGCTGAGACCGGGCTGGCGCTCGAGACACCCATGGGCGGCAGGCAGGCCGTCCTCCTGCGCGGCTCTCCCTCCGCGTGGCCTCGCCGGGAGCATCCCGAGGCGACGTGGAGCCGCTTGCCATGACGACGGGGCCGCAGCGGCCGAGTTGGAGCGGTGCCGAGGGGCGAGCCGAGCTGCCGCCGCGGCGTTCGCCGTCCCGCCGCGGAGAGCTGCTGAGCGGGGCTGTTTCTGGAGCGGGGCGAGCGAGCCAGGAGGGTCTGCGAGCAATTAGGGAGCGGGGCCCGGCGCTGGAAGCCCCTCTCCCCACTGGAATGTGGCCGGGGGCCCCAGCCGCGTGGTTTCAGTCGCTGGAAACCCGATTTTCTCCTCCGTTGGCCCTGCCCCGGGGAGCCGTGTGGGGTGGGGGGCTGCGGGGAGGGGGGGACCCTGCGATCTTTTTGGGGGGATGCCAGGCTGACACCGCTGTCCCCGCAGGAACATCCTGCAGCTGATCGAGTTCTTCGAGGAGGAGGAGAGGTTTTACCTGGTGCTTGAGAAGATGAGGGGAGGTGAGTGCGGTGCCGGGGCGGGGGGAGCGGGGGCGGCAGGAGCCCCCCCAACACCCACGAGCCCCCACTCCGCTCTCGCCCGGCCGCAGGCTCCATCCTGACCCACATCCAACAGAGAAGCCGCTTGAACGAGCTGGAGGCCAGCACGGTGGTGCGGGACATCGCCAGCGCCCTGCACTTTTTGCACAGCAAAGGTGAGCCGAGCCACCCCGGGGTGCAGCCGTGCCCCCCCCAGCCGGGGGGTGCTGCCCCCCCCTCCTGCCCGGGGAGCAGGGGCCGGTGCAGGCCGCGGGCGCGCAGGGTCAGGCCCGGCTGCGTCGTGTTGTCGCGGTGCGGAGCCTGCTCCTCCGGTTTGGCCGGGACTCGGGGCCAGCAGCAATTTGTGCCCTTCGCCATGACGCGGGCGGTGATTTGGGGTGGGGAGGGAGGGGTCCCTGCGCCGCCCCCAGACCTTCTGCTGTGGAAATCTTGGGGGGGGGGGGGGGGGGCAGGCTTTTCCACTCATCGCCTCTTCTCCCCCCTCCCAGGAATTGCTCACAGGGATCTAAAACCGGGAAATATTCTGTGCGAGCGCCTGGACCAGGTGAGCGGGGAGCAGGGGGTGGTGCCGGGGCTGGGGGGGCCCTGGTTCCCCGCGGGGGATGCTGCTGCGGCAGCTGGGGCGCGAACGCGGGGCTGAGGGTACCCGGGGGCTGCTGGGGGGGGTCACTGACCGCTGCTCCCCCCCTCCCCAGGTCTCCCCAGTGAAGATCTGTGACTTCGGCCTGGCAAGTGGCATCAAACTGAAGGGGAATTGCTCCCCCATTTCCACCCCGGACCTGCTCTCGCCGGTAAGCGTGCAGACCATGGGGCAGGGGGGGTATAATGTCGATGGGGGGGGTGCTGGGGGGGGGGTGGGTGTTGTGGAATGTCCATGGAGGGGGGAATGTCCCTGGTGGGGCTCCCCCAGGCTTTGGGGCTGCGTGCAGCCCCCCGCTGCTCGTCACTCCCGTCACTGCAGGAGCCCCCTCGGCAGCGGCAGGCGAGATGCGGTTCTGTAACGCGGGGGGGCCGGGCAGCGCAGGGGGGGCTGGTGCAGAGCCCGGGCTGCCGTGAGCCTTAGCAACTGCCGGCCCCGGCGGAGGCAGCTGCACGGAGGCTGCGCTTTCGGGGAGAAGTGGGTCAGGTGAGGGGCTGGGGGGGCCACTGTGATCCCCCCCACTCCGGTTGTGGGTGAGAGGGGGCTGGGGCTGCTTGCGTGCGGTGCAGCCCCTGCAGGGTGGGCACCCGGAAAGCTTCTGGGGTGCCCCTGCGTTGCAAGGAGCTGTCTCACATTTGGGGGGGGGCACATACCAAGCCTGCCCCCCCTTGCAGAAAGCCCTGCTCCCCTTATCACCAGCAGCAGGGCCCCCCCCCATGCAGGTGTTGCCCTGTGCCCCGCTGTTTTCGGGGTGCTCACGGTGTTTCCAGGGTGCTCACGTGCTGGGGGGGGGCAGACCCTGGCCCACGCGGGGTGCCCAACAGCAGAAGGGGGGGCCAAAACACCCCCCCCTCCTCGTTCCTCCGCGTTTCCCCTCCGCCAGGGGGAGGACCTGAATTTCTGAGGTGTCCCGAGTTTCCCGTTCTCAGCAGCGGGGGCAGAGGGGGGTGGGTGCTGTGGTCCCTGCCGGGTGGAAGCCCATGCAGGGTGCTGCGGGTTGGGCTTGCGTGGGTGTTTTTCTTCTTCTTGCGGTGGCATCAGCTGCCGAGGCCGGCGAGGCGTCTCGTTTGGAGGCCTCTCGTTATGTTACGGGGTGATTATCTGCTGGCTGCAGCTCTGCTCTCCCCTGGTCACGAGGCGGTGCGGGCTGCGGGTCGGGTCACGTGCGCTGGAAAGCCCCAGAGCCCCGGCAGCCGTGGGGGAACCATGGGGGAACGGGACCGCTGGCTCTCTCCTCGCGCCAGCGTTAACTCCTCCGGCACCGGATCCGGCGCCCGCTGCGGCGGCCCTGCCCGCGTCAGGCAGGGGAACAGGCAGAGCCGGCTCCGTCCCCGCCGCCCGCCCGCCATGTCCCAGGCGATGGGACGGACGCTGCCCCGCTGAGCCGGCCCGGTGGCGGCAGTGCTGGGGGGCAGTCCGGGGGGGTGTTGCACCCCTTTAGGGTTTTATTTTTTTCGGGGTGGCAGGGCTGTGACATCCCCCGCGTGGCGATGGGAAACCTGGCTGGGATGATCTGCCCTGCCAGGACCAAACCCGGGAAGCGGCCTTGTCTGCACCCTCATTTTGGAGGGGGTAGACCCTTAGTTCTGGCAGACACCCCCCGCCCTGCCTCTCAGCTCTGCCCCATCGCTCCCCTGTCCTTTGGGGCTCACCCCCGCCTCTCCCCGCAGTGCGGCACCCCCGAGTACATGGCCCCGGAGGTGGTGGAAACTTTATACGGTTACGAGGAGACGCCCACCTACGACAAGCGCTGCGACCTGTGGAGCCTGGGCGTCGTCCTGTACTTCATGCTGAGCGGGTACCCCCCCTTCGTGGGCCGCTGCAGCTCCAGCTGCGACTGGGACGACGGCAAGTCGTGCTACACCTGCGAGGTGCGTGGCGGACCCCGGCAGTGCCGAAACCTGCGGCTGGTTTGGCAGCACCCCTCCCAGCTCAGCCGCTTTTTTATTTACCCCCCCACCCAGGTGATGCTCTTGGAGAGCATCCAGGAAGGGAAGTACGAGTTTCCCGACAAGGACTGGGCGCACATCTCCTCTGGGGCCAAAGATCTCATTTCCAGGCTGCTGGTGACAGATGCCAAGAAGCGGCTCAGTGCGGCCCAGGTCCTGGAGCACCCCTGGGTGCAGGGGGTGAGTGCTGCTGCCCCCCCGCCCCCTCCACTCCCCAATGCCGGGGTGGGGGGACACCCCATTGCGGGGTGCTCGGCTCTGACCTGGCTGCGTTTCGTTGCAGTGTGCCCTGGATAACACCCTGCTGACCCCCATCATCTTGCAGAGGTGAGCGTGGGTGGCCCTGGGGTGGGGGTGGGGGACACATTCCAGCCCCCCAAATCCTGGCTCCTCTCCCCAGTGAGCTGCTCTCAGCTCTGCTTGGCTGCAGCTCTCGCCATCTGGGCAGCGGTTGCAGCACGTGATTCGGGCTGGAGCCGTGTTTTTGGTGCCTGACCCATCTGGCGTGGCATGCGCGTGAGGGGACACCCCGATATTTGCCCCCCAACCTCCCTCCAGCCCCCCGCATCCCACCCTGAGCTGCTTTCTCCCCGCAGGAAGAGCAGTGCCAAAGAGCTCACCTCCTTCGCCGCAGAGGCCGTCGCCGTCAGCCGCCAGCTGACATGGTGCGACAAGGATGAGGAAGAGGAGGCGGAGGAGGAAGCACGGCCCGTCACCATCAGTGCTACCTCATGGGCCATGCAGCTCTACCCCCTCCTGAGTCCAAGCTGGTGGTCAAGCAGCGGCAGAAGTGCAACCTGGTCAAGGCGGTGGCTGCTGGGCAGCACCTGGTAGCCCCCGTGGTCGTGGTGGCTGACCAAGCGTGAGCTGCACCCCTCGGACCTGCTGTACCCCACGTCCCCCCCATCCTCCTTCTTTCTTCCCTCCCCCCCCAGCCCCCACCATTTCTGGCTAGTGACAAGATCAGGACTCGTCCCTGTGGCTGGTTTCCAGGGTTTTGCTGATCTTGTAGGTCTGGGGTTGGGAGGGTTTCTTGAAGATCTGTTTTTTAAGGTATTAAATCATTAAGGTTGCTTCACCCAGGACATCTGACTGACACACGGACTTTTGTTTCCCCGACTCTTGGTTTCTCCTCTGAGATTTTTTCCTCCCTCCCTGACACCAAAGGACTCTTTGTATCCGCGGCCGCTTTGCCGAGTTCAGCTCATTTCATGCTGTGAACAAAAGGCCCTCGGTCGCGTTTTCGACAACGGGAGTTGCGTTTTAACCTCGTCCCTCCCTTCGGAGCTGCGGGTCTTTCTCCGATGTTGGGGTCGATCCCACAAACCCCCCCTCCCGGGGGTCTGGGAGGCATCTCCCGGGCGCAGGGACCCCCGCCGTCCCGTGCTCGGGGGCATCCCCGGCTGCGCTTCGAGGGGCTGCGGCGGGCAGGGAGCAGCTCGGGCCGGGGAGAGACAGTGCCAGCGAGGGAGCAGCTCCCCGTCCCACTGAGCCGCCCTCTCTCCTCGGCAGCCTGCTTTCAGAGTAATCTGTTCACCCCTTTTTTTTCTTTTTTTTTTTTCTTTTTTAATTGTTTTTAAACTGCTAGCTGTGCTTTTCTGCAGGGCATGGAGAAATGTCTTCCTTTCCCCCCGCGCTCCGGCCGGCGGCTCCCCGGGGGTAAGGTCAGAGCCGGGGGGATGCTCAGGCGCCTGGGGCCGTGCTCTTGCGCTGGGTCGGGCGTTGCACCCCTGTTTGTGGAGGGGGGGGCTCACCAGTGGCTGGTGGAGGTGCAGGGCAGGATGAGGTCTCCAGGGCGGCTGGAGCAGCCAGAAAATATTACCCCTGCGGGAATAGCGGGGTGCTCTGTGGGAAGGGAAGGACCCCCCTTTAAAGAGCACTGGGACTCGTTGCAGGGCAGTGTGACCTGGCGTGGCTTCGGGCTGTCCCCGAGGCTGCCGTGGCCGGCGGGTCTGGGGGTGCCGAGGGTGCCGAGTGCCCCAGGATGTGCCGGTGGGCGAGCGGCCGGGCTGGCGGCAGCACCCGAGGGCCACGGCACTGGGGAGCAGCTTGGGAAGGGCTCGGGATGCGGGGCCGGAGGGTTTGGGGTCGCGGCGGCAGTGCAGGGTGGGACGGGCGGCTGGGGAGAGCTGGGCATGCGTGTTCATGTGTGTGCATCTGTGTTCATGTGTGTTCATGCATGGAGTCACGCTTTCCTCGGAGCTTGCTTTGGGGAAGGGAGGGAATGCTCGCGGGGGAGGGCCTGGGGGTGCTGAACTGGGACGAGGCCCTTGGCTGGTTTCTGCGGAGCGGGGCCGGATCTGTCCGGGTGAGCCAGCAGCGCCCGTGCTGGGGGCCAGGCTGGCCTCCAGCTCGTCCGAACCCCCCCTGGCACCACGCCGGAGGGGCAAAGCCCCGCTGCCTGCCGCGCGTCATGCCACCGAGCTGCGCCCGCCGCCGTCCCCGCGCCTCACCGGGAGGGAGGGTGCCCCTTCGTTAGCGATCTCCTCTCCCTTCCAGCTGAATGCTTTGAGCTGTATGCTCTGAAAAAGCAGCCTCGGCCCATCGCGTGCACAGGGGAAGGCTTTGGGAGCTTGCTGTGAGCCGGGGAAGAGACTCCCCCCAGGTCTTCAGCCGAGGGCAGTCACTGTCTCTGAAAGCAAAACAAAGTTCTCCTTTTTGTTTGAAGACTGCTGACAGCAAAACTATGCAATATCTGTTGTTTTTTGTTTCAGGGAGGTGTGTGTGAGTGAGCTTGGGACATGGTGATCTCGGGTGTTGATGGAGCTTGGGGCAGGGACCGTCTTTTCTGGCCCTTCCCGGCCCTTCTGCCGAGCGGCGTCGGTGGGTTGGGAGGGTGCTCCCCCCAAAACCGCCTCTGCCTTCTCCCCTGGGTGCCCCTGGTCCCACCACACAGGGTGGGGAGGAGCCGGGAAGCAGCGAGGGGAGACCCCCAGCACAGGCACCGCGACACCCCAGAGAAGCCTCCTTTAAAGGAAAAAAAAGAAATCCATCTTGATTGTACATTGTTACTTTTTATAGCTTATTTTGTCTTATCAGTTGTCGATAATTCCTTATTGTCTTATAGTAAGAAATACCGAACGCTGTACAGTACGCGATGCCTTGAGCTGGTGTTGTGGAAGCTGTTGTTAATGCTGCACGCCGCAGCCTTTTTTAAAAAAGAAAAAAATCTCGGGAAGGGGATGGCAGGGGGAAGTCTCTCCCGTGTTTTTTTGGCCCCCGTGCTGGTGTTGGCAGACTGAATTTCCCTCTCTTCCCGTGCGTAAGGCCGAGCTCTTCCACAGAGAAATGCGGTACACGCTCTGCCTGCGGCGGGTGCGTGGCCGGGGGGCCGCGCGCTGGGCCGGAGCTCGTCCCCGTGGGCGCGTTGCCCACGCGTGGGCATCCTCGGCCGGGTCTTTGCGGCGAGGCGGTGGACGTGCCGGCGAGCATCCGAGCTCTTCGCTGGTCGCTCGGCCCAGGCTTGGCTTTGCGTTGCGGCTCGGGGGGGTCGGTTTTGGACCCGGCGCTCCTGGCGTGGCACTCGGGGTCTGGAGGGGACCTGTGCCGTGGGGCTGGCGAGCTCCTGGCAGCTCCGGCGTGCGGGGCAGGGTCAGCGTCTCTAGAGAAGTTTTAAGGAAGGGAAGGGACCGGCATGGCTGAGCCGAGACCGTCTGGTCAGACCAAAGGGCAAGAGGGAACTGCCCTGGCAGTGGAAGCAGGGACAGGTGTCTTGGGAAGAGTATAGGGATGCTGCCCGGTTGTGCAGGGACGGGGTCAGGAGGGCCAGGGCGTGGCTGGAGCTGAACTTGGCAAGGGATGCACAGAATAACCAGAAGGGCTTCTACAGGTATGTCAGCCAGAAAAGGAAGGTTAAAGAAAGCGTACCCCCCTGATGAACAAGAGTGGTGACCCCGTATCAACAGACGAGGAGACGACTGAGGTACTCAGCAACTTTTTTGGCTCAGTCTTCACTGGCAGCCTCTCTCCTTGCCTGTCCCGAGTCCATGGACTGCAAGACGGGGACCGGAGGGGCAAAGCCCCCCCCACTCTGAGGAAAGGTTCGTGACTACCTGAGGAACCTGAACAGACATAAGTCTATGGGACCTGATGAGATGCATCCCAGAGTCCTGAGGAAATTGGCTGCTGTAGTTACCAAGCCACTCTCCATCATATTTGCAAGGTGATGACAATCACATGAAGTCCCTGGTGACTGGAGGATGGGAAACATGGTGCCCTTTTTTGAAAAGGGTAGAAAGGAGGACCCTGGGAACTACTGACCTGTTGGCCTCGCCTCTGTGCCTGGGAAGATCATGGAACAGATCCTCCTAGCAGCTATGCTAAGGCAGGTGGGGTCAGGGAGGTGATTTGAAGCCATGCTGGCATGGCTTCACCAAGGGCAAGTCCTGCCTCACCAACCTAGTGGTTGGTCTTTCTATGGTGGAGCGACTGCATCAGCGGACAAGGGGATGTCATCTACCTGGGTTTCTGTAAAGCCTTCGACACGGTCCCCCACAACATCCTTCTCTCTAAATCGGGGAGGTATGGATTTGACGGGTAGACCGTTCAGGTAGATAAGGAGTTGGTTGGAAGGTTGCAACCAGAGGGTGGTGGTCAATGGCTCGATGTCCAAATGCACAGTGGTGACAAGTGGTGTCCCTCAGGGGTCTGCACGGGGACCGGCACTGTTTAATATTTTCATCAATGACTTAGAGAGACCGAGTTCTCACTGAGCAAGGTTGCAGACAGCACCAAGCTGAGTGGTGCAGCTGACACGGCACAAGGACGGGATGCCGTCCAGAGGGACCTGGACAAGCTGGAGAAGTGGGCCTGTGTGAACCTCATGAGGTTCAAGAAGGCCAATTGCAAGGTCCCGCACCTGGGCCAGGGCAAGTCCCCACTATCAACACGGGCTGGGGGATGAAGGAATTGAGAGCAGCCCTGTGGAGAAGGACTTGGGGGTCCTGATGGATGAAAAGCTGGACGTGATCTGGCAGTGTGCGCTGGCAGCCCAGAAGGCCAACCGTGTCCTGGGCTGCATGAAAAAAGGGTGGCCAGCAGGGTGAGGGAGGGGATTCTGCCCCTCTACTCTGCCCTGGTGAGACCTCACCTGGAATCCTGCATCCAGCTCTGGAGCCCCAGCACAAGAAGGACATGGACCCGTTAAGGCTGGGTTGGACTGGGCTCTGAGCAGACTTCTCCAGCTGAAGATGTCCCCGCTCATTGCAGGAGTTTGGACTTGATGAGCTTTAAAGGCTCCTTCCAACCCAAAAGGTTCTATGATTGTGTGATGTCTAAGGACTCTTGTCCCTGTCCAAGAAATTGCTAAGAGTGAAATCACCAGGATCTTCCCGCAACCCCCTACAAAAGTTCGAAATAGAATATAATCGAATAATTCCGGCTGGAAAGGAAGCTGAAACCATCATCTGACGCGGCTGCCTGACCGCTGCAGGGCTGGCCGCAGGCTGAAGCCTGTTGTTCAGGTCACTGGAGACCGCAGCACCGGGAAGAGGGGGCGGGAGCAGCGCTGGTGCCATCGTGAATAGCACCGGGCGGCGGGCGCTGCGCCTCGGCCCGCGGCTGCCCGGCGCCGGCTGCCCCGGGGCCCGCGGCGGGTGAGGGAGGGGCGGCCCGGGCTCCGGCCGGAGCCGCGCGGCGAGAGGGCCCGGCTGGCGGCCGGAGGGCCCGGCGGGGAGCGAGGGCGGCCGAGCCGGGGCGGTGCGCGGCGCCTGCGGGAGCGGGTCCCGGCGAGGGCCGGGCGGCCGGGCCGGGGGGGCCCTTCCCCGGCGGGGGCTCCGTGCCCCGGGCCCGGCGTGTTCCTCCGGGGCCCGTTCGCCTGGGGAGGCCGCGGGCGGGGCGGGGCGGGGGAGGCGTTCGCTGCCGCCGGGCCGGGGCTTGGTGAGGGGGGGGAGCGCTCGCCGGTGCGGCCGGCGGCTGCGGGAGCGCGGGAAGGCGGCGAGCGGCGACGGGCGCTGCCCCGCGGCTTCCGGCCCCGCGCGCTGCCGCGGGGGGTTCGGTTCCCGCCGGCGTGCGGGGCGCGGGGCGTCTGCGGCGCGGGGGGGCGGGAAAAGGTTTCGAACTGAGATGGTTCGGGGTGGGCGCCGCAGGGGCGAGGGTTGGCGGGGCTCTCGAGTTATGGTGATTGATCTGCGGTGCGGTCCTGGGGTGTGTAGGGCAAAATAAGTGACGGCAGGCGTGGGGGGATTGTTTAAATTCATGGAGTTGTTAGTGTTTAGCGTTACGGAATGCATTTTAAATTAAAAATTTGTACTCCGTAATGCAGTAAAATGAGTTGAAGATTTCTGTTTTCTGTTTGCTGATAGGAGGAAGAAGAAATGGTGCCATAATGGCGGTGAAAGCAGTGCGGTTGAAGAAAGGACTCTTATTTCACCTGAAACTGGAGGAAGAGATCTTATTTTTAAAGATCAGAGGATAAGGTAACGTAACGATAGCAGATTAGTGGGGGAGAAGCTGGAATTGCGAGTATAGAAAATGCTTCCCGCAGGTCGGCACAGACAGCATGGCCAGAAGTTTCCAGCAATTGGGAGGAAGAATTCGGGGTTCAGTTCCCCGTGGTGCTTTTGTAGGTTATGTACAGCTGAGCAGGTCTGGCTTTCGTGTTGTAGTTTATCTGTCAGTGCACGGGAAACAGTATTTCTTGAATATTTTTATATCAGTGGGACTTTTTTTTGTAAGGCACGTTGAAGCCTTTAGGGTTTTTGTCCTAATTAATGAGAAGCCGTAGTGAGTCCGTGATGTCTTCTGGGTTTAAAGCTGCTCATGTGCTGTCCGGATTGAACCAGAATCCCAATACACCGTTAGCTTTTCAAAGTTTGAGCTGCATCCCAGTTTTGTGCGCTTGGTTTTTGTGGTTTTTCATCATTTTTTCTTCTCGGTTGAGTCTCTGGGAACGCTACTGTGGTTGCAAGCCACTAGTCTTGACCCCTTTTAGACTCCGGAGAGAGTATGAGTTTCTGTGCTGTTAGAAAAACCTCCTGGTAAGTGGCCGTGGTGTTTTGTTTTTTTAATCTTCCTTAGAACTGCTGTGCATGTTGTGTCTTTGTCTGATTTGGGAATTTTAATAGCTTTTCTGGTCTGGTAATAATTGTAATTTCAGTTAGCAAAGGGTGTGTGAAGTAGATTAGTGACTCGTGTCACTGTGTGTTTTCTGTAGCAGCCGTGCTGCCTTTCGTGTACAAGCATTCAAAACACACAAGTTTCACAGCGTGCTGCTGTCGACTGCAGTCCAAAAGATGCTCGTGGAGGACTGCCCAAACCATCGCATGAGTCCAAATTAAGTTTACTAGCTAATCAAATCTCTGGCTTCACTTCATAGCTCTTGTAGTTTACGGGAGTGATTAAATTCATGGACGTTTACTTCTTCATTTCAGCAATCGCATGATGGCCATGATTCCGGCAGACCATTCCAGAGCAGCATTTTATTGCGTGCACCGAGTGTTGCTCATCGGACAACCAAAAGTGTGGATTCAGTGATGACAGCTTTTCTGAATCTGCTGATGACAGCTGTTTGTGGAAAGGAAAACGGCAGAAATGTTTCAGCTTTCCGCCTGCGAAATCTGAGCCTTTTCAGCTTGGCCAGAAGCACCAAAACCAAACTGCTGTCGGTGGGTGTGGTGCTCCAGGAGCAGAATCGGGATGCAGTGGCTACTGAGCTTGGGATTCTAGGCATGGATGGTAGTATTGACAGAAGCAGGCAGCCTGAGACTTACAGTTATTTCTTGGCTAAAAAGCTGATGAAGGAAGCTCAGCAAAAGGAGGCGGAGACTTTAGGTAAAGAACTGGATGAATGCATGCACGATGACAAGACAACATTGCCAGTGGAAGAGGAAAATGGGCAAGGCTTTCTCAAACGGGAGCGGCCTGTGAAAGATAGACTGGGTGAAAGACAAGAAATGAAATATAAAGGAAGGTATGACACAACAGAAGAAGATTCAGAGGAAAAAGTGGCAGATGGCTTATCGGTAAGTTTAGTAACCCCATATCTTCACTTCCTTAAGTGCTGGTAAACTGCTGATGGAGTAGTAGTTTTCCCCCTCTTGGGGGAAAAAAGCTTTCTTTCTGCTAAATATGTAAGGTGTCTTACCAGATTACAAAAAGTGTGAGTGCCTTGTGTGTATTTCCAAAATCTGGGATTAAAATGCAGCATTAGGGCTGGTACCTTGTAGAAGCATCCAATAGTACTGTTCTAATTTCTTTTTTTTTTAAAGATCCACCAGATAGTTTGTTATTTGAGAACAGTGGCAAGGAAAAACATTGTTTGTCACGATACAGATTTAGTAGTGACATTTTTAGGAAACACCCCGTGAGTAAAGATGTGTGTTTGGAGTTGGACACCAGTGAACACCTGCAGTGGTCACCATGAAAATCTGGCTAAGTTATAAACCTTTGGAACTGTAGGTGACTGGGCCTGTGTACTGTTTTGGAGAGCACAGCTTCTGAAATCCCTGTTCTTTACGTGGAACCTGCTTGTCTGAACAAAATGTTTTGCTGCTGTAGTAATGAAGGGCTGCACCAGGATGAGACAGCAGAACTGAAATCCAGCCTTGCCTCTGCTCTGTTGAGAAGCTGAGCTGCAGTTCTGTGCTAGGTCATGGAAGCCGCTGTTGGGGTTACCAAGCTCCAGCCGTGTGCGCGCTTGCCGCGCTCCAATTCTTTTTCACAGTCCTGCTATTGAGTTGTTGTACACTGAGCTGAGTCAGAAAACTGAACTGTCCAAAAGCCTGTTGCTTTTTTTAAGGAGTTAGTTTGGAGAGAGATTTGTTCCCTTACCCAATTTGCTGTACAGTTTCCTTAGAGCTGGCACTGGCAGCGCTGGTGGTGTGAGAGAGGGCACCTGACTGCAGTCGTTCTTCCTTAGATTGACTTAAACAGCCACACAATCCTTTTTCGGTGGTTCAGGGGAAGACAATGATGTTAAACAGGGGAAAAGCAGTTACAAGATTTACTGACCATAAGTTTGATGTTTAGATAAAAGCTGGGTTTATTGATCATTGTTGATTTCTTACATGGGATACATAGTATTGCCAGATGCTGAAATACAGCAATTAGACCATTATTGAATTATTGATGCTGTTATCAGTTCTCAGTAGCTTCTCCTTTATGGATTTGGAAAGTTTGAGTATGTCTCTTGTAATAAACTCTTCTTTGTTGTATTGAGCTTCATCAAAATAGGGCAGAAGGCTCTTTTTTTCTGATTGTTTATCGCAGTAGTGGCACTGAATAACATCAGTAGGATTGTGTTTATAGGCATCACGGCACTGTTGCTTGATCTGTGCTGCACCGTCTGTGCCTGGATTCCTGACCTTTTGTTGTGGTGGCCCACACAGGGAACTGAAATCCAAGGGGTTTTCTGACTGTCTGTTGCAATGTTTTGCCCTTTCTCTTGTTTTCCTGTTGCAGTGCACAGCTGCTTGTTTAAAGCAGCGTACGGGAGGGTTGCGCAGGGCCACAATGAGCGCGGGGTGGGGATTTGACTGTTTAAGCTGCTGCTGCTACTAACAGAAGGTCTATTTCACCAGCTCTCTGAGGACTCCTGGTTATCTTAAAGTTCTCTCCATCTTTGAGAAATGCTTCCATCTCTTCCAATAATTCATAATTTAGAACTCAATCCTATAAATATTTAAGAAAGCATGTACATGCTGGTGCCTGATCATTCGTTGAACTCGGTGAGACTAAACACAAAGTGTAAAGTTGAGCGGGTTGGGTAATCCCTTTTGTGATGAGGACAATTGTCACTAAAATGTGAGTTTTAACATTTAATTTCAGGTAACTTCAATCATACGGTTGAAGCTAGGCTGGTTGTTCACATCTGCGGTCAGATCCCTTCTGTTATGCAGTCACTGTAATGTATGCAGCTGTAGAGCATGGCAATGTCATCGGAAGCAAGGAGGCCAGACAGCAGTCTTCAAGAAACTTAGGAGGTGGTGGTGGCCTGTTGGTCCCTGAAGTGTAAAACCACTGAGCTGTCGTGCTCGGGACTGTGCTTAGTGAGGAGCTTTGCCACTGAGAACATGAGACTTTAGCATCTGAACTCTTGCTCTGGACAGGAGGTGTTGGTGTGTGGGGTGATGATGTTTTCCAGTGGGAGCACGTGCTTCGGCACAGTGAATTGATGCTGTGAGAGCCTCTCCCTTCATGCAGACTGAGGATGAGAACTTTTGTACGAGGACGTTGTTGCTAACAAAAGAACCCAATTTAACTCGGTCATATTGCAGTGTTTTGTTCTTGTTTGCATTTTGTAGGTTGTCATAGATCAGTCAACAGAATGGTTTAATTTTTATTCTGTATGTTTGTCTGAATGGCACACGATACAGGAGAACTTCAACAACTAGCTACAGACAACAGCAAGTGTAGATTTAACTATAAAAGGTGCTGTACTGTCAACTGCTAAATGCACAGCAGACTTTTATAGTTCAATTCAGAGATTTATTAGAGTTTCTCATTTGGTTTAATCTTTCACACATCAATAGAAAATAATAATCACTCAGTGCATTTTAATTGAAACAAATTTTTAAAATGCATGCTTTAGAAAAAGAAATCTGGTTCAAGGAGCCACTGAAACACATTGAAATGTATGGACTCTGTCATTTTAGCACAGTTTTATCTCCCACAGAATGAACTACTCATTATGGAAGTTCCATGGTCAGTTTTACTCAAGAAATTATGCTGACAATAAGTGTATCTTTTTTTTCCCCTCCTCTCAGGCTTTGTGAGCCAAAGAAAGATTTAATTGCCCGAGTAGTGAAAATAATTGGGAAGAGAAAAGCTATTGAACTGCTTGTGGAAACAGCTGAAGTGGAACAAAATGGTGGACTGCTCATAGTGGTAAGAAAAATGTGATATTGTGGGTTTGCGGGGACACCCCCCCCCCCGACTTTTTACTTGTAGAATATTTACGTAGTATGATTGCGCAGCTTTCACATTGTACAGGGTTCTCCCAGAGCCTCGTGGCCTTCCCTCCCCATGGAACTTGCTTAATAAATGCTAATGTAACCTTCCAGCGGGATTTGAGTGAGCAATGAGGTGAATGTGCCCGGAAATTGCCGCACTTTTGTATTGAGATTGGTGTCTGTTCCGCAGTGCTAACGCTGTATCTGTTACTCTGCCCCCCCTCGGGGTCTCTTGCTGGCAGACTGAAGAGTGGAGGGTTCTGAAGCTTGAATCAAAGCTTGTGGTGTTCGGATGGAGGTGAAGCCTCTGGCCCAGTGCTGCCGTGAGTCCGGTGGGTGTTTGGCAGCACGGACAAGCCTGCTGGGTTAATCAGCGTGCCGTCAGAGGCCCGCGGGCCCCGGGAGCATTTCTGATGTCGCATTTGAGGAGTGACTTTCAGAAGGGAATCTGTTAGCTTGATTAGAGAACCATTGGCTTGTGTTATCAGTAGATCAAAGCTCAGTACTGACTTCTGTTACAAATCATGGTAAAAATCCTGTACTTAATGGTTAGGTTTTCAATTTCTCGGTATGTTTTGTGGCTATTAAATAATGAGCCTCAGTGCAAAAGTTCAGCAACAAAAACAGTGGGAGGAAACTAAGAAATACCTTCGGGCATTTGTTCAGAATTTACATCTGTTAAGTTCTGTCACTGGAAGTAGAGAGGAGGAAAAAAGGGGTGGGGGGGGAAAGGCTGTCAAAAACAAAAAAAACCCAGCACAAAAAAATTACCACCTCCCGCCTCAAAAACGAGATATTGAATTGCTGTGACAGAGCTCTGGTGAAGTTCAGGCGGAGCTGGGTGCCGGGAAGGCAGTGAAATTTGTGCACTAAGGACAGGAGAGGAGGAGCGAGCCAGCGCGCAGCCTCCCCCCATCTCCCCCGCTGGCCGAGGGAGCTGAGTTTGTTCCTCGGCCGCTCTGCCGCAGCAGCCGGAGGGGGTTTGGCCCCAGGGATGGGGGCTTCCCTCCCCCCCCCCCCCGTACAGGAGGCTGCTCCTGCTGCCGCTCGCGGGGCTCAGCTGCTGCTGCCGGCGGTGCCGGTGCTCGCCCCGCCGGCCCGTCCCCCCCTTCTCTGTCTCAGCGGCTGTCCCGTCGGGTTTCCAGCCCCCGCCTGCCCCCGGTCAAACCCCCGCAGGTGCCTGCGGGGCCGCAGAAGGTCGCCCGTGGGGGGCAGCTGACGGCCCCCCCCGCCCTCCCGGCGCTTCCCCCGGGCCGCGGCTGCTGACCCGCTCCCGGGGGGGGTGGGGGTGCCTGCGGATCGCCCTCCCCCGCCGCCTGGGTGCGGACACCGCCTCCGCGCCCCGGGGCCGCTGCCGCCCGTCAAGGCCCGGTCCCGGCGGGGGGGCCGAGATGGCGGCGGGGGGGGCCGGAGCCTCTCCCGGCGCGGGGGCCGCGGGCGCCGGGGCCCGCCCGGCCCGTTGCGGTGCGGAGCGGAGCGGCGGGGAGCGCGGCCCCGTTCGCCGGGCGCCCCGGAGCCGGGCGGGCGCGGCGCGGGCGGTGCCGCCGCCTGCGGGGGTCCCGCGGGTCGGGCCGGGCCGGGGCCGGGGCGGGAAGGGCCCCCCAGGGCCGGGCCGTCTCCGCTCGGCCGAGCCGCGGGGCCGCGCCGCCCCCCTCCCCGCGGGCTGCGGGGCTGCGGGAGGGGCCCGCCCGAAACGCCTCGGCGGCGGGGCTGGGTGTGCGGCTCTGCGGGGCGGGCTGCGGCCGGGAAAGGTCTTGTCCAGCGCGGGGCGGCGGGGGAGCGGCGGAGACCCGGCTGCGGGCAGCGGCTGTTCCGCTGCTGCGGGGCCGGCGCCGCGGGCGGGGGCCGGGAGCGGAGGCGCGGCCCGGCCCCCTCGGGCTGCGGGCAGGGCGGGCGCGGGAGGCCCCGGCTGGATCAGTGCGATTCCCGTTCGTGTCTGTGTTTCAGCCCTGGAAAGTGCCCCACATCTCTCATCCTGGACCAAGGGCTTTCGGGGAGGATGGTGCGTTAGGCTGGTCCTCCGTCCCTGGGAGTGACTCTCAGGGCTGGGCTGGTTTCTAGGGCTGCTGAATTCTTGTGCAGAGATCGACCCCTGCACGATTTACTCTTGGTTCTGCAGAGCTCGTAACCAGAGGGAGGGCTGGGTCTCTGCTGGGGGGTAGGTGGGCGCTGAGAGCTCAGCTGTGCCTGTGATGGCTGCTGCTGCGGTTCCTGGGCTCACACAGCAATGAAATCTGAACACGGTCTCTGCTAACAGCTGTTCTCGGTCTGCAGGAAAACCAAATGCTGAGCCTGAACTACTGAACCTGAAGCTGCTTTTTCTTCCAGGGAAAATGCTGCATGAGGTTCAAAGCCTTGTCACTGAGGAGCCAAGGTATTGGCTGGATGTTCTCTCCACCTGGAGAAACCTTCACGGGTGTGAGGGGAAGAAAGACAGCGTCTCTCCAGAAGACCGCTTGCCTCTGCAGAGGAAATCGGCAGAAGAGACAAATCCTGCAGCGAAAAGGCAGCAAACGGAACAGGTGAGAGAGCCCGTGCCTGAGGAGGGTCGAGTGGAAGCTGGAGAGAGGTGTGTGGGACTGGAGAGAAAGAGCCCTCAGGGCTGCCGGTCTGCAAGCCAGGCTTCCTTAGGAGACCCTCCCAGAAGCAGAGGGGAGAAACCTGCTGCGAATGAGCAGCTTGGCAGCAGTTTCAGAGTTTCTCGTGGCTGTCGCGGGGCGATTGCCAGAATACTTCCTTCACAGGTACGCTCTATGCTAAAGTGTCTGCGTGTTAGAAGGAGGTAGCGAAGGTGAAGAGAGATGTGTAGTTCATTTGTCATTTCAGCTGTGTGTTGTCTGTTTTAGAACAGCAAGCGGATTGAAGCTTTTTCTGCATTTTCTCAGAAAAGCCCTTAACCTGCATTTACCTTAAACAAGTAGAAATCCAAGGGCTGTTGTTAATTTGTGGGCACTGTTACCCTGAATTTGTTTCCAATCAATGCCTGTTATTGTGGACAAGTAAAGGCAAGAGGTTGGGGTGGCCGGGCTCGTGGAGCCTGAGGAGTGATCTGATGGTGGTTTGCAGGTGCTTAAAGGGCCATTGCGAGGACAATGGAGCCGGATTCCTCTCAGTTGTGGCAGACAGTGGAGAAGATGGGGCAAAAGGCAGAATGTGCAGCTTCGCTGTGCTCTGGGTGGGTGTTGGGGAGAACTTGTTCCCCAGGAGGGTGGTGCAGCCCTGGGAGGTGCCCTGGGGGGCAGATGGCATTAGTGGCTGGGAGAGGGTGGTGGCACAGACACCTCCAGGGGCCCTTTCCATGCAGCACTTCACCCATCTACGGTATCTTTCTACTGTGAGGAAAAGGAAAAAAAAAAATCGAAAAGAAACCCAGTGTAGCTGCAATTTATGCAGATTTCTCTTACTTGAAGGTAACAGTCGTTTAGCGAGATCTTTCTTTCTTTGCTGCTAAAGCTGGTGCCTTGGGAAGGTGGGACGCATCAGCCTGCCAGCAGGAATGTTTGCTTCAGTTTGTGCTGTGCGTCTGAGCTCTCCTGCTCTGAAGGTGTTCAGAGCTTTCTGGATGCCCTAACAGCATTAAAATTGTGAGTTGCAGTTGTGCCTTCACAAGTTTGCTCTTAGGTTCTCTGGGTTACAGCCACCAGAAATGTTTTGTGCGCGATACACAATTCTAAAACGATGACAGCTTTTGTTGTGGCTTGGGCAGGACTTGAACTTCGGCCTCCTGCGCTGGAGCTGAGTGACCGTCGTTTTGTCCTGCCGTGCCTCTGCTCTGCCCCTGGCTCGCTGGCTGTGCCCTGGGGTGCCTCTTCTGGTCTTTGTACCAATGTTCTTGTAGGGATAAAAGAGACCCTTTCTCTCCCCAGGTGTCTGTGAGGATGGTGCAGGCAAGGCTGTGATCTGTAGTTTTCTTGACCCCGTTATTTCTGCTGCCTGTGCCTGTTCTCTCCCCTCGCAGGAGATGGGAAGAGCCGCTGGCGCAGCGCTCTCGAAGCAGTGTGGGTGGCGGGCTGAGCTGCGGGACCCCGATCTGGAGGTCGTGGTGGACGGCCTGTGGCTGCTTCCAGGGTTGCCCCTGACATCTTTTGCTGTGTGTTCTGCTCCCTTTGCACGTGGGGCCGTGGCCTCTCCCTGTTTGTCTTTGTGCCGCTGAGTTGAGCTAGAAATGATCTGGTAGCGCTGAGCAGAACTTTTTGGTAGGCGTTGTGTGCGTGCCGTGCAGAGCCCTCAAACACCAGCCCGGCCAGCGTGGGCCTGTACGAGAGGGGCAGGATCCACACAGGCGCTGTCTTGGGATGCTTACGGACTGCTGGGCTCCGCTGGAAACGGAGATGGCCCGAGCCACTGGGCAGCTGGTTCAGCCTCTGTAGGGGAAGAGAGCGGGCAGCAAGGCCATGTTCTCGAGGAGCTGGACTTGAGAATGCCCATGGTGGGAGAGCCTCCTCCTAGACCCTCTCCCCGACAAGGAGCTTGCTTGAGGAACCCTCCCTGGTGCCAAGCTGCCTGGAGACCTCGGAGAGGACCAGCTGCTCGTGACAAGCTGTTTCTCCATGCCTGTGCTTGGCGTGTGGAAGCTGCTCTCAGCACTGATGCTGAGGCCGCCTGTGAAAGCTCCGAGTTCATCCACTGGCTCCGGTTTTCCCAGGCTCTGCATCAAAGACGGCTTTGCTGAGCCTCAAGTGGGGCTCTTGGTCTCCTCCTTCTCGATGTAGTGGTCGAAGTCTCCTCCTCCTTTTGATTCTCCGTGCTTACGTGGCATCGTTTATTGACGCATGCATTTCATGATGTTGGTGGTCTTTATAGTTCTTCTGGCGGTCTTCGGGATGAAGAGTCTCTTCTTCCTCGGTGTCCTCTAAATGTCCTTTTCCTGTAAGCGCATGCACACTTGGTTTTTTCCTTGCACAAGCGATACAGTTAGCCCGATCTCAACCCCACAGCTGTGCTGTCTGTTGTTCCATGCCTTAGGCGGTTTTGTTATTTCACAGGATGCTGGTTTCCACAGGTGCACAATATGTGCACTTGACAGGAATCATCTTCCAGTCTGTTACAGTGTCCGCTGGCCGATCTTTGTTTCTGCGCAGACTCCGTTCTAAGATCACGTATCCCGTGTCCTTCCAGGTTGTTTTGCTCCGGTCTTGTTGCCCTCCTGGTGCCTCTTTCTCTCTGTAGCTTGGTGCATCTGCCCTCCCAAGGCTGAGCTGTCTGGGGTAGAATTATTGAGGAGCCTCTCTGTCTTAGAGCTTTCCTGTCTTCTCAAAACAGCAAGGATCTCGTTTAGTTTAATGCCAATCTCTCTGGGAAGTGGAAATTTTACATTTACGGGTATCACTTTGCAGGGCTTTGCAGCGAGCCCGGTCCCAGCCGGAGGGGACACTGGTTGTGCTGCAGACGAAGGCGCTGGAGCCCTTGTTGTCGTGTGTCCATCCCCGTGCCGGCCCCCAGGGTCTGTCCTTGTCCCAGGGCCGCGTGCTGCTTGGTGCGTGGGGCCGTGTCGGTGAGTCCCGCGAGGACGCGTGCGTGCTGGCTGCCCCGCCGCAGGGCTGCTTCCCCTGGGGAGGGGGACAGGGGAGTGCCCCCCGGCACTGCCTGTCCCGCTGGGGGTGCTGGGGCCTGGGGCCGGCCGGCTGCCCTTTGGGGCTCGGCGGCTGCGATCTGGGGCTCAGCGAGGCTTTTGCACCTCCTGGGTGCTGTTTCCCGGTGCCCCCTGCGCTCCCTCCCCCTCCCACACAATCACGGAGCCGTTGTGGAGAAACAACTTTTAATGGAAAAACGAGAAATCAAGGGAAAAGGCCCCATAGGGCTATTCTAACCCCCCTCCCTCCCAAAAGACACCCCCCTCTAAAGCTTCTCTAACCGCCCTCCCCCCCAAAAATACACCTCCCGTCCTCCCCCGCTTCCCCCCCACTCCTCCCCCCTCCCTCTCTTCCCTTCTCTGGGTCTAATCCCCCCCTGGGACCCCCGTGCTGCCTGCCAGAGCCGAGGGGGCTGGAGTTGGGGCTGAGCAGGTCCTGGGGCAGCGACAGCGAGGGGAAGGCGCGGGGGGGATGGCTGTGCCGGTGCCCGCAGGGTCCCCAGGCACGGAGACGCTCCTGGCACCGTCCCGGCTGAGCCCGAGGGAGTCCGAGGAGGAACGGAAGAGCCTTTGGGCCTCTTGAAGAAGTTCCTCCTTGGACACCTCAAGGTGGTCAGCCGGGTCCCCAGGGTGTTGGTTCTGGGGCGCAGGAGAGGGGCTGGGGGGGACGTCGCTGCGCGGGGATGCCCCTGCGGGGGTGGCTGTGCCGGCAGTGGTGGTGTCTGCCGGTTGCCCCTCGACGTCCAGGTAGCCAGGGATGGACGCTGGCTTCTCCAGTGGTGCTGGGGCCACCGCTCCCCCCTCCCTGCCGGTGCCCGCAGGGTCCCCAGGCAGGGGGACGCTGCCGGGCCCCTCCTGGCTGACCCCCA
The DNA here is from genome assembly GCF_030867145.1 of Opisthocomus hoazin. Taxonomy (NCBI): domain Eukaryota; kingdom Metazoa; phylum Chordata; class Aves; order Opisthocomiformes; family Opisthocomidae; genus Opisthocomus; species Opisthocomus hoazin. The sequence goes on from NW_027448862.1 coordinate 47,935, forward strand.
GGGTGTCCGAGGAGGAACCGAAGAGCCTTAGGGCCTCTCGAAGAAGTTCCTCCTCGGACACCTCCACGTCATCTGCCAGGTCGCCAAGGCTTTGGGGGTCAAGCAGAGGGGCTGGGGGTGACGTCGCTGTCTGGGGGGATGTCCCTGCCCGGCTGTGCCCCCACGGTGGTGGCCGTGCCGGCAATGGTGTTCTGTGCCGGCTGCCCCACGATGTCCTGGTCACCGGGGACGGACATTGGCTGCAGCAGGGGGGCTGGGGCCACCACTGCGCTCTGATTTCTGCCGGGTGCCCGGTGGTGTGGGCGGCCCTGAGGGGTCCCAGGGGCTGCCCAGGACGGAGGAACCCCGGGGCCCCCCAGGGCAGCAGCCGGCAGAGGAACGGTGCTGGGGTCCAGCGCAGTGTGGGCCGGTGGAGGCAGGTGGGAGCTGGTCCACAGGATGTGGAAGAGGCGGGGGTCGAAGCAGCAGCTGCACGGAGCCATCTGCAGCCCTGGGTCGGCGAGAGGGAGCGGCGGTGGGCCGGGGGGACCCTCGAGGGGCACCTGCCGAGCCGTCCCCCATCACCGACGTCCCCCGGCTCTGCGCCAGGCGCATGGGGAGGTGGTGGGCAGGGTGGTCCCCGTGGGACGAGCTGCTGTGCTGGTGGGACGGGGCTGGGAATCGGGGAGGAGAGTCGCTGCTGGGAGGTGAACCGGGAGAGATGGCCCCAAGTGCTTGGGGAATGGTCTGGGAATGGGATTTCCTGGGCGCGCATCAGGCAGGCGAGGGCAGGGCCGCTCGGCCGGTCTTGCTGCAGCCCCGTGCGAAAAGTGCGGTGGGGACGGGGGTGGTGGGGTGGTGGGAGTGCCCGGGGTCTGGGGGTGCTGAGGGTGCCCGGGGTCTGGGGCTGGTGGGGCTGGCGAAGGTGTCAGGGTGGCAGAGCAGGCAGGGCTGCCGTAGGTGGTGGTGGTGGTGGCTGGGGGGCCGGGGGTGCCCCCGTGCCGGGGGAGCCCCCCAGAGCGGGGGTGCCCAGGCTGCGGGGAAGGGCTGCTGCTGCGCGGGCGGTTGGCAGAGGTTGGCTGAGGCTGCAGGACAGAGGGGAGCGATGGCCGGCGGTCACCTCCGCTCTTGTCCCCGAGAGCGTCCGCGGGCTGCAGGGGTCGGGGTGGGTGCCTGCCTGGGGGGCAGAAGGTTTCGGGGAGCAGAAAAGTGTGCAGGGTCCGGGGCGCGGGGGCCGCGGGGTGGGAGCCGCAGCGGTGGCCGCGCCATGTTCTGTGGTGGCTGTTGGGTGCTGGGGACTCTGTGGCGTCTCCAGGAAGGGACGTGGGGGCTCCCGTGTTCCGTCCCGCCCCAGCAGGCTCCCCAGGGCTTGGTGGGGAGGAGAGGGTGAAGGGGGCTGGGGTGTCCCTGGCCCCTCCCGGCGGCTCTCGGGGGCGGTGGGTGCAAGTGCTGTTGTGTTTAAAGAGGATTTTTGCGGGGGAAGAAGAAGAAGTGGATTCAGCCGAGCCGCGTGCGGCCCAAGCTGCATCCGCAGCCCCCTTGTGCCACCCGGCAGATGCATTTGTGACGGCTGCGTGTGCTGCTGCGTGCTGCGCTGCGTGGAGCGAGGCAGAGGCAGGAACAAGGGCCTCGAGGGCGCGAGGGAAGGTGGTGATTCGAAGATCCGGTAGGAAAACCTCACAGCACAATGTACACTGCTCAGCAGGGATTCTTTATTGCGGCGCCGGGCACACCGGGGATTTCTCCTCCAAACGTGCGCACCAGACACCCTGTTGCTTCAGGTTAAATACAATCACACATGTAAATACTCATTATATTTCTAGGAACTAATTAGCATATGTAAATATCTTTCACGCATGTCTGTTAGCATCTTTGGGTGGTCTTTGGGGGTCCCAAGATGAAGGCCCATCCTCTTCATCACGCTGTTCACTGATTGACATTTGTCTCTGCGCAAACTCCGTTCCAGGATCACGTATATCGTGTGCTTCAGGTGGTTTGGCTCCGGTCTTGTTGCCGTCTTGGTGCCTCCTGATCTCTGTAGCTTGGCGCATTTGCCCTCCCAAGGCTGAGCTGTCTGGAGTAGAGTTATTTAGGAGTCTCTTTTATCCCACAATTATCCCAATTGTTTGCTGAGAACCAAGACCACTTTTGTTTCACTTAATTATTTTGTCTAACGCCTAAGTGATAGCTTGTGCCCATGTCCTTCCACTACATTCCTTAATGAGAAAGCAGGGATTAGTGTAACAGTTACATCGTTAGATCACTGTGCATGCAGGAATACAAGTTACAGTACTAAAGACTACTAAAAAGTAGAAAATATTAAGGCTTTTTGTTATAGTTTCACATTTCTTACAATCCCCTCTATCATTCCCCCCTTCTCTTTAAGACTTTTGTTTCTTTTAGATCAAAAAGTCTTAGTAATCATCAGATCAGTCCATTCTTACATTCCCAACATAATCGATCACAGCACTTGCAGCATTGAATCATTATGCAGGCCAAAACACATACACCTCCTGTCACAAGAGCTAGGAGAAACAGGTTCTTTAACCAGGATAAATTTGGTAGCCATGAGGTGAGTTTATCAAATAGCTGGACTCATGGCTACCATCATTACCCACGGAGTTAGACCCATCGTGGTCGTCTTGTTATTTTTATCTTGAGATGCGACTGTTGTTGTACAGTCCAGGGAACAGAGGCTTTCTTGACCCTTGAATAATGAATCCGAGCTGGTTGTTCTCGGATTTTGATTGCAGTAAAAGCGGTTAGCAGCTCTTGATAAGGTCCGTTCCACTTCTCTCCAAGGGGATCACCTGAAAGAGTCTTAACAAAAACCCAGTCTCCAGGTTTGATTAAGTGTATTGGTTGGTCTAGGCTCCTACCCCGTGCTTCTCATTTTTGAACATTATTTATCTGCTTTCCCAAAGCTAACAGATACTCTTGTAAGTACCCCTCCCCAATTTGCACCATGTCCCCCGCTTGATATGACAATTGATAAGGCCTTCCAAACAAAATTTCAAATGGACTAATGCCCTCTTTGCTCCTGGGTTTTACTCTGATTCTCAGTAAAGCTAAGGGTAGAGCTTTGTCCCAAGACAAATTTGCCTCCTGACCGATTTTTGCCAGTTGTTTGATCCAATGATTCATTTTTTCTACTTGGCCACTTGCCTGCGGTCTGTAGGGGGTGTGTAGCTGCCAATCAATACCCAGAATTTTACTGATGTGCTGTACTACTAGTGCGCAAAAATGTGACCCTCTGTCCGAGGATATGATTGCTGGCACCTCAAACCGGGGTATGATTTCATTTAACAGAATTCGTACCACTTCCCGAGCCTTATTTGTTCTACAGGGAAACGCTTCAGGCCATCCGGCAAACGTGTCTGTTATAACCAGCAAGTATCGATACCCCCCTTTTCTTGGAAGTTCTGAAAAATCTATTTGCCAGTGTTGTCCTGCTATGTTCCCCTTTCCAGTTTTCCCAAAGTGTACTTTGCATGTTGTATTTGGATCATTTCTCAGACAAATTTCACACATTTGGGTTGCTTGTTTTACAGTAGTGTACAGGTTTCTGCCTACTGTTCTCTTGTTCAATCTTTATACAATGCATCTGCTCCCCAGTGAGTTTTGTTGTGTTCTGTTCTGACTACTTCCCATAATAGGTTTGAAGGTATAACTATACGATTATCTGGTGTTAAATACATCTTACCTTGCTCACTGGCTCCCAAATCTTTTACTAATTTCATATCCTCTTTTGAATATTTAAATTCCATTTCTGTATCTACGAGCTTACCGCCTGGTACCAGTGCCAAGGTTTTTACAGAATTTCTGTCTGCTGCCCTTTTAGCCTCTTGATCTGCAGTTTATTTCCCAGTTCCTGTTCAGTGTTACCTTTTTGATGCCCTCTGCAATGCATTATTGCCACTTGTTCTGGTAGATTTATAGCTTCCAAAAGCTGCAAGATTTCTTTGGCATGCTTGATCTGTTTACCTTGAGCTGTGAGCAGTCCTCGTTCTTTCCACAATGCTCCATGAGCATGGACGACCCCGAAGGCGTATTTGGAGTCTGTCCAAATATTTATTTTCTTTCCTTTCGCCAATTCTAAGGCTCTGGTTAAAGCGATTATCTCTGCCTTTTGAGCAGACGTACCTGCAGGTAAAGGTTCTGCCCCGATTACCTTGTGTGCGGTGGTTACTGCATACCCTGCTTTACGAGCTCCGTCTTTTATGAAGCTGCTGCCATCGGTGAACCAGGAGTCCTCTGCGCTTTCCAACGGTTCCTCCTTTAAATCAGGTCTGCTGGAACAGACTGTTTCAATAGTCTCCAAGCAGTCGTGCGTTAGAGGTTCCATAGTGGCGGAATCTTTACTAAGAAAAGATGCTGGATTTACGATGTTAGCTGTCACAATATTAACATCATCTTGTTCCACCAAAACAGCCTGGTCCTTCAGGAATCGGGATGGTGAGAGCCAATGGCCCCCCTTTTGTTCCAATACTGCAGAAACTGTGTGTGAGACTACGACTGTCGTTTTCTGGCCCATAGTGAACTTAGGAGCTTCTGGAATGTTAAGGACAACTGCTGCAACAGCTCGCAGACACCCAGGCCATCCTTTGCCTGCCCCATCCAATTGCTTGGAGAAATATGCCACTGCTCCCTTGTGCGGCCCCAGCTGTTGAGCGAGCACTCCCAGGGCAACGCCTTGTCTCTCGTGAGAAAGTAGCCAAAAGGGTTTTAGAACATTTGGAAGTCCAAGAGCCGGGGCTCTCATAAGTTCCCTTTTTAATTGTTCAAAAGCCCTTTTTGCATCTCCGGTCCAAATCAGGTATCTGGCATTATTTTTCAACAGTTCATACAAGGGTTTTACCATTAGCCCATAATTATATATCCATAGTCTACACCATCCTGTCATTCCTAAAAAGGCTCTTAATTCTTTTACCGTTTGTGGTTCTGGAGTCCGGCAGATTGCTTCTTTCCTCTCTCTTCCCAGTTCTCGTTGTCCTCTTGAGATTTTGAGTCCGAGGTGAGTCACTTGTTGTTGAATCATCTGAGCTTTCTGTTGAGAAACTCGATAACCATTCAGTCCCAGGAAATTAAGAAGACTCACTGTCCATTTTTTGCAATCCCGCTCTGTTTCTGCAGCGATGAGGAGATCATCGACAGATTGTAACCAAGTCCCCTTTTGTGTCAGAGGATTCCACTTTTCGAGATCCCGAGCTAGCTGATTTCCAAAGATGGTAGGGCTATTTTTGAAACCTTGGGGTAACACTGTCCAGGTTAACTGGGTTTTTCGTCCAGAATCTGGATTTTCCCATTCAGAAGCGAATAGGTTCTGACTGTTTGAGGCCAGAGGTAAAGAGAAAAAGGCATCTTTTAAATCCAGTACGGTAAACCATCCCTGGCTATCTTCCAGTTTATTCAACAAGGTATAGGGATTAGCTACTACTGGGTAGAGATCTTCCACGATTTTATTAATTGCCCTCAAATCTTGTACTAACCTGTAACTTTTCCCATCCGACTTCTTCACTGGCAAAATGGGGGTGTTGTATTCAGATTCACATTACACTAACAATCCAAAATTTATAAAACTATCAATTATTTTCTTAATTCCTCTTTGGTCCTCTAGCTTAAGGGGGTATTGTTTGATCTTAACTGGTCGAGCTCCAGGCTTCAATTTTATCTCTATTGGGTCTGCATTTTTGGCTCTGCCTGGGGTTCCCGAAGCCCATACCCCTGGATACGCTTGGTCCAGTATATCCTGAGGTATTTCTCCTTTTTCTAAAATTTGAATCAATGCCAGGCTCAGAATTTTGGTTAATTTAGTATCCTCAATTTTAAATTCTATTTGTGCCTTTCTGAAAATGATTGTGGCATTCAGTTGTTCCAACATGTCTCGTCCTAGAAGGGACTTAGGGGCCCCAGGCAGGTACAAAAATCTGTGTATTCCAATTTGCTTACCTAATTTGTACTTTAATGGTTTTAGAAAATATGCCTTTTCCGATTGGCCTGTAGCGCCCACAACGGTTATAAAATCCTTACCCAAAGGCATCAGTTGTTGATTTAAAACAGAAAACGATGCACCAGTGTCTACCAAAAATTCCACACTGCGTTTCCCTAGCTTGATATTAACCAGTGGATCCGCTAGGGTGGATTCCCCAGGTCCCCGTCATTCAGTGTCCTGTAGGTCAGCAGCTATTGTGGGGCAGGGTGCCTTTCTCTGCTGTGGACATTCCCTCTGCCAATGTCCGAATCCCTTACAACGAGCGCACTCATTGCTTTTTAGTCTCCTTTTATTGTAATTCCTCTTACTGTTCTCATCCCTGTTACGATACACTCGCCACGCCTCTTCCACTAGTGTCTCTAAATTCCTTACATCTGGTTCTTTAAGCTTCTGCAGCTTCTTTCTAATATCATTAGCAGCCTGTCCTATAAACAGAGATACCAGCTGCTGTCTAGCTGCATCTGATGTCGGATCTATGGTTGTGTGTTTCCGCACTGCTGTTCGTAATCTATCCAGGAATTCTCTCGGGGTCTCTGTCGGACCTTGTTTTACTTCATACAAGGCTGACCAGTTTACTGCTTTCGGGATCCCGTGTTCCAGCCCACACTGAACCCAAATACGGTATTGCTGTAACAGTCGATACTGCGTGTGATCATTAGGGCCCCACCCCGGGTCTCTGAGTGGAACATGTTGCTCCTCGGTCCCTTGTAAGGTACCTGCAGTAATTTGTGCCCTCACATGATCCCCTGCTGTTTTTAACACAATTCCTTTCTCAGTCTCTGTCATTGCCTCGACCATCAAATCCACATCTTTCCAATCCGGATCCAAATTCTTAACTATCCGTTCAAATTTCTTGGCTACCCCGCTAGGATCTTCCCTGGATTCCCTTACAGTTTCTCTCCATTTGTCTGTATCTTCCATTTGGAAGGGTGTTCTTATCAGGGTTGGCCCCCCCGGCCCCATCGCCCTTCTTAAAGGGGCTTGGATGATGGGTCCCACCTCACTGCGAGTCCGAGCAGTGATGGGACTTGACCGCTAGGTGGCGCTCCGCCCTCATCAGAGGCCTCGTCCCCGTCTGCGCGGGCGGGGGTTCCCGCAGCCGACCCAGCATCGGGGAGGGGGGGGTGACACAAAATCCTCCCTGCGCTCCTCCTGTTTCTTCTGATTCCCTTTTGTTTTCAGACACCTTTGCCCTATGCTGCACGCAGAACAACACCGCTTAAGTTTTCCCAGCTCGTTCTTTCTATCCCTTTCTAATGCCAGTCTGCGGGGCTAGATTTATACCACTTTCTTTTTGCCACTCGGGGTGATTTCGCAAAGTGAAAAACATTTTGGCATAGGAGACCTCATCCCATTTTCCTTCTCTTCTCAAGAACAACATTAGCTGTAGCAAAGTATTATAATCCAGGGTGCCATTCTCAGGCCACTTTGCCTCATCATCTAACTTGTACAACGGCCACCATTGATTACAATACTTAACTAACGTCCTTTTATTCACACTACCTCCCGGGGGTCCCCCTATCTCCTTCCAATGATGCAAAATACAGCCCAAGGGGCTCTTCTTCAGGATCTCTTTGCTCTGTGAAGTTCCCATTATGCAGCACGTCCACCTCTGTTCCCCAATCAATGTACAGCAAACCCTAACAAACAAGCCTAAACCAACCCTTCTGACGCCGATAGCTCTAATTACTTAACCAAAATTCTATACTTTAAGCTACGAGAAATAGTTACTGAACCGCAATTTTACACCGGAATGTTGTATGACACTTATAACAAATACAACATACTATTATGATTATCACTAGTAGTATAATAACAACATAGGATAATTACTTTAAAATAAACATTCACTGTTTTCTTACGCTTTGTTTTTCACTGGCTGCTTCCCTCGTGGGAGAACAGAACCGCAGGTCAAAACTCCACACTCACCCTTGTTTCTATGTCTCATTCACACAGAGGCCTCACACACAGTCACACAATTTTAATCCGGAGTTACTGCAATCCGAACCGATTGCCAGAATCGTAGGCAATTTCCAGAATAATGATCCATGTATCAGTCAAGACCGCATCCAGTGGGGACTCAAACCCCTACAGTGGGGACTTGAACCCCTACAGTGGGGACTTGAACCCCTGTATACCTCTAAGGCGCTGGCAGCCCAGTATACTCTCCCTGTGTAATTAAATTACGACTCAGTGGACTCGAACCCCGTCGGTAGTAAAGAGTAGTAAAAGAATACCTTTACTCACAGATGGTCCTTGTCTGTTCCCGCGGTGATCCAGATAAGGCGAGGAGCCCCTTTGGGAAAAGGCTCCCGAGGGCCCAAGGGGGTCCTCTTCTTACCGGGTCCCGCAGCCGAATAGAATGGGTCCCATCTGGGGTGCCAAACTGATTCGAAGATCCGGTAGGAAAACCTCACAGCACAATGTACACTGCTCAGCAGGGATTCTTTATTGCGGCGCCGGGCACACCGGGGATTTCTCCTCCAAACGTGCACACCAGACACCCTGTTGCTTCAGGTTAAATACAATCACACATGTAAATACTCATTATATTTCTAGGAACTAATTAGCATATGTAAATATCTTTCACGCATGTCTGTTAGCATCTTTGGGTGGTCTTTGGGGGTCCCAAGATGAAGGCCCATCCTCTTCATCACGCTGTTCACTGATTGACATTTGTCTCTGCGCAAACTCCGTTCCAGGATCACGTATATCGTGTCCTGCAGGTGGTTTGGCTCCGGTCTTGTTGCCCTCTTAGTGCCTCCTGATCTCTGTAGCTTGGCGCATTTGCCCTCCCAAGGCCAAGCTGTCTGGAGTAGAGTTATTTAGGAGTCTCTTTTATCCCACAATTATCCCAATTATTTGCTGAGAACAAAGACCACTTTTGTTTCACTTAATTATTTTGTCTAACGCCTAAGTGATAGCTTGTGCCCATGTCCTTCCACTACATTCCTTAATGAGAAAGCAGGGATTAGTGTAACAGTTACATCGTTAGATCACTGTGCATGCAGGAATACAAGTTACAGTACTAAAGACTACTAAAAACTAGAAAATATTAAGGCTTTTTGTTACAGTTTCACATTTCTTACAATCCCCTCTATCAGTGGCCTGCTCTTCCCCAGCGCTCGGTCGAGTGCTGCTGCCAGGTCTTTTGGTCTCCTGGTGGGCACACGGCTTCGGGTCGCCCTTGGAGGGGCCGCGCTTTCCCCGTGTGCGCGGCAGCCGGGAGGAGACGGCACCCGCCGCTGCGTGCTCCCAGCACCGGAGTGGGTTGTGCGCAGCGTCGGCTGAGGAGGTGCTGGGGCTGTGTGTGCTCGGCCGCGTCCCGGCACAGCGCTGGAGGTGCAGAGCTGGGCTCTGCCCCGTGCCCCGAGCGTGCTGCAGCCGGTGTCCAGGCAGGGAGGGCGGCTGGGGCAGCTGTGGCCACCGAGTGCTGGGCTGTGGCTGAAGCTGTGTGAGGAGCAGCGGAGCCTCCCGGGAGACCTTTCTGGAAGAGAAGCCGGGGGGCCAGTAAGTGTGGTCTGCGAGGGCTGGGGTCACAGCCGAGAGTTAGAACATGGTGGAGGTCTGCAGAAGCTTGGTACAAGGGGCTGGGAGTAGAGGTGATCGTGTGTTCAGGAAAATGCATTGCGAGAAACCCTTCCGAGGACAACTGGCTTCCGAACCGACCTCATTGCCGAGGGATGAGTATGGACGTCGTGCGGTCACCGACGGCTTCTGGTTCACGTTGTTTTCTGCCTCTGCCGTCTGCAGGAAAAGCCTCGCAGGCAGACTGTCTCTCCCTGGAGCAGGAGCACGGTTCAGCCCAGGCAGTGCGAGTAAACTTGAGTTTTCTGGTGTCCAGAACAAAGCAGTTGAAATGCCTGCCCGTGGCCGTGATGGCGTCACGCAGTACCTGGCACCTTTGCTTCTCAGCAGTGCTGCTGGGAATTGTCCTTTCCTTCCGAGGAGGAAGAGGAAGGATGCCAGCAAGTGCCAGTGGGAGCTGAGCATGGGCACTGTGCCGTTTGGAGTGGCCTGGGAGTTCCCCTGCTGTCAGGGCTCTGGCCCGTGGGGAAGAAAGCCTGCGCTTCTTGCTCTAGCAGCAGGGATTTGAGCTTCGCTCCTGATGTGCTGTGCTGGGCACCTGCCTGCTTTGGGCAAGAGCAAGGCCTGGCTGGAGGAACAGCCTGCAGTAGCTGGTCCAGGTCAGCTGTGCTGGGGGATACCAGTTCCACGCTGTGAGCAGCGGTGGAGCTGCTCTTGTGCTTTGCATTTCTGTATCAGTGTATTTCACCAGTTCCCCCTCCCCAACGCGTGTTCCGGCTTTAGGACCACAAGTTTGTTGAGCAAACACGCAGGCATTCTCCACACCAATGTGGCCAACAACAGTGAGCCCAGGGCACTGGAGAAACGACTTGGTCCTTTACTGCCAAAGAGCAGAGGTTTCTGTTTTCAGAATGAGCGAGTGGCAGGGGTTGGAAGGGCCCCTGGGGATCATCTGCTCCAACCCCCCTGGCAAAGCAGGTTCCCCCAGAGCAGGCTGCAGAGGACGGCGTCCGGGCGGGTTGTGAAGATCTCCGGAGAAGGAGACTCCACAACGCGTCGGGCAGGCTGTTGGGGTGCTGTGCCACCCTCAAAGTAAAGAAGTGCTTCCTCGTGTTTTTGCTATCAAAGAGCGTGGGAAATGCGTCTGCGCCGTGTGGCCAGGACCCCAAAGATGGTGTCCTGGTTTCGGCTGGGCTAGAGCTAGTTTTCCTCCCCGCAGCTGCTGTGTTTTGGGTTGCGTATGAGAAGAGTGTTGATCAGAGTGGTGGTTGTAGTTGTTGCTGAGAAATGCAGGGCTTTCTGCAGCCTCCCGTGCTGGCTGCTGAGCGGGTGTGCTGGAGCTGGGAGGGAGCAGAGCCAGGCAGCGAGGCCAAGGTGGCCCATGGAAAGAGTCTGTACCATGGATGTCATGCTCGGGTGGTAAAGGCAGGTTTTGTGGGGGTCAGGAACCCTTTATTTTTCAAATTCTCTTGTCTCTCTCTTGTGGGGGTTCGAACTTTTCCGAGAGGTTGGTCTTTTTCCCAGAGTTTGGCAAACTCTATGGATTTTGTGAGTTTGGGGAAATGGGTGAAATTCGTGAGCTCGGGGAAGCCCGCGGGTTCCGCTGTCGCTGCTCAGGAACTGGCTGCGAATCAGTCATTGGGCAGTGAGAAAACGGTCTTGTGTAGCGTTTGTTTGGCGTGTTGGTTGTTAGCAGCAGTAGTATTGGTACGAGTGTTTCCAGTGTTGTCGTATTAACGTGTCTTTGTCTCAACCCGGGAGCTTTCCCTGGTGTCCGTTTCTCCTGCCCATCGCCCTGTGAGGGAAGGAGAGGGGTGAGCGAGCGGCTGCCTGGTGCTTGGTTGCTGGCCGATGGGTTAAACGAGGACAGGTGGCATCTCTCTGTCTTTGCAGAGCAATGGATTTTTGTTGTTGTTAAGCTGTACGCTAAAGAAAAAGCCATCTTCCCTGCCAAACTGTGCTGTAGGAAAGGTGGAAAATAGGCAGCAGGAACCTGGCATATTTCTGAGAAGGGAGAGGTGTGTGAGCAGTGAGACACAAACCAGCAAGCAGGTTTTGGAGGCAGGCTGAGCGCCGAGTGTCAGAGGTGGCCAGCTGATGGTGCAGTGATGGTGAAGAGATGCGTCGGGGTGACAGTTCCTAGCTGGATGGAGCAGTTGTTATTCCGTACCCTTGTATTTTATTCTGCCGCGCGACTTCCATGTTAACGTGAGAACTCTCTGTTCTGGTTTTCTGACAGCCCTCATTTACGTTACTGAGAAGAAGCAGAAAGTGAGGCAGCCTTCAGGCAGTTTGCAGTGTCTTTGTGTTTGCTGTGTCTCTCAGGCCCATGTCACCAACCGCAGAGCTGCTCGTGCTCAGGACCGTCCCTTTGTGCATGGGGTCTGCCTTTCTGCAGTCCCTGCATTGCCCCAGCGGTGTGGCTGTCCGAGCTGGAGGCCAGAGCTGGAGGCTCCTCCCTGGTGAGTCACGTGCTCCAGTGGCTCCTGTGAACATGTCCCCAGTCTGCTGTGCTGGATGGAGACTGCAGCTGTGAGTTGCAGTGCTTGCTGAAGGCACATCTGGAAGGAGTCAGGCCCTGGGTGTCTGCAGACCTGCTCCAGACTGCCCGACTGGGATGGAAGTTGTGTCAGGTGCTGCTGATCGTGTCCGAAGGGAGCAGGAGTTAGGCCAAATTTGCGGGTGATACAGAGGCACCCTCGGAACCTCCGGTGAGATGGGGAATTGGTCAGAGCAGCTTTTAGGGCCTTTTCAGTCAATGCAAAGGCACCAAAGGCTGCAGTCAGTGGGAAGAATACAGTGCTGAGTGATGCGCATTGCGTGATGAGGGAGAGCAAATGGATCCCCTTTTTCTCCTCCAAGCCTGGAGAAGGGCAGTTTTGAGGTGGGGCTGCCCTTGTCTGCAGAGGGACTGGGTGGGAAGAGCAGCCCTGCTCCTGCCCGGGTGTGTTCAGGACGGCCTGCTTCCACCTCGCTGCCTCTCGACAGCAGAGTCGCCAGGGAAGTTCCACGAGCTCGTTACTTTGCAGGGTGTGATGGGACCTGAGAGGTGTTCACCAAGGTAAGAGACTTTCCTGCTGTACAGCCTGACCGAGAGCAGAGTTGGGGAAGGGAATTTCCCTGACAGGTCTGAATTCCCTGGTGTCGTGTAGAACCTGAGGAGCGTGTAGAAACGCCTGGCGCAAGGAAACCCGGTGTTGGCCGTGAATGGACAAGAGCATGAGCAAGTACGTATGATGGGGAGCTGTGTTTGTTGTCCCTTTCTCCTTAGGCCACCCCTCTTCTCAGTAGCAAAGAGGTATCCAGAAAAGCAGTTTTGTTGGGAATACTGCTGAAGTTTTCGTCATTTGTTTCAGATGAATGAAGGTCACGATCGAGTGAGTAGTACCCCCGAGCTCTGCTGCCCATTTCAGGCCATGTGGGACTTGATGACGCGCTGCAGAGGGTTCCCGTGACAAGTCAGCCGGTACGTAGGAAGCAGAGAAACCCCTGACGATGGCTGCTTCAGGCCAGTTGTCGTTTGTTTCTTGACTGGACCTGCTGAGGCTGCAGGAGCGCTGCATCCCGCGGGATGCTCACCGCTTTTGAGCGGCTGGTGATGCTGTGCTGGATGCAGCCCGGGTGCGGTTTGCCCTCTCTGCGGCCAGGGCACACTGCTGAGTGACGCTGAGCCTGGTGTCGCGCAGCAGCCCCAGATGCCTTTCTGCAGGGCTGCTCTCCAGCCACTCGTCTCCCAGTTCAGACTTGTGCCTGGCAGGGCTCCGTCCGAGGCGCAGAATGCGTCATTTGGAGTCGCTCAGCGCCATCCCATTAATCCTAGCCCAGCGCTGCCATCTGTCTCGATCCCTCAGCAAGGCCTCTTGTCCCCCCAGAGAGTCAACAGCACCTCCCAGTTTGGTACCATCAGCAAGGTGGCTCCTGGTGCGTTGAACCCCTGCTTCCAGATGGCTGGTAACGAAACATGACGGAGCTGGCCCTGGAGCTGAGCCCTGAGGAGCAGCGCTGGTGGCGTCAGAGCAGTGGGATGTTGCCAGCTGATGTGTGGGAGGTTGAAATCTCCCGTAAGGATGAGGTCTGGAACTTTCTCCTGGTGGCCTAAGGAAGAACTCGTGGGTGCTTCCATTGCAGCTGGGCGATCAGTAGTAGACATCCACTAGGCCATCTCCTTTCTTTTTAGCCAATGGAGATGGATGATTTTTTTGGAAGTACAAGTGTTACTTGACTGTCTTCTTGCTTTAACAATTCCTTTTCTCTCTGCGTCGAGTGGCGAGGCGGACGCGTACCTCGTCTGGTTAGAGAAAATATGAACCTTTGCCAGGAAGAGGAGAGCTGGTGAATGACTGATGCACAAAGGCTGTGCTCTGAAGAAGAAAAGGAAAACTTTCAGGATTGTGGTTTCTCTCTGTTTTTTCTTTTTTTGTAATGAATTTTTTTCACATCAGTTTTCATTGCAGCATCCAAAAAAGCCCTGAAAACATTGCCCCACCTTGATTAGAATTCCTTTTCTCCTTCTAAATTCTTCTTTCCTTTCAGCCTTTGAGAAGAAACAACTGTCAGCAGTGTCACCTAGCACCGAGGAGGAAAAACCAGTGGGAGCTCCAAAGCGCGGGGATCATTTGCAAGATGTCTGCCTGCGATTTCTTACGGCTGCTGGCCCTGGCTGTGCAGGGGTGGAGGCCGGAGAGCTCTGCAGTGCTCCTCAAGTGCTCCTGCAGAAGGCATTGCCTTGGTCAGAGAGCTTGTGGCCAGAGCCTGAGGGGAGATGCCGCTTCCCAAAGCCGCCTTTGTCTTGGCTGGCCCCAGGGTTTGGAGGTTTGCCTGGGAAATGGGCAATAAGGAGAGATGAAGTTTCCCTGCACTTGGTGTCTGGTTCGGTGATTGTTTTAATTATTTCTTTTCTTTCCCCCTTGCTGGTTCAACAAAGGCAAATGCAGGGTCCTGCACCTGGGGAGGAACAACCCCAGGCACCAGTACAGGCTGGGGCGGCCGTGCTGGAGAGCAGCTCTGGGAGAGGGACCTGGGTGTCCTGGTGGACGACAGGCTGACCATGAGCCAGCAGCGTGCCCTGGCTGCCAAGAAAGCCAAGGGGATCCTGGGGTGCATCAAGAGAAGTGTGGCCAGGAGGTTGAGGGAGATTATCCTCCTCCTCTGCTCTGCCCTGGGGAGGCCCCGTCTTGAGTGCTGTGTTCAAGCTCTGGGCTCCCCACTTCAAGAAAGATGAGGAACTACTGGAGAGTCCAGTGAAGGGTTACGAAGATGATGAGGGTGTCACCGAAAATCCGGGAATAACACCTCATAACACCAATGTAGTGTTAAAAGGCAGCATTCTTTATTGCAGCGCTGGATGCACGGGGGATAGTTCCACCGAACGTGCATACCCCATACCTTTTCCGTATAGTTTATATAGATCAAAATATACATATTTATTAGGTTACATAACTTATCCCTTTCATAATAAAATTAGTTCATTTTCATACACTCCTCCCACCCGCGCTTGCGCAGTGCCTCCTAGTGGTGGTCGTCGGGGGTCCCAAGATGAAGGCTTATCCTCTTCGTCACAGTTTCTGCGCAAACTCAGTCCTCTTCTGGCTCTTGTCCCTGCGGCACGGGTCGTCTTGACCAGTTCTAGGCACCTGCTGGTTTTAATTGAAACTAACTTCTTTGGGGGGAGATGTATGACTTTTTGCTTCAATTAATTCACACAATAGATAGGTACCACAAATACACCTGCAATCATTTAATAACACTATTTCTATTAAAAATCCCCTTCACCATTACTGTTTAATGACTACCTAGGGACTAAACCCTCTGTTCCCAGACCTAATGTCCAGATGGGCAGGGCTGTACAAGGGACATAGCAGCATTGTTCGTGGTTTATGATTAACTGATTCCATCACCTTGGTTACATTTCCCCGCTTTGGAAGTTTTGAAATAATTCTCTTTTCAATACTTCCATAATTAAATTTTTCTTAATCATATAATGATTAAATATTATTATAATATTTTTTTCAGAATCACAACACTACACTTATAGTCCACTTGTTTCGCTATAGGGTGGTGGAAGTGTAACAACCGACTCACTAAGGTTTTGTCTTCTTGCAATAGCCTGAATAATCTTTCGATTAAAAGCTGTTCTGCTGGTGAGTTCCTTTTTCAGACAATAATATATGAGCAGTATTATTAAAACTACTACCAGTAAAAGCAGTCCGGTACCGATTAAAGATTTGACCCAAGAACTAATATTCCACCCTAATCCGTTAAAAATTTTATCAAGCCAATTTTCTTGCATGTCCTGTTGGATTTCCTGAGTGTCTTTTTCTATTTGTTTTAGTAAGTTTAAGTCATGTTCAACATCCTGAGTGACATTGGGGATATGTAGACAGCAATGATCTCTCCTACCTTTTAGGTACTCACGTACTCCATGTTCTTTTAACAGGAGCATGTCTAAGGCCATTTTATTTTGCAGCGTCATTCTTGAGGTTGCTTGCAACTGTAGGTTTGACTGTCTGAATCCTCTCCTTGTTACATTTGCTAATTTTTCTACTTGACCAGTTAGTTTATATAACCAGGCTTTATTCCTATAAGTCGATAAGGGAGTCAATAAAGATTCTAAGGCCCATCCAATTTTTACTCCTGTTGAAGGCTCATTCCAGTTTTCATCTTCTTCAACTTCTGATCTTTTTATCCGTAATAATTTCAAATTCTCAGAGTTCCCCTTAAAGGGAGTCTTTTTCCAAATTGGACATAATGTTGGCATTCCTAAAGTAATTTGTTTTACCTTACCATCAACCGGTAGGTGAGTGGACCAGGTTCCATCACTCATTGCCCAAACTAAGTGTCCTGGACTTTGAATTGTAGATTTTCTACAACTAAAGAATGTTCCTCTTTTGGGCTTATAGCTATCAGTCAACTGTAAATCATTTCTAAGTCCCCTACACTGGCATCCATATTTCAAGGCAGCTGCTAAAGGTGGAACACTTTGGATTGCTTTACTAACTGTACTGCAATTACACATTTTTGTACAATTCCACCAGGGTACTACAATTTCCTTTTCCCGGGAAGTACTTCCTTTGTCATCGACCGATGGGAAAGCTGCAAAAATCATCCCATCCCAGGTGAAACACCAGGGGGCACTGGCCATGTACTGGAACTGAGATGTGATGGCCATGGACCATACTGAATCCCACAAAGTTATCTCTTGTTTAGTTTGATTGGGCTCTTTGCATTCCCATTTCATGATTGTTCGAGTAACATTTTTCTTAACGGGTTCATCATAAGCACACCAACCTATATTGGGAAAAACTATTTGGACAAAAACATAATTTAGTAACTTCTCACAATTTGCTTTACTTCCAGGGGTTTTTCCATTGTTTTCTAACATAATCTATTCGTTCCTGCCACTCAACAACGGGAACTTGTTCACAATGAGTACCGTTCTTGTTGGGTTCTTTGTTACTTCGATTTGTTGTCAAGATTCCCCACGGAACTGATTCTCCTACCGCCCTTGGGATTGGAAGACACGCAGTTATTTGGGTCACGTTTTGTAAATTTGCAAATTCTTTTATAAGCCCGATCATCAAATTTTCTTCTGGAGTCCTCCTTGGGAGGTATATTAATTGTTCTGCTTTTATTGGCAGCGTAGTAATGTCTTTTGTTCTTACTTCCAATACACTGAACAGTGCTCCTATTATCATCAGTTTCCAGATCGAGATACAGTCTCCCCGCATTTTGCAGCAATAGCTACTCTTTTTAGATATATTTCAAAGTCAGTTTTGCAGTCTCTGGATCTCTATTGATGACTCTCCACGAAGGGGCCTTCTTCACTCGGGTGTAGTGTATCCACGGTTCCACCCCTTCTACTTTGATCGCAGTGTCAGTTGTTAACAGTACCTGAAAAGGTCCTTTCCACTTCACCTGCAGTGGTTCAGAGTTCCAAGTCTTTATGCACACGAAATCACCTGGTGGATATTGATGCACAGGTGTATCCAAAGCAAGCGATCTGGTCAGCACAACGTATTTTCGGAGTGCTTCAAGTGTTTTTCCTAAAGAAATCAAATACATCTTTAAATCTGTTTCCCCTGTTATTTTCATATCCCCTGGGATTAAAGGAGTCTGATAAGGTTTGCCATACAGAATTTCGTATGGACTTACACCATCTTTAGATCTAGGTTGAACTCTGACTCTCAGAAGTGCTAATGGTAAAGCTTGTGGCCATTTCAAAGACACCTCTTGACAAATTTTACTTATTTGTCGCTTTAATGTTTGGTTCATTCTTTCAATTCTCCCACTTGATTGTGGCCTCCAGGGGGTATGTAAATCCCAATTTATCCCTAAAATTTTACTTACTTGCTGAACTATTTCTGCTACAAAATGTGGTCCCCTATCGGAAGACATGCCAATTGGTACCCCAAACCTTGGTATGATTTCTTTCAACAATATTTTAACTACTTCTCTCGCTTTGCTGGTGCGACAAGGAAAGGCTTCCGGCCATCCAGAAAAAGTATCAATGAATACTAATAGATACCTGAATCCATTCTGCCTGGGGAGTTCAGAAAAATCAACTTGCCAGTAATCTCCTGGAATGTTACCCTGTTTTGTTACTCCTAGGGGTGCCCTTTTCCGATTTAAAGAATTATTTTTGAGACAAATTGGACACTTCGTTACTATGGATTTAATTACTCCTGTCCTTCCTACACACACCACAGATGATTTTAGGCTCGAGACCATAGCATCTACACCCCAATGTGTCTGTGCATGTTTTTCTTTCGCAAGTTCTAACATAACTTGCGGGGTTACAATTACCTGTTTTTCTGGCGTTACCTACCGCCCTTCTATATTTTGTGATGCTTTCAATTGTTCTGCTAATTGTTCATCCAATTTACTGTATTTTGGTTTCAGATTTGGGATTTTTATTTGTTTTACTGGTACTAGAGCAAGGATACCTTGTTCAGCAGCCTCCTTTGCTGTTTTGTCTGCCAATCGATTACCTATGTTTACAGCTGTCTGACCAAATTGATGAGCCTTGCAGTGCATCAGTGCCACTTCCTTTGGTTTCTGCGCCTCTTCGAGGAGCTGAAGGATTTCTTCTTTGTGTTTTATCGATGAACCTTGGGCTGGGAGCAGTCCTCTTTCTCTCCAGATGGCTCCATGAGCGTGAATCACACCAAATGCATATTTAGAGTCAGTCCATATATTTACCCTTTTTCCTTCTGCCATTCGCAAGGCTTGCCTCAACGCCACCAGTTCTGCTTTCTGTGCCGAGGGATTTGCAGGCAGCGTTCCTGACTCCAGTGCCTCGGTGGTGGTGACAACAGCGTATCCGGCCGTTCGTCTTCCTTCTTTCACAAAGCTGCTTCCATCCGTGAACAACTCCAGATCAGGGTTCTCCAGAGGCTCATCCCTCAGGTCCGGTCTGCTGGAATAGACTTGTTCAACAGTTAGCAGGCAGTCATGTTCTAGATTTTCTGTCGGATTCTCCGTCGACAGAAACATTGCTGGATTTACGATGGTTGTGGTTTTTAATTCCACATCATCTTGCTCCAGTAAGACAACTTGATATTTCAGCATTCTGCTGGGGGACAGCCAATGACCCCCCTTTTGTTCTAGAACAGTTACCACCATGTGTGGTACATACACCACCATCTTTTGGCCCATAGTCAATTTTCGAGCTTCCTGAATCAGCAATACCGTCGCTGCCACAGCGCGCAAACATCCCGGCCATCCTTTACTCACGTTGTCAAGTTGTTTAGAGAAATATCCTACTGGCCGCTTCCAGGATCCCAGACGTTGTGCCAGCACTCCAAGGGCCAGATGCTGCCTCTCATGGACAAACAGTTCAAAAGGTTTGGTTAAATTAGGTAAAGCCAAAGCAGGGGCCATCATCAATGCTTTTTTAAGTTCTTTAAATGATTTTTGGCATTCAGGTGTCCATGTCAGATACAAGTCTTTGGATTCTCTTAAAGCGTTGTAGAGTGGCTTCACGTATAGTCCATAGTTTGGAATCCAAAGCCGACACCATCCAATCATTCCCAAAAAGGTTCTCAGCTCCTTTGGACTGTTAGGTTCTGGGATTTGGCAAATGGCTTCCTTCCTTTCGTTGCTTAGTTGCCTTTGCCCTTGAGATATTTCAAATCCCAGATAAATCACTGCTTCTCTTCCTATCTGGGCCTTATTTCTGGAGACTCTATATCCTCCTTGGCCCAGAAAATTCAACAAACTGATAGTAATTTCAAAACATTCTTCTTTGCTTTCTGCTGCTATCAGAATATCATCCACATATTGTAACAATGTCCCCTTTTCCTGGTTTTGTCTCTTCCATATTTCTAATTCCTTTGCCCACTGGTTTCCAAATACTGTGGGGCTCTTTTTAAATCCTTGTGGAAGTACAGTCCACGTCAGTTGCATCTTTCGTCCTGTTGCAGGGCTCTCCCATTCAAAAGCAAATATGCTTTGACTTTGTGCATCCAGAGGTATGCAAAAGAAGACCTCCTTTAAATCTAGTACAGTAAACCATTTATGCTCCTCTTTCAGGGATGTCAATAAACTATAGGGATTGGCTGCTACTGGGTGTATATCTTGAACTATTTGATTTATAGCTCTTAGACCCTGGACTAGTCGATATTCCCGTCCCCCAGGTTTCTTTACCGGTAATATAGGTGTGTTATATTCTGACTCGCATTCTACCAAAAGCCCATATTGCAAAAATTTCATGATTAACCCCTCTAATCCTTTTCGTGCCTCCCACTTAATAGGATACTGTTTTTGTCTTACCAGTTTGGATCCGGCTTTTAAGGTCACTTTTACCGGTTCTGCCAGTTTCGATCGTCCTGGAACCTCACTTGCCCAAACCAAGGGGGTTACAGCATTTTCCACCTCTTCTGGAATTCGTTCTTCTTTAAAAGAATCCTGTAACATAAATACTTTCGCCTCTATGGCTTTTGATTCCGGTATCAATAATTCAATTTCCCCATTTTTAAAAGTTACTTGTGCCTCCAATTTACTTAACAAGTCTCGCCCTAACAAAGGCAAAGGGCATTCAGGCATATATAAAAACTGGTGTGTTACCCACTGTTTTCCCAATTTAAATTTTAATGGTTCCAGAAAAGGCCGATTTTCCCTTTGTCCTGTCGCACCAACGACATCTACCGAATGATGACTGCATTTTCCTCTACATGTGTTCAATACCGAATAAGTGGCTCCCGTATCTACTAAAAATTCTACTTCTTCATTCCCTAGCTCTAGTGTAACCAGGGGTTCAGCTAGGGTTGACTCCCCCGGTCCTCTTCGTGATTCCTCATCTAAAGTCATCAATTTAATCGCGCGAAGAGTCGGATCTAACTCCCCGGCCTTAGGACATTCTCTTTTCCAGTGCCCACGTTCCTTACAAATAGCACATTGGTCTGGTGCTAATCGAAGATTTATCCTTTCCCTTTCTCCAATATTCATCCCTCTTCCTCTTCCTCTTCCTCTTCCTCTTCCTCTGCCTTTTCTATTATTCCCAGCTAGAGCCGCCAATAACTTTCCATCTCTCCGAGCCTGTTTTCCTTCCTTCTCTTTTTCTCTATTATTATACACAGTCCATGCTACTTCAAGCATTTTTCCCAAATCTCTAGATTCAGGTCCTTCCAATTTTTGGAGCTTTTTCCTAATATCGGGAGCCGACTGACCCATGAATATGGAGGCCAATTGTATTGCTTCGTCTGGTTGTTCTGGGTCCAAATTAGTATACTTTCGGGCAGTTTCCTTCAGGCTCTCCATGAAAGCTGAAGGAGACTCATTTAGCTCCTGCCTTATTTCATAAATTTTTGAGCAATTTATCGCCTTTGGCATTGCATGTTTAACATCGAACAAAATCCACCTCTGATATCTGGTCAACATTCCTCTGGGTCCCGGCTGATTCGGGTCCCAGTCAGGATCTGAAGAGGGAAAGTTCTGATCTACCGGTCCCTGCAAATCTCCATGGGCGTGAGCTCCCTCTACCTGTTTCTTAGCAGTATTCAGTACCATCCTTTTCTCTGTGCCATCAAGCAAAGTATCTAAAATCACCTGCAAATCATTCCAGTCAGGATCCTGGGTCCTAATTATTGTCTCAAAGACCTTTGCTACTCTCTCAGGGCCTTCTCGATAAGTGCCTGCTATTTCCTTCCACGACCTTAAATCAGTTATTGAAAACGGAACCTTTACTGTCACCGGACCAGTATTTCCTACTGCTTCTCGGAGAGGGGCCTGGAGGGGAGCTGGCTCCGCTGCCCCCCCTGTCCTTCCCCGCGTTCTTCCCGAAACCGGGCTAAATTCTCCCGCACCCTCCCCCAGAGGGGAGGTGGAAGGGCTACCGATCTCGGATCCCTCTGCATGATTATCCCCCCATTTCTGACGCGGTGCCACCATTAGCTCGACATCATCCTCCTCAGACTCAAACTTCAAACATTCTTTCCCGACGCTACAAGCGGCGCAGCATTTCTTTGAACCTTTCTTACATTTTCCCTTTCCCAAAGCCATTACCATAGAACTATGCGGATGTATCCCACACTGCCTTTGCCATTCCGGATGATTTCTCAACGAGAAAAACAAATCTACATATGTCATTTCTTCCCATTTACCTTCCCTTTTACAAAACAACATCAACTGCAAAGTGGTATTATAACACAGTGTCCCGTCCTCCGGCCACTTCTCCCCGTCATCCAACGGCCACCAAGGATTACAATATTCAATTAACTGTTTCCGAGTTAAAGGATCCCCCCCCAGCTCTTTCCAGTGTTTTAAAATACATCCCAAAGACGTGCCCCTTGGGATGGGTCTTTTACTCGGAAAGGTGCCCATCCTTCAAATGACCAGTGGTAGTGATTGTGCACTATATCACAAACACTAATCAGAGGGACCCCAACCCTTGTTGGAGCTCCCTTTTGGGATCCCAGACCCCTGCTGAGATCCTGGAGACTTCAACCCCCTGTTGAAGACCTCCCCCTTGGGCCCCGCTCCACCGGCTTTCACCGAGCAGAGACTTTCCACAAAGGTACCTTTCAGCCCAACTCTACGAGGTTTTCACCGCGATTTACGAGCAGGCGTATATTATACTTAAAGAATGCCTTAATTAAATTCCAGGAGACTTACTTGGAATCCTTCGGTCCGGGGATCAGAGGTTCTCCTCGAGAATCCCTCGATGCCGGCTGCAGGTCCCGTGATCCCGCGGATCCGTCGGTTTTCACAAGCAGGGTCCCATCTGGGGTGCCAGAAACTGTCACCGAAAATCCGGGAAGAAAACGTCGTAACACCAATGTAGTGTTAAAAGGCAGCATTCTTTATTGCAGCGTTGGATGCACGGGGGATAATTCCACCAAGCGTGCATACCCCATACCCTTTTTGTGCAGTTTATACAGATCAAAATATACATATTCATCTGATTACATAAGCCCTTTCTTTCTAGTCAAATCAGTCCATTTTCATACACTCCTCCCACCCGCGCTTGCGCAGTGCCTCCTAGTGGTGGTCGTCGGGGGTCCCAAGATGAAGGCTTATCCTCTTCGTCACAGTTTCTGCGCAAACTCAGTCCTCTTCTGGCTCTTGTCCCTGCGGCACGGGTCGTCTTGACCAGTTCTAGGCACCTGCTGGTTTTAATTGAAACTAACTTCTTTGGGGGGAGATGTATGACTTTTTGCTTCAATTAATTCACACAATAGATAGGTACCACAAATACACCTGCAACCATTTGGTAACGCTATTTCTATTAAAAATCCCCTTCACCATTATTGTTTAACATTAATGACTACCTAGGGACTAAACCCTCTGTTCCCAGACCTAATGTCCAGATGGGCAGGGCTGTACAAGGGACATAGCAGCATTGTTCGTGGTTTATGATTAACTGATTCCATCACCTTGGTTACATTTCCCCGCTTTGGAAGTTTTGAAATAATTCTCTTTTCAATACTTCCATAATTAAATTTTTCTTAATCATATAATGATTAAATATTATTATAATATTTTTTTCAGAATCACAACACTACACTTATAGTCCACTTGTTTCGCTATAGGGTGGTGGAAGTGTAACAACCGACTCACTAAGGTTTTGTCTTCTTGCAATAGCCTGAATAATCATTCGATTAAAAGCTGTTCTGCTGGTGAGTTCCTTTTTCAGACAATAATATATGAGCAGTATTATTAAAACTACTACCAGTAAAAGCAGTCCGGTACCGATTAAAGATTTGACCCAAGAACTACTATTCCACCCTAATCCGTTAAAAATTTTATCAAGCCAATTTTCTTGCATGTCCTGTTGGATTTCCTGAGTGTCTTTTTCTATTTGTTTTAGTAAGTTTAAGTCATGTTCAACATCCTGAGTGACGTTGGGGATATGTAGACAGCAATGATCTCTCCTACCTTTTAGGTACTCACGTACTCCATGTTCTTTTAACAGGAGCATGTCTAAGGCCATTTTATTTTGCTGCGTCATTCTTGAGGTTGCTTGCAACTGTAGGTTTAACTGTCTGAATCCTCTCCTTGTTACATTTGCTAATTTTTCTACTTGACCAGTTAGTTTATATAACCAGGCTTTATTCCTATAAGTCGATAAGGGAGTCAATAAAGATTCTAAGGCCCGTCCGATTTTTACTCCTGTTGAAGGCTCATTCCAGTTTTCATCTTCTTCAACTTCTGATCTTTTTATTCGTAATAATTTCAAATTCTCAGAGTTCCCCTTAAAGGGAGTCTTTTTCCAAATTGGACATAATGTTGGCATTCCTAAAGTAATTTGTTTTACCTTACCATCAACCGGTAGGTGAGTGGACCAGGTTCCATCACTCATTGCCCAAACTAAGTGTCCTGGACTTTGAATTGTAGATTTTCTACAACTAAAGAATGTTCCTCTTTGGGGCTTATAGGTATCAGTCAACTGTAAATCATTTCTAAGTCCCCTACACTGGCATCCATATTTCAAGGCAGCTGCTAAAGGTGGAACACTTTGGATTGCTTTACTAACTGTACTGCAATTACACATTTTTGTACAATTCCACCAGGGTACTACAATTTCCTTTTCCCGGGAAGTACTTCCTTTGTCATCGACCGATGGGAAAGCTGCAAAAATCATCCCATCCCAGGTGAAACACCAGGGGGCACTGGCCATGTACTGGAACTGAGATGTGATGGCCATTGACCATACTGAATCCCACAAAGTTATCTCTTGTTTAGTTTGATTGGGCTCTTTGCATTCCCATTTCATGATTGTTCGAGTAACATTTTTCTTAACGGGTTCATCATGAGCACACCAACCTATATTGGGAAAAACTATTTGGACAAAAACATAATTTAGTAACTTCTCACAATTTGCTTTACTTCCAGGGGTTTTCCATTGTTTTCTAACACAATCTATTCGTTCCTGCCACTCAACAACGGGAACTTGTTCACAATGAGCACCGTTCTTGTTGGGTTCTTTGTTACTTCGATTTGTTGTCAAGATTCCCCACGGAACTGATTCTCCTACCGCCCTTGGGATTGGAAGACACGCAGTTATTTGGGTCACGTTTTGTAAATTTGCAAATTCTTTTATAAGCCCGATCATCAAATTTTCTTCTGGAGTCCTCCTTGGGAGGTATATTAATTGTTCTGCTTTTATTGGCAGCGTAGTAATGTCTTTTGTTCTTACTTCCAATACACTGAACAGTGCTCCTATTATCATCAGTTTCCAGATCGAGATACAGTCTCCCCGCATTTTGCAGCAATAGCTACTCTTTTTAGATATATTTCAAAGTCAGTTTTGCAGTCTCTGGATCTCTACTGATGACTCTCCACGAAGGGGCCTTCTTCACTCGGGTGTAGTGTATCCACGGTTCCACCCCTTCTACTTTGATCGCAGTGTCAGTTGTTAACAGTACCTGAAAAGGTCCTTTCCACTTCACCTGCAGTGGTTCAGAGTTCCAAGTCTTTATGCACACGAAATCACCTGGTGGATATTGATGCACAGGTGTATCCAAAGCAAGCGATCTGGTCAGCACAACGTATTTTCGGAGTGCTTCAAGTGTTTTTCCTAAAGAAATCAAATACATCTTTAAATCTGTTTCCCCTGTTATTTTCGTATCCCCTGGGATTAGAGGAGTCTGATAAGGTTTGCCATACAGAATTTCGTATGGACTTACACCATCTTTAGATCTAGGTTGAACTCTGACTCTCAGAAGTGCTAATGGTAAAGCTTGTGGCCATTTCAAAGACACCTCTTGACAAATTTTACTTATTTGTCGCTTTAATGTTTGGTTCATTCTTTCAATTCTCCCACTTGATTGTGGCCTCCAGGGGGTATGTAAATCCCAATTTATCCCTAAAATTTTACTTACTTGCTGAACTATTTCTGCTACAAAATGTGGTCCCCTATCGGAAGACATGCCAATTGGTACCCCAAACCTTGGTATGATTTCTTTCAACAATATTTTAACTACTTCTCTCGCTTTGCTGGTGCGACAAGGAAAGGCTTCCGGCCATCCAGAAAAAGTATCAATGAATACTAATAGATACCTGAATCCATTCTGCCTGGGGAGTTCAGAAAAATCAACTTGCCAGTAATCTCCTGGAATGTTACCCTGTTTTGTTACTCCTAGGGGTGCCCTTTTCCGATTTAAAGAATTATTTTTGAGACAAATTGGACACTTCGTTACTATGGATTTAATTACTCCTGTCCTTCCTACACACACCACAGATGATTTTAGGCTCGAGACCATAGCATCTACACCCCAATGTGTCTGTGCATGTTTTTCTTTCGCAAGTTCTAACATAACTTGCGGGGTTACAATTACCTGTTTTTCTGGCGTTACCTACCGCCCTTCTATATTTTGTGATGCTTTCAATTGTTCTGCTAATTGTTCATCCAATTTACTGTATTTTGGTTTCAGATTTGGGATTTTTATTTGTTTTACTGGTACTAGAGCAAGGATACCTTGTTCAGCAGCCTCCTTTGCTGTTTTGTCTGCCAATCGATTACCTATGTTTACAGCTGTCTGACCAAATTGATGAGCCTTGCAGTGCATCAGTGCCACTTCCTTTGGTTTCTGCGCCTCTTCGAGGAGCTGAAGGATTTCTTCTTTGTGTTTTATCGATGAACCTTGGGCTGAGAGCAGTCCTCTTTCTTTCCAGATGGCTCCATGAGCGTGAATCACACCAAATGCATATTTAGAGTCAGTCCATATATTTACCCTTTTTCCTTCTGCCATTTGCAAGGCTTGCCTCAACGCCACCAGTTCTGCTTTCTGTGCCGAGGGATTTGCAGGCAGCGTTCCTGACTCCAGTGCCTCGGTGGTGGTGACAACAGCGTATCCGGCCGTTCGTCTTCCTTCTTTCACAAAGCTGCTTCCATCCGTGAACAACTCCAGATCAGGGTTCTCCAGAGGCTCATCCCTCAGGTCCGGTCTGCTGGAATAGACTTGTTCAACAGTTAGCAGGCAGTCATGTTCTAGATTTTCTGTCGGATTCTCCGTCGACAGAAACATTGCTGGATTTACGATGGTTGTGGTTTTTAATTCCACATCATCTTGCTCCAGTAAGACAACTTGATATTTCAGCATTCTGCTGGGGGACAGCCAATGACCCCCCTTTTGTTCTAGAACAGTTACCACCATGTGTGGTACATACACCACCATCTTTTGGCCCATAGTCAATTTTCGAGCTTCCTGAATCAGCAATACCGTCGCTGCCACAGCGCGCAAACGTCCCGGCCATCCTTTACTCACGTTGTCAAGTTGTTTAGAGAAATATCCTACTGGCCGCTTCCAGGATCCCAGACGTTGTGCCAGCACTCCAAGGGCCAGATGCTGCCTCTCATGGACAAACAGTTCAAAAGGTTTGGTTAAATTAGGTAAAGCCAAAGCAGGGGCCATCATCAATGCTTTTTTAAGTTCTTTAAATGATTTTTGGCATTCAGGTGTCCATGTCAGATACAAGTCTTTGGATTCTCTTAAAGCGTTGTAGAGTGGCTTCACATATAGTCCATAGTTTGGAATCCAAAGCCGACACCATCCAATCATTCCCAAAAAGGTTCTCAGCTCCTTTGGACTGTTAGGTTCTGGGATTTGGCAAATGGCTTCCTTCCTTTCGTTGCTTAGTTGCCTTTGCCCTTGAGATATTTCAAATCCCAGATAAATCACTGCTTCTCTTCCTATCTGGGCCTTATTTCTGGAGACTCTATATCCTCCTTGGCCCAGAAAATTCAACAAACTGATAGTAATTTCAAAACATTCTTCTTTGCTTTCTGCTGCTATCAGAATATCATCCACATATTGTAACAATGTCCCCTTTTCCTGGCTTTGTCTCTTCCATATTTCTAATTCCTTTGCCAACTGGTTTCCAAATACTGTGGGGCTCTTTTTAAATCCTTGTGGAAGTACAGTCCACGTCAGTTGCATCTTTCGTCCTGTTGCAGGGCTCTCCCATTCAAAAGCAAATATGCTTTGACTTTGTGCATCCAGAGGTATGCAAAAGAAGGCCTCCTTTAAATCTAGTACAGTAAACCATTTATGCTCCTCTTTCAGGGATGTCAATAAACTATAGGGATTGGCTGCTACTGGGTGTATATCTTGAACTATTTGATTTATAGCTCTTAGACCCTGGACTAGTCGATATTCCCGTCCCCCAGGTTTCTTTACCGGTAATATAGGTGTGTTATATTCTGACTCGCATTCTACCAAAAGCCCATATTGCAAAAATTTCATGATTAACCCCTCTAATCCTTTTCGTGCCTCCCACTTAATAGGATACTGTTTTTGTCTTACCAGTTTGGATCCGGCTTTTAAGGTCACTTTTACCGGTTCTGCCAGTTTCGATCGTCCTGGAACCTCACTTGCCCAAACCAAGGGGGTTACAGCATTTTCCACCTCTTCTGGAATTCGTTCTTCTTTAAAAGAATCCTGTAACATAAATACTTTCGCCTCTATGGCTTTTGATTCCGGTATCAATAATTCAATTTCCCCATTTTTAAAAGTTACTTGTGCCTCCAATTTACTTAACAAGTCTCGCCCTAACAAAGGCAAAGGGCATTCAGGCATATATAAAAACTGGTGTGTTACCCACTGTTTTCCCAATTTAAATTTTAATGGTTCCAGAAAAGGCCGATTTTCCCTTTGTCCTGTCGCACCAACGACATCTACCGAATGATGACTGCATTTTCCTCTACATGTGTTCAATACCGAATAAGTGGCTCCCGTATCTACTAAAAATTCTACTTCTTCATTCCCTAGCTCTAGTGTAACCAGGGGTTCAGCTAGGGTTGACTCCCCCGGTCCTCTTCGTGATTCCTCATCTAAAGTCATCAATTTAATCGCGCGAAGAGTCGGATCTAACTCCCCGGCCTTAGGACATTCTCTTTTCCAGTGCCCACGTTCCTTACAAATAGCACATTGGTCTGGTGCTAATCGAAGATTTATCCTTTCCCTTTCTCCAATATTCATCCCTCTTCCTCTTCCTCTTCCTCTTCCTCTTCCTCTGCCTTTTCTATTATTCCCAGCTAGAGCCGCCAATAACTTTCCATCTCTCCGAGCCTGTTTTCCTTCCTTCTCTTTTTCTCTATTATTATACACAGTCCATGCTACTTCAAGCATTTTTCCCAAATCTCTAGATTCAGGTCCTTCCAATTTTTGGAGCTTTTTCCTAATATCGGGAGCCGACTGACCCATGAATATGGAGGCCAATTGTATTGCTTCGTCTGGTTGTTCTGGGTCCAAATTAGTATACTTTCGGGCAGTTTCCTTCAGTCTCTCCATGAAAGCTGAAGGAGACTCATTTAGCTCCTGCCTTATTTCATAAATTTTTGAGCAATTTATCGCCTTTGGCATTGCATGTTTAACACCGAACAAAATCCACCTCTGATATCTGGTCAACATTCCTCTGGGTCCCGGCTGATTCGGGTCCCAGTCAGGATCTGAAGAGGGAAAGTTCTGATCTACCGTTCCCTGCAAATCTCCGTGGGCGTGAGCTCCCTCTACCTGTTTCTTAGCAGTATTCAGCACCATCCTTTTCTCTGTGCCATCAAGCAAAGTATCTAAAATCACCTGCAAATCATTCCAGTCAGGATCCTGGGTCCTAATTATTGTCTCAAAGACCTTTGCTACTCTCTCAGGGTCTTCTCGATAAGTGCCTGCTATTTCCTTCCACGACCTTAAATCAGTTATTGAAAACGGAACCTTTACTGTCACCGGACCAGTATTTCCTACTGCTTCTCGGAGAGGGGCCTGGAGGGGAGCTGGCTCCGCTGCCCCCCCTGTCCTTCCCCGCGTTCTTCCCGAAACCGGGCTAAATTCTCCCGCACCCTGCCCCAGAGGGGAGGTGGAAGGGCTACCGATCTCGGATCCCTCTGCATGATTATCCCCCCATTTCCGACGCGGTGCCACCATTAGCTCGACATCATCCTCCTCAGACTCAAACTTCAAACATTCTTTCCCGACGCTACAAGCGGCGCAGCATTTCTTTGAACCTTTCTTACATTTTCCCTTTCCCAAAGCCATTACCATAGAACTATGCGGATGTATCCCACACTGCCTTTGCCATTCTGGATGATTTCTCAACGAGAAAAACAAATCTACATATGTCATTTCTTCCCATTTACCTTCCCTTTTACAAAACAACATCAATTGCAAAATGGTATTATAACACAGTGTCCCGTCCTCCGGCCACTTCTCCCCGTCATCCAGAGTATATAACGGCCACCAAGGATTACAATATTCAATTAACTGTTTCCGAGTTAAAGGGTCCCCCCCCAGCTCTTTCCAGTGTTTTAAAATACATCCCAAAGGCGTGCCCCTTGGGATGGGTCTTTTACTCGGAAAGGTGCCCATCCTTCAAATGACCAGTGGTAGTGATTGTGCACTATATCACAAACACTAATCAAAGGGACCCCAACCCTTGTTGGAGCTCCCTTTTGGGATCCCAGACCCCTGCTGAGATCCTGGAG
Organism: Opisthocomus hoazin; assembly: GCF_030867145.1. NCBI lineage: Eukaryota > Metazoa > Chordata > Aves > Opisthocomiformes > Opisthocomidae > Opisthocomus > Opisthocomus hoazin. The sequence goes on from NW_027448862.1 coordinate 78,351, forward strand.
ACTTCAACCCCCTGTTGAAGACCTCCCCCTTGGGCCCCGCTCCACCGGCTTTCACCGAGCAGAGTCTTTCCACAAAGGTACCTTTCAGCCCAACTCTACGAGGTTTTCACCGCGATTTACGAGCAGGCGTATATTATACTTAAAGAATGCCTTAATTAAATTCCAGGGGACTTACTTGGAATCCTTTGGTCCGGGGATCAGAGGTTCTCCTCGAGAATCCCTCGATGCCGGCTGGAGGTCCCGTGATCCCGTGGATCCGTCGGTTTTCACAAGCAGGGTCCCATCTGGGGTGCCAGAAACTGTCACCGAAAATCCGGGAAGAAAACGTCGTAACACCAATGTAGTGTTAAAAGGCAGCATTCTTTATTGCAGCGCTGGATGCACGGGGGATAATTCCACCAAGCGTGCATACCCCATACCCTTTTTGTGCAGTTTATACAGATCAAAATATACATATTCATCTGATTACATAAGCCCTTTCTTTCGTAGTCAAATCAGTCCATTTTCATACACTCCTCCCACCCGCGCTTGCGCAGTGCCTCCTAGTGGTGGTCGTCGGGGGTCCCAAGATGAAGGCTTATCCTCTTCGTCACAGTTTCTGCGCAAACTCAGTCCTCTTCTGGCTCTTGTCCCTGCAGCACGGGTCGTCTTGACCAGTTCTAGGCACCTGCTGGTTTTAATTGAAACTAACTTCTTTGGGGGGAGATGTATGACTTTTTGCTTCAATTAATTCACACAATAGATAGGTACCACAAATACACCTGCAACCTTTTGGTAACACTATTTCTATTAAAAATCCCCTTCACCATTATTGTTTAACATTAATGATTACTTAGGGACTAAACCCTCTGTTCCCAGACCTAATGTCCAGATGGGCAGGGCTGTACAAGGGACATAGCAGCATTGTTCATGTTTTATGATTAACTAATTCCATCACCTTGGTTACACCGTAACAGCATTAAAATTGTGAGTTGCGGTTGTGCCTTCACAAGTTTGCTCTTAGGTTCTCTGGGTTACAGCCGCCAGAAATGTTTTGTGCGCGATACACAATTCTAAAACGATGACAGCTTTTGTTGTAGCTTGGGCAGGACTTGAACTTCGGCCTCCTGCGCTGGAGCTGAGTGACCGTCGTTTTGTCCTGCCGTGCCTCTGCTCTGCCCCTGGCTCGCTGGCTGTGCCCTGGGGTGCCTCTTCTGGTCTTTGTACCAATGTTCTTGTAGGGATAAAAGAGACCCTTTCTCTCCCCAGGTGTTTGTGAGGATGGTGCAGGCAAGGCTGTGATCTGTAGTTTTCTTGACCCCGTTATTTCTGCTGCCTGTGCCTGTTCTCTCCCCTCGCAGGAGATGGGAAGAGCCGCTGGCGCAGCGCTCTCGAAGCAGTGTGGGTGGCGGGCTGAGCTGCGGGACCCCGATCTGGAGGTCGTGGTGGACGGCCTGTGGCTGCTTCCAGGGTTGCCCCTGACATCTCTTGCTGTGTGTTCTGCTCCCTTTGCACGTGGGGCCGTGGCCTCTCCCTGTTTGTCTTTGTGCCGCTGAGTTGAGCTAGAAATGATCTGGTAGCGCTGAGCAGAGCTTTTTGGTAGGCGCTGTGTGCGTGCCGTGCAGAGCCCTCAAACACCAGCCCGGCCAGCGTGGGCCTGTACGAGAGGGGCAGGATCCACACAGGCGCTGTCTTGGGATGCTTACGGACTGCTGGGCTCCGCTGGAAACGGAGATGGCCCGAGCCACTGGGCAGCTGGTTCAGCCTCTGTAGGGGAAGAGAGCGGGCAGCAAGGCCATGTTCTCGAGGAGCTGGACTTGAGAATGCCCATGGTGGGAGAGCCTCCTCCTAGACCCTCTCCCCGACAAGGAGCTTGCTTGAGGAACCCTCCCTGGTGCCAAGCTGCCTGGAGACCTCGGAGAGGACTGGCTGCTCGTGACAAGCTGTTTCTCCATGCCTGTGCTTGGCGTGTGGAAGCTGCTCTCAGCACTGATGCTGAGGCCGCCTGTGAAAGCTCCGAGTTCATCCACTGGCTCCGGTTTTCCCAGGCTCTGCATCAAATACGGCTTTGCTGAGCCTCAAGTGGGGCTCTTGGTCTTGTCCACGTTTCTGCTCTGAAAACGTTCAGGTGCTGAGGACTGGGACATTTCAAAAGCATCGTGTTTCTCTGTGGGCTTCCCGGGGAGGGACTGCGGTCATGCAAGACGCGTTGGGGAGCTCAGTCTGCTTTTGGGATGCTCTGAACGGCACAGGAGGACGATTTCTTTGAGGTGCCTGTACTTCTGGAAGGATTACCCACACCTGCCTTCCATCTGAAATATGGCTTGGTGGCACTCACTTTTTGATGGGGGTTTGTTTTGGGGTTTTGTGTGTTTTTTTGAAAAGGGGGTGTATGTGTGAACAGCTCAGTGCTAGTAGCTAGCATAGTGTGAAGAATCTTCTCCTGCTTAGAGTGAGTGGTTTTATAATTAAAAATACCCATTCAGTGTTACAAAACTCGGCTCCCTTAGGTTCAAGTGCTTGCTGATGGATTCCTGGCTGACAAAATCCCCCTCCCTGCTTGCTTGGATATTAAATCCTCTTTAAAGTGGCCTTCAGGTTACCTAGTGTGATTTCTTCCAGCTAATCACAATTGTCGAAAGTGTGCGTTTTTGTTCTTAAAAAGTAGGATCAGAAGTTTGTAGAAACATCTTCTGTGTCTGGTTTAAATGAGTTAAAGCTGTTGCTGTTTCAGGTTGAGGGTTTCTAATGTAATTTTTTTCCTCTTTCCGATCTTTGTACATCTTAATGACATTCACTCTGTGGTGGGGATTCCTCTTTTCAGGTGGGCATTCTCCTCACCGGATTTGTCTCGGCAGTGTCAGAATGGGCATAATTTCTAAATGCTCTTGCTGTGAGTATTTGTCTTCTGGTTTAATATTCACTGGACTGTCACACTGGTCTTGTGGTCTGTCTGGAGCTGAGCTGAGCACGTAGGCCAGACTTTGCAGGGAGTTATGGATAAAAGCAGACTGTGGTTTCTATCTGTCTGTCTGCAGATCTGTCCAGTTCATTTGGTCGTTCTTATTACAGGGGCTTTTCTGGGTGGTTGTACCGTTATCTTCCCTTGATTTTTTGCTGTCTGCAGGCTTCCGCTGGCAAACGGAGAGTATATCAAACCGGCAGGGCTGCGGTCCACAGCTGCGTGGGCCATGGCATCTCTGGCTGAAATCAGCATCAGTGGGTGCTTGTGGCAAAGATGTGGAGTCCTGAATGAAGGAGGGGGTTGCTGCTTGTCAGGGCTGGTGCTGGAAGCTTGGGAGAAGTGTGGTGATTTTAATGCCCCGCGCTCTAATGGCTGTGGGCAGGGTTTGCCTTACCTGTGGTCAGAGCGCGCTGTCACCTGCTGTTCAGCCAGATATCTGCTGTATTCCCGGGTCCTCCTCAGGATCCATATATCCTTGTATGGGTGTGTATGTCGAAATGGCAAGAGTTTTTCACTGTGCGGGCTTCAAACCGTGTTTGGGGTTGTTCTCCCAAAAGAGAACAGAAGCAAGTGTGATGTTTTCCACGGATGAATTTGGTGCCATTACCTGTCTGCAGTCCGCTTGTAATTTGTTTCCCTAAACGTCACCTCCAGGCTAGAGGCACTGATGCACTGGCTTTAGCGAAACTGTCGATGCTTTCTGCTCTGCTCTCTCATGGGCAGGTTTGGCCCGGTAAACCAGTGGTGGTTGTTACCTAGGCTGGATTCAGTGGGAGTTGGTAGGTGACCTGTGCGTCCCTGAGGAGGCTGTGTCCCGGGAGAGGAGTCTGTCTGGCGTGGGACGCCGTAACCCCTTTGTTTGTGCAGGTGGGTGCCTTTGTGCTGGATCCCGTGTGTGGGCTGGGGACCGTACTGCTGGAAGCTGCCAAAGAGTGGCCCGTGAGCAGAAGTGTCCTAGTGCAAATGTTCCTCCGTAGGAACATAAACCAAGGTCCTGCGTAGCTGTGCAGGCAGGTGCTGGCAGCCCTGGATTTATACCGCAGGGTCTGCGTGAGGCAGCCGTGGCCTTTGAAAACTGCCTGGGCTCGTCCTGGGAGCGGAGGTGCCAGCGGGACAGCGCGCTCGGTTGTCGGTGTTAGAGGCAGCGTGGCTGTCTGTAGCTGGCTGGGGTCTTGCTGTTAGGACATAGCCTCAATATTTCTGTAAGTCCCAAGTGTCTTGAGCAGAGCAGAGCATGGAAGGAGTGAAGACAGCAGAGGCTTCAGCCATTCTTCTGTCCGCTGGGTCTGTGTATTGCTCTGTGTAATGGTACTGGATCTCCCAGCAAGGATTTTGTGGTGGAAGGGCTGTGCAGCAGGGCAGTTCTGAGAAGGCTTTATAAAATAAATACACCTGCTTGGCAACTAGATGACCTTTCTGTTTTTTCTCTGACCAGGAAGCCTGTTACTGGGGTGCTGATATGAGCGATTCACAGTTAGAGGGCACAGATGTGAATGGAAGGACTGCAGGCCTGATGGAGAAGATGGAGTTACTGAAAGCTTCTGTGAAAGGTACGCCTGTAGGCTTCCCAAGCAAGATAGGCTGGAAGTGTTTTGTGGTTTGGGGATTATACAGGTGATGTAGGTTCTCTTGAGGCGATGTGTGGTAGAGCTAGCTCTCAGCCAGTAGCTGAGCAGGGACGCTGTAGCGCTAGCAAACAGGTAATTATTTGTTCTCTCCCCCTCTGAACTTTGGCAAGAATAAACTCAGCAGAAGACAATGAAAATAATTGTAGGACGTGGGCAGTAGTTGTCTGTCTTGATGGTGAATGTGGGAATACCACTACGAGTACCTACCACGTGAGAGTTTTTTGTGTCTTAGGGGAACACAGCAAGGACAAATCCAGATAAAATGTGGCTTGTAAATTAAGTTTACCAGAGCAGAATAGCAGGGACTCCTGAAGCTCAGTGTTAAATTGTTAATGTTTTGCAGTAGGAGTATTTTAAATGACGATGCCTTTTTCCTGGATGTGAGGGAGCGTGCTTACTCTCAGTTCCTGAGCTAGTCTGGGGAGAAGGTAATAATTTTATGACCTTACTTGGGACCTCAAAGCCTGAGTCTAAATTAGTCCTGTATGAAATTTCTGACAGACAAAAGCTGGGTGTTTTTCCCTGTGCGTGAGTGATGGAAGTATACATTTTTTTCCACCTTGCAATATTTATTCTTACCAGAATGGTAAGAAATATGATTTCTTATTGATAAGAAAATATATAGTGCTTTCTTTCTGTACTGAAAAGCTGCAGTTGGCCTAGGCTTCTAGGATAATGGAAGGTACTTTGACGTCAGGCTTTTCTAATACTGAACAAGTAATCGGTGTCTTTGTCACTGGTCAGAAGCTGTTATTATTTCTGCATATTTTGAGAAGTACTGTAGGTAACTTGCCCTTCCATTTGTAGATAAAATTGTTACAGAATTGTTATGCTGCAAATGGTGCTCCACGGATGGTCCAAGAAGCATCTCCATCCAGACCTAGAAAGGCTGGCACAGAATCACAGCAGAGTTTAGGTGGGAAGGGACCGCCGAAGGTCTTTAGTCCTGTCAGCTGCTCGAAGCAGGACTAAGCCCAAAGCTGGGTCAGGTTGCTCAGGGCCTTGTCCTGTCGAGTTTGGAGCATGCTGAGGGATGGAGAACCCATAGTCTCGTCCTTTCACGTGCTGGCTACGCTCTGGCCAGCACAGCATGGTGTGTGGCCGGCCTTCATCACCGCAGGGATGCAGTGCTGCCTCATGGTCAAGAGAACTGACTGTTCCCAGGGTGCACAGACTCTGGGGAGATGCTTCAGAGACGCAAGCTCGGAGAGAATGCAAGGGATTCTGGCTGTAACCAGATTCTTGGGGGGAAAAAAGGGGGGCAGAGAGGAATTTAACTTGTGTTTCCTTGCCATTCGTACGGGTGCACGTGAACATCTGGAGTAAGTTGCTTGCAAGCTTAGCTCCTCTTTTGCCTTTTGCTTGTAAAGATGTGCTGCGTGTTGAGAAGAGGCAGTTAGCTTGGACCCATGCAGTCCCTGTTCGGAGAATTGCGCTGTTGGGGCAAACAGATCACCAGTAACAGGGAATCTGCAAGCTAAACCGTGCTCTCATGCATTTGTTTCTTCCCAGTCTGCATCGAGTTGGTGGCTTCCTCGTGCTTTTGGTGAGGATAGGTGCAGAAGGAGCCACGAATCTGGGTGCATAACCTGTGAAAGAGCTGGCAGGCAGTTTTGTAAGGTGAGTGGAAGCGTAGTTGCTGTTGGTTTTTCCCCACAGTCGGCTGTGAAGACCTGCCTTTATTCTGCAGCGTTGCCAGTGCCTTCAGAAAGCTTTGATGCTGTGATTTCGGATATTCTGTTTGGGAAGAAGTTCAAGATCACAAAAGACATACAGCTCCTGCTGGATATTCTCCAGGGAATGGAGAGGACCGTGTGGCCTTTGACAGGCTTGGGGTTTGGTTTGCGATCCTAACCGTTCAGTCAGCTTTATGTTTGCTTTATTCCCAGCACTCTCCAGCTCTGTAATCCGATCCTGTGCAGGCTGTGGGAGTCCGAGTCCTCTGCTTGTCCCTTAGAGGCTGTTGTGGCTTGTCGTGCAAGCCGTGGCAGTGCTGATGGCAGCGCCAGCTGGCAAGGAACGAGCTGCTTGTGCGAGCCACACGCACAAAGACTCTCTACAAGGCCTGACAGGGAAATGTGTGAGCCACACGCGCAAATACTCTCTACAAGGCAGGATGGGGGAAGACGAGAGAATGACCTAGACAAACTGAAAGCATGGCCAGGCGAATAAAGCAGCAGTCCTTTCTCAGCTGAGGTCTGATTGTATAAAATCCTAGGCTTTCCTTTTGGGTTCACAACCCAGCTTTTACCAAGCTTCGTGCCTTGGCAGGAAGGATCTCAGACCAGAAAGTGGTGGTATGCATTTTCCTTTCTGTTAGCGGATCCTGGAACGTCCAGCTACCCACCTGGTCTGCTTTTAGATGCCTCCTTGCATCTCTCACCCTGTCATTTTGTGGCAGGGTTGAGCCAAGCTAATAGTGGGCTGCTTGTAACGGGCAGTTCAAACCATCTGCCCCTGTATTTCTTTTCTTGGCTGAAAAGGAGCCCTTTCTGTAGGACTGGTCTTCAGTGGGTGTTGCTCTCGCTCACCCAATACAGGAAGGGGGTGGGAAGATGGTGAGGAAGGTGAGGTAGCTCCAGAGAGTGGCAGGGCAATCTTATGTCGGCTTGTGCTGACCATCCCTCCCTTTGGCCGTGCTTGTCTTCTGGTGTCACTTGCTCTATTGGGCCATCGTAAGCAGAATATTTCCTTGGGGAGGTGGAGGTGAGAAAGGGACCATGACCACGAGAGCCCCACCAATAAGACTGTTCAGTCCCCTTGCTGTGAACAGAGCCAGGGTAGTTCTTTTTTTCCCCTCTTTCAAAGCCAAGTGCAATGTTTGCTCATGTACTAAGAAAAATGGATGACAAACAGTGGTTACTTTTCCTCTGTTTCCTGGGTTTGAAAGCCATTAAGGCCCAGTGGCACACAGAAAGGACAGACCTTTTGCAGGTTCCAAAGGGAAAGGCCAGCCATTAAGCACTGGAAAATGCAGAGCCGCTCCCCTGCTAGCCTCTCCCCATCCCTCTGTTGCCATGGGTGGCTTCTTGGCCCACGAAGGAGAAGTTCTCTTGGGCTCTAACTCCAGCACGCTGCACTGCCCCGTAGGGATGCTTGGTGCAAGCACTATCCAGGCTATGACCATCCTGGTTGATGAACTTTCTCTGCCTTGCAGGAGACACCATTTCCAAGCTGTGAAATTGCAGTTGACATAAATGCTTTTGACAGAGGCAAGTATTTTACTACAGATACTGTAGCTTGACAAATGCCTCATACCCAAGGGACCATCCAGGATGACCATGCAGGAATGAAAAACACCCAGCAGTTCAGCTCGTTTCAGTCGTTTAAGACAAGGCTTTTGGCTAGCACACAGTCAAGAAAATTTAAAACCAGAACTAACCTGCGCTGAAACCTTGATTGGCACCGTGTTCTTCATCAGTTCTTTGCATTTATTTCTTTCCTCGGGAGCTTTTCCTTATGAAAAGAAACAAGAAAGATCGGTCACAAACAGGCAGAAAACCTGGCCTCCACATACTCAGTGCCTACACAGCAACATTAGCAAGGACCTGCCTATACACAGAAGATTAAATTAAGGTACCATTTTCCTACACAGCAAGCAACTAAATGCGTTTTGAGCTTCTTTGGACCAGATCAATTGGGTGGGGTTGTTTTTCAACAGTTCATATAAAGGTCTCGCTATTATTCCATAATTGTAAATCCATAACCGGCACCAACCTGTCATTCCCAGAAAGGTCCTGAGCTCCTTTACCGTCTGAGGGAGGGGAGTCCTGCAGGTGGCTGCTTTCTGCTCTGTTCCTGGTTCTCTCTGTCCTCCAGACAGCTCGTATCCAAGGTAGGTTACCCGCTGGCGCACCATCTGAGCTTTCTGTTGAGAGACTCGATACCCATTTAGTCCCAAAATGTTTCACAAACTGATAGTCCACTGTATACAGTCAGGTTTTGTTTCAGTTGCTATTAATAAATCGTCTACATACTGTAAAAGAGTTCCACCTCTGGATGGGGGAGTTCCATGCTTCAGGTTCTCGTGCTAGTTGGTTTCCAAAGGTCGTTGGGCTGTTCTTAAAACCTTGGGGTAACACTGTCCAGGCAAGCCGGGTTTTTCTACCCGTGGTAGGATTTTCCCACTCAAATGCATATAAATTCTGACTCTCTTTGGCTAAAGGCAGACAGAAGAATGCATCCTTTAAATCCAATACTGTAAACCATACTTGATTATCTCGTAATTTAGTAAGTAAAATCTAGGGATTAGCCACCACAGGGTGTATGTCTGTAACAATTTTATTCACTTCTCTTACATCCTGTACTGCCTGATAAGTTCCATCTGCTTTTTTTTCACCTGTAATATAGGTGTATTGTATTCTGGCTCACATTCCACTAGTAGTCCATGCTGTAAAAAGTTATTGATTGGTCCTTTTGTTCCTTTTGGGTCCTGTAGTTTCAAGGGATGTTGCTTTTGTCGTAGAGGTTTTGCCCCTTTTTGCTGGGGAAGACTGCCCTGTTTCAGCCCCCCTCCTTTTTCATTCCATATTTCTGTCTCTCGACTTTAAAGTTCTCCTCTGCTCTTCTTTATTTTTTTTTTCTATTCAGAGCAGCAGCTAAAGAACCTGGTACCCTGATACCATTTTGTCTTAATCACTTTACACAACCCTTCATAAAATCCAGAGGTATTTTACTTTATTTTTTTTTCCAATACCACATTAAACTTTTTGTCTTCTGTACCTCTTAATTGTCTATAAAGCTGTAACAGCATATTATAAGTCAATTAATTGTTTCTTTGTGAGGGGATCACCTCCTCCCGAAGCTCACGTTACAAAAAAAGAACTTCTTAATTTCTTCACCGATCGGTTAACACAACACATGCACACCCCCCCCCCCAAAAGGGATCTTGTAAAATCCTTCTGTTTACAACTTGTGTATCCCCAAGTACAACAATATATACAGGTAAATTACTTCAGCTAATATGTTTATATGTATATACACATAGAGCTCCTTTAAAACAATATATACAGTGTATTTCATACATACCCCAAAACCAGAGTCCCAAAGTGATCGATCAATGCAAATCACTAGAGATCTTGTCACCCCACAATATATACCAACTGGTAAGTATTTTCAAACCAATTCCCAAGTTCCCAATTCAATTCCTAAATCATGCCAATTTCTCTTTAAACAAACTAAATCCCACACATTATGAAGCTGTATTCTCCCCGTTTTTCCCAGTGTTTCAATAACCATCCTAGGAGAGACTTTCTCAAAATTCCCCCCATGGGAAGACCTTGCACTGATACTGAAGAAATCATAAACCGCAGCCCCAATAAATCAGAGTCTAAATACAACAGTCCTAAGTCAAAACCCGTAAATAATCAATGCAGAACATACCAAACGTACGTGGGTTTTCTTGTTCTGTTTTTTTTTCTCTTTTATTTTTTTTCTGTGATTTTTCTTTTTTTTTCCTTTTTTTTTTTTTTTCCCTGCTTCATTGGTCTCTGGCTGCTTTTCTCACGGGAGAGCAGAACTCCACACTGGCTTCATCCTTATTTGTACTTCTTTGAGTTCTTTGTCATTCACACAGAGGTTTCACACACAGTCCTACAATCTTTCCAATGTGCTAGGATACATCCTAAGGGGTTTTCTTTAAAATACCGCTGCTTTACTGTCCCCCCACTTTACTTATTCTGTACTTCTGTTGTCTTTGCACAGATTATTTTAACAACTTTAACCTGTCATCCCCTTCTGTGCCGCTCTGACCACGTTCCACAAATGTCACAATTAATATTCTAGTTGCAGAAAAAAAACAATTTATAAGAAAACGAGATTCACGGCGAAATGCACAGATTTTCGAGTTTGGTGTTGTTTTCTTTGTTTGTTTTTCCCACTCCCACTTTCCAGCCGTACCGCCTTTTGGTCACGCATTCGCTCACCAGCTAACTCGCATTCACACTCATTCACACTCAGTTGCCCGTTTTACGATGCCGGACGGGATGTTCACGAGCCGTGTCCGAGCTATCCCATATCCGAGTTCAGTGCCAACAAACCCGCATCGCCAGCAGTACAACTCCCGCGGGTTCCCTAAGCGCACCGACACCAGCAGTGCGTTCTTACAGCAGTGCAGGGCACAGCCTGTGCCCGCACCACCGCACCGAGCTGCACACCCTGCGGCACCAGGAGCCTGGGCACAGCGCTCAGCGTAGGGCGTCTCCTGCGACTGAGGAGAACTCCCCAAATGACCGGTCCCACACTGCAAAACAGAGAAAGAAAGGAAAAAAAGAGAATACTCCTTGAGCGGGTCCTTGTCTGCTCCCGCAGTGACCCGAGCGAGGCGAGGAGTCCCTCGGGAATCCCGGGGTACCCCAGGGTGTCCTGTTCCCAGCGGGTCCTGCGGTCGAGCAGAGCTGGTCCCATCTGGGGGGCCAGCAGTGACGCCGTGAAAAGCCGGAGCTGCAGACTCCATAGTCAGAGGGCTATGAAGCAGGGATTCTTTATTGCGGCGCCGGGCACACGGGGGATCTCTCCTCCAAACGGGCACCCCAAACACCCCGTCGTTTCAGGTCAAACACAATCACAATACACATCTTCATTATATTTCCGAGAAATGCTTAGCATATTCATGGCTTTTCCAAGAACGAATTAGCATATGTTAATATCTTTCAGGCGTGTCTGTTAGAGTCCTGGGTGGTCTTTGGGGGTCTCAAGATGAAGGCTTATACTCCTCATCACAGTGTTGTTATAGATGACAATACGCCATTTGCGTTATCTTTTTCTTTATTAATATTTCAGGCAATAAAAAGCAAGCAAACAGCGCTGGGTGCGCGGGGGGTTGCTGCTCCACCAACGCGCACACCTGCTGCTGGCACCTGCGGTCTTTATATTCTCTCCGAGCTGTTCGTTTCCGCGAAGCCTCCTCCTCCTTTTGATTCTCTGTGCTTACGTGGCATCGTTTATTGACGCATGCATTTCATGATGTTGGTGGTCTTTATAGTTCTTCTGGCGGTCTTCGGGATGAAGAGTCTCTTCTTCCTCGGTGTCCTCTAAATGTCCTTTTCCTATAAGCGCATGCGCACTTGGTTTTTTCCTTGCACAAGCAATACAGTTAGCCCGATCTCAACCCCACAGCTGTGCTGTCTGTTGTTCCATGCCTTAGGTGGTTTTGTTATTTCACAGGATGCTGGTTTCCACAGGTGCACAATATGTGCACTTGACAGGAATCATCTTCCAGTCTGTTACAGTGTCCGCTGGCCGACCTTTGTTTCTGCGCAGACTCCGTTCTAAGATCACGTATCCCGTGTCCTTCCAGGTTGTTTTGCTCCGGTCTTGTTGCCCTCCTGGTGCCTCTTTCTCTCTGTAGCTTGGTGCATTTGCCCTCCCAAGGCTGAGCTGTCTGGGGTAGAATTATTGAGGAGCCTCTCTGTCTTAGAGCTTTCCTGTCTTCTCAAAACAGCAAGGATCTCGTTTAGTTTAATGCCAATCACTCTGGGAAGTGGAAATTTTACATTTACGGGTATCACTTTGCAGGGCTTTGCTGAATAATGATGTACTATAATAGAATTAAGAGTAGTAAAAGAATTTACTAACTTCTTTGAAAAGGGGGGACTGAAGGAGGAAGGGGTTAAAAGGGATTTTAACAGAAGTGGCATTACCTAATAGTTGCTGTGCATTTAAAGAGAATTGATAGTGCCTATCTATTGTCTAAATTAACTGAAGCAGAGAGTCTGGCATCTCCATCCAAAGGGGTCAGTTCCTGACAGGGGCTGGGAGTCGCCTCGAACCGGTCAAGACCGGCCCTGCTGTGTGGATGGCAGCCAGGGGAGAACTGAGTTTGCGCAGAAACAAAGGGCCATCAGCGAACGCCGTGATGAAGAGGATGGGCCTTCATCTTGGGACCCCCGACGACCACCACCAGGAGGCACTGCGCAAGCACAGCTGGGAGGAGTCTATGGAAATTACTTCTTGGAACTAATTAAAATATGGAAATTATTTCTCGGAACTGATTTTGATATGCAATGAGGATAGATGCATATGTATAGGCGTATTGGGAAATCTAATGTATATGTAATATTTGATTGTATAAATTGAAGAGACACGTTGCTGCTCGGCGCGCACGACTTTGGTGGAACTACCCCCCGTGCTGCCCGGCGCCGAATAAACATCCCTGCTTTACAGTCTGACAGATTGGGGAGTCTGCTTTCCGCACGTCAGTTTTGGCGAGCCAGCCAGGAGATCTCTACTCGAACGTGGGAGCGACTGCGGAGCGGACGCTCCTGGGCGTGCCCCGGGCACTTTCCTCGGAGCAGCCTCCGCTGCCGGCCGCTGGCCCGGAGAGCAGACAACAACCTCCTGCAGCCGCGGATGTGAACGGTGTGTTTTGTAGGGAAGGGCCTGTGAGTCGTCCGCGTGGCCGGGGCTGCTGGTGAATCGCACTGAGACGTGAATGTAAGAAGCGATTCGCGTGGAAACTTATTAAAAGAATAACAAAAGGCAAGTTAAAGGGGCAATAAGGCGCGAAATGGGTAACAATCAGGGAGGAGTTTTGAAAAAGAGTCCTTTAGGCTGTGTGCTCACTCACTGGAAAGACATTGCTGGGACCGGAGGCACAGAAAGTAAAAGGACCCTTATCAAATATTGCAATTAATAGTGGCCTCTACATAAATTGGAAGATGGGGCCAAGACAGCCCTGTATCTTCCCAGACTAGGAAGAAATTCGCTACAATGGTCTTACAAGCACCTCTCCAAGAGGCAGTAGGACTTGATGGTGGAACTATGCTAATCAAAATACCTTTTTCCACCACCGATTTAGACGCCTGGAAAAAGGTAGCCCGGGAACATCGGGTCGACCCAGTGGGTGTCGCTAAACACTTTCAATTCATAATGAAACAACATAATCCAGATTGGAATGATATACAATTACCATTAGAATATGTAACCGATACAGAGAAACAGTTAATTCTAAAAACTGCAGGTGATCTGGCTGAAGATCACTATAAGACTGCGGAAGGTGATGTTAAGGATTATTTCCCCCTCCAAGACCCAAAGTGGGATGCTAACAGGTCTGCTCATACGGAGAGACTGCAGGCATACCAAGAGTGGATTTTTAAAGGAATGGAAAGGGCCATTCCCAGAACTATAAAGCGGTCAGCTTTATATGCAGTTAAACAGGGTCCTTCCAAGTCCCCATCCCAATTCCTGGATCGACTGAGGGATGTAATGCGCCGTAACACACCGCTGGACCCTGGGTCAGAGGCAGGGATACAACAACTAGTCTCCCAATTTTTGGGTCAGTCTACGGGAGACATTAGGTGCAAACTCCAGAAGTTGCATCCTACAAAAAGGAGGAACTTGAAAGTCCTGCTGGATGAAGCATGGAGAGTGTTTAGCAATAGAGAAGAGGGATGCAGGCAAGGCCAGAGAATAGTGACAGTTGTTAGGGAAGAGGAAGGAAGAAGGCCTAGACAGGAATTGTCCCGGTTGGGTAAAGACCAACGTGCGCTGTGTAAAAGATTTGGTCATTGGAAAAGGGAATGTCCAAAAAATAAGGAAAAGGGACGAGGCCGCCAGATAGAAAAAATAGCCCATGTAAAGGAAGATTGACGGGGACCTGTGGAATCCACCCTAGCGGATCCACTGGTTATAATGAAGCTAGGGAAGGAACGAGAGGTAGAATTTTTGGTTGACATGGGGGCAACATACTCACTTTTGAATCAAGCCTTGATGCCCCTGGGGAGTGACTATATCGTGGTAAAAGGGGCAACTGGCCAAAGTGAAAAGGCATACTTTTGTAAACCTTTGAAGTATAAATTAGGAAAACAATGGGGCATCCACAAATTCTTGTATATGCCCAACTCCCCAAAGGCACTTCTGGGAAGGGATTTGTTGGAACAACTGGGTGCAAAAATTACATTTGAAAAAGGAGAAATTACTCTGGAGGTAAAGGATCCACAATATATTCAGGTACTGAGTCTATTTCTAACCAGTCCTCCCACAGAAGGAAAAATTCCCGAGGAGATCCTAAACCAGGTGTACCCTGGGGTATGGGCCACTGATGTCCCTGGAAGAGCAAAGAATGCTCCACCCGTTGAAGTCAGACTCAAAGAAGGCCGGCAACTGGTAAGAGTTAAGCAATATCCCCTAAGACAGGAAGATAAAGAAGGAATCCGGCCAGAAATAGAAAGATTTTTACAATTAGGATTATTGAAAGAGTGCAAGTCGGATTTTAACACCCCTATACTACCTGTCTGTAAATCTGACGGGTCGTATCGGGTGGTCCAGGATTTGCGAGCCACAAACAAAATAACAGAGGACCTCTACCCAGTAGTAGCAAACCCATATACTTTGTTGACCGTATTGGCTCCCAAATTAACCTGGTTTACTGTTTTAGATTTGAAAGATGCCTTCTTTTGCCTCCCTCTCCATGAAGCCAGTCAGAAATTATTTGCATTTGAATGGGAGAACCCCAAAAGTGGTCGAAAGACTCAGCTCACTTGGACGGTGCTGCCACAAGGATTTAAGAACAGTCCTGCCATCTTCGGTAATCAACTTGCAAAAGACTTGGAGTCCTGGGAAATCCCGTCTGAAGAAGGGAAATTGCTACAGTGTGGTTGTATCACTTGGACGGTGAGTCTACTAAATTTCTTGGGCTCCAAGGGTACCGGGTATCTAAAAAGAAGGCCCAGATAATGCAGCGCGAGGTGATTTACGTGGGCTATGAGATTAGTGCTGGACAAAGAACTCTGGGACAGGCCCGTAAAGAGGCAATATGCCAAACTCCGAGACCTCAGACAGTGAAAGGGCTACGGACTTTCTTGGGAATGACCGGCTGGTGCCGGCTGTGGATTTATAATTATGGACTGCTTGTTAAACCACCGTATGCACTAACAGCTGCTGGACAAAATCACCTTGAATGGAACAAGGAGACCACGCAAGCCTTTGAACTACTGAAAAAGGCTCTGATGTCGGCCCTTGCCCTAGGGCTCCCAGATGTGAGCAAGCCGTTTTTCCTTTTCTCTCACGAAAAGCAGGGGATTGCTCTGGGGATATTAGCACAAGATCTGGGTCCGTATCGACGAGCAGTTGCCTATCTCTCCAAACAACTGGATGCAACTGCGAAGGGTTGGCCTGGATGCCTGCGAGCAGTTGCAGCTGTAATATTAAATATACAGGAAGCCCGAAAATTTACCTTGGGCCAGAAAATGACTGTCTTGGTGTCCCACACGGTATCCACAGTATTGGAAGCAAAAGGAGGACACTGGCTTTCTCCACAAAGATTCCTGAGATATCAGGCTATACTGGCAGAGCAGGATGATGTGGAGATTACAGTTACTAACAATGTCAATCCAGCTTCCTTTCTCAGTGGAAACACAGGAGAACCAGTGCATCATGACTGCTTGGAGACCACTGAAACAACCTATGCAAGTCGCCCGGATTTGAGAGACAGCCCTATGGAAAACGGAGAAAACTGGTTCACAGATGGAAGCAGCTATGTTCTGAGTGGCAGGAGACACGCGGGGCACGCTATTACCACCAGTCAAGAAATCACAGAGTCAGGACCTTTGCCCATAAACACCTCCATGCAAAAGGCAGAGATAATTGCTTTAACCCGTGCCTTGAATTGGCCCAAGGCAAAGTGGTGAATATCTACACAGACTCGAAGTGTGCCTTCGGAGCTGTGCATGCGCACGGAGCGATCTGGAAGGAAAGAGGACTATTGAACTCTCAAGGGAAAAACATCAAACATGCAGAAGAAATTCTGAAACTACTGGAGGCAGTTCAACTCCCCGAGAAAGTGGCAATCATGCATATTAAGGCGCACCAGAAAGTGAGCTCAGAATTGGAAAAAGGAAACGAGCTGGCGGACAGAGAGGCAAAACAGGTGGCTAAAACGGAGGGAAGAACTGAAGGGGCTTTAATCCCTGATGGACGAGTCTCCCTAGAAGGTAAGCCAGAATATACTAAGGAAGATCAGAAACTTATTACAGATTTAGAAGGGTCATAGAATGAGGAGGGGTGGGCTCAAACCCCATAGGGAAAACTAATCATTCCCTCCTGTCTGATATGGCATCTGGTAAGGGAAGAACATAGGAAAAGGCACTGGGGGACAGAGGCTCTGTATAAACATCTAATTAGAGAGATTGTGGCCAGAAACCTATACACCACGGTGAGACAGCTGACTCAGCAGTGCGATCTTTGCCTCCAGACTCATCCAAAAAATAACCCTAAACCAGAAATGGGTCAGACTGGAAAAGGTAATGGGCCTGGACAACAATGGCAAATTGATTTCACGGAACTCCCAAGAAAAGCGGGGTACCGATATCCACCGGTATTAACCGATACCTTTTCAGGTTGGCCGGAGGCATTCCCAACCAGGACAGCTAAAGCTCGGCAAGTAACTAAAGTATTAATACAAGAGATAATATCACATTTTGGGGTTCCAGCAACTATGTCTTCTGATAGGGGACCACATTTTGTTTCAAAAATACTACAACAAACTAGCCGTCACCTGGGTATAGATTGGCAACTCCACACCCCATACCGCCCTCAGTTGAGCGGCCAAGTGGAGAAAATGAACCACTTCATCAAGCAACAAATTGTGAAATTAGGGCAAGAAGCAAATTTGGCATGGCCTCAGTCCCTCCCTCTAGCCCTCCTGTGTATACGGACAAGGCCAAGGGCAAGGGAGGGACTGAGCCCCTTTGAGATCCTGTATGCACGACCCTACGGGATACAGAAGGGGATATCCACGCAAATTGGGGATGAAATTATGACTTCTTATTTGGTGGCATTGAGCAAACAATTAAGCAAAATCAGGAAACATGTGGTTGGAACCCGGGGGAGGGGTCTAGATGGACCTGTACTTAATATACACCCTGGAGATTATGTATATATAAAGTCTCTTGCAGAAAAAACTTCAGAGCCACAGTGGGAAGGACCATACCAAGTACTGCTCACCTCCTTCACGGCCATCAGGATCAAGGAACAGAACGCCTGGATTCATCACACCAGAGTCAAAAGGGCACCTAAACAGCCACGGGCATCGCGAGAAATTGGACCCTTGAAGCTCAAAGTATCAAGGCATTGATAAAAATTGTATTTTTAGGATGGACATTACCTAGAGGGGAAGCCTGGAGCCAAAACACCTATTTACAAATAACTGAAAATATGTCAAGAATACTGAACTTATCCGATTGTTGGATATGCAATACTCTCCCTCGGGGTGGGCTACAACTCCCTTTAATAGGAATATCGACTAGAAATTGGGCCATTTACACTAATGGAATGAACATGAACGGATCACGTGTGTATGGGAAGGGGAATACAAGAGAAGGACCAAGTTTTGACCTAGACCTCCCGCTCTCAGAAAAGGTAGTGATTTTGGGTCGTTGTTTAGGATTCGAAGACAAAACATGGATAGATATGAAAGACTGTCCTGCTGCCAAAGATTTAGGGACTTTTGATGCGGAAAGATTGAAACAGATTAAACTTGACTTCAAGTTTATACCTCATTCAAACACCAAGAAAGGAAAAAGGTAGGGAAGATGGTAGAGAACAGAACAAGGGTCCAAGATGCAACATGGGACCTGGATATTGGTGGCTTTGCGGTGACGGAAGGGCTAGAAAGAGCTTACCTTTAAGCTGGAAAGGACATTGTACTAGACGGTATCTTTCGCCTGGAGCAAGCATTCACAAAGGTACCTCCCCTCTTACGGGACTTTTAAGAACCCCCTGGATTCGTTTTAAGAGAGCGGAGAATCCGTTGGTAATTCGAGGCACCGGCTTTCATAGCTTTGTGCGATGGTTAATCCCCTCTTTGGGAGTAAGCGAGTTAGAGAAAGCTATAGTTAATATATCGGCTACTGTCGAAACTCCGGAAAATTTAACATTGGATGCCATACCAGGAATACAATTAGAAGTAGAATCTTTAAGCAAGGTGGTAAAGCAAAATCGAATGGGATTAGCTATGCTTTTAGCTGAGGAAGGAGGATTGTGCATGGTTATTAATCAAACCTGTTGCACCTATGTAAACCAGAATAAAAGAATAGAAACAGATTTGAATGAAATCTGGGAAAAGACCAAGGTGTTACATCGTTGCCCAAGATGATACATCCTGGGGTTTCTCGGAAATATGGGAAAAACTCACCTCTTGGTTACCTAATTTAGGATGGCTGAGGCAATTATTTGTTACAATGGTTTGGATCATAATGCTAGGTATCATTTTGTGTATTTTGATTAGGTGTAGCCTTTGGTGTTGCAGGAGTACGGGAGATTCTTATAGTGAATGGAAAAGGAACCAACTACGATGAAAGCTGGAGTCCAATAAGTATTTTGAGAAGATGCTGAATAATGATGTACTATAATAGAATTAAGAGTAGTAAAAGAATTTACTGACTTCTTTGAAAAGGGGGGACTGAAGGAGGAAGGGGTTAAAAGGGATTTTAACAGAAGTGGCATTACCTAATAGTTGCTGTGCATTTAAAGAGAATTGATAGTGCCTATCTATTGTCTAAATTAACTGAAGCAGAGAGTCTGGCATCTCCATCCAAAGGGGTCAGTTCCTGACAGGGGCTGGGAGTCGCCTCGAACCGGTCAAGACCGGCCCTGCTGTGTGGATGGCAGCCAGGGGAGAACTGAGTTTGCGCAGAAACAAAGGGCCATCAGCGAACGCCGTGATGAAGAGGATGGGCCTTCATCTTGGGACCCCCGACGACCACCACCAGGAGGCACTGCGCAAGCGCAGCTGGGAGGAGTCTATGGAAATTACTTCTTGGAACTGATTATAATATGGAAATTATTTCTCGGAACTGATTTTGATATGCAATGAGGATAGATGCATATGTATAGGCGTATTGGGAAATCTAATGTATATGTAATATTTGATTGTATAAATTGAAGAGACACGTTGCTGCTCGGCGCGCACGACTTTGGTGGAACTACCCCCCGTGCTGCCCGGCGCCGAATAAACATCCCTGCTTTGCAGTCTGACAGACTGGGGAGTCTGCTTTCCGCACGTCAGTTTTGGCGAGCCAGCCAGGAGATCTCTACTCGAACGTGGGAGCGACTGCGGAGCGGACGCTCCTGGGCGTGCCCCGGGCACTTTCCTCGGAGCAGCCTCCGCTGCCGGCCGCTGGCCCGGAGAGCAGACAACAACCTCCTGCAGCCGCGGATGTGAACGGTGTGTTTTGTAGGGAAGGGCCTGTGAGTCGTCCGCGTGGCCGGGGCTGCTGGTGAATCGCACTGAGACGTGAATGTAAGAAGCGATTCGCGTGGAAACTTATTAAAAGAATAACAAAAGGCAAGTTAAAGGGGCAATAAGGCGCGAAATGGGTAACAATCAGGGAGGAGTTTTGAAAAAGAGTCCTTTAGGCTGTGTGCTCACTCACTGGAAAGACATTGCTGGGACCGGAGGCACAGAAAGTAAAAGGACCCTTATCAAATATTGCAATTAATAGTGGCCTCTACATAAATTGGAAGATGGGGCCAAGACAGCCCTGTATCTTCCCAGACTAGGAAGAAATTCGCTACAATGGTCTTACAAGCACCTCTCCAAGAGGCAGTAGGACTTGATGGTGGAACTATGCTAATCAAAATACCTTTTTCCACCACCGATTTAGACGCCTGGAAAAAGGTAGCCCGGGAACATCGGGTCGACCCAGTGGGTGTCGCTAAACACTTTCAATTCATAATGAAACAACATAATCCAGATTGGAATGATATACAATTACCATTAGAATATGTAACCGATACAGAGAAACAGTTAATTCTAAAAACTGCAGGTGATATGGCTGAAGATCACTATAAGACTGCGGAAGGTGATGTTAAGGATTATTTCCCCCTCCAAGACCCAAAGTGGGATGCTAACAGGTCTGCTCATACGGAGAGACTGCAGGCATACCAAGAGTGGATTTTTAAAGGAATGGAAAGGGCCATTCCCAGAACTATAAAGCGGTCAGCTTTATATGCAGTTAAACAGGGTCCTTCCAAGTCCCCATCCCAATTCCTGGATCGACTGAGGGATGTAATGCGCCGTAACACACCGCTGGACCCTGGGTCAGAGGCAGGGATACAACAACTAGTCTCCCTATTTTTGGGTCAGTCTACGGGAGACATTAGGTGCAAACTCCAGAAGCTGCATCCTACAAAAAGGAGGAACTTGAAAGTCCTGCTGGATGAAGCATGGAGAGTGTTTAGCAATAGAGAAGAGGGATGCAGGCAAGGCCAGAGAATAGTGACAGTTGTTAGGGAAGAGGAAGGAAGAAGGCCTAGACAGGAATTGTCCCGGTTGGGTAAAGACCAACGTGCGCTGTGTAAAAGATTTGGTCATTGGAAAAGGGAATGTCCAAAAAATAAGGAAAAGGGACGAGGCCGCCAGATAGAAAAAATAGCCCATGTAAAGGAAGATTGACGGGGACCTGTGGAATCCACCCTAGCGGATCCACTGGTTATAATGAAGCTAGGGAAGGAACGAGAGGTAGAATTTTTGGTTGACATGGGGGCAACATACTCACTTTTGAATCAAGCCTTGATGCCCCTGGGGAGTGACTATATCGTGGTAAAAGGGGCAACTGGCCAAAGTGAAAAGGCATACTTTTGTAAACCTTTGAAGTATAAATTAGGAAAACAATGGGGCATCCACAAATTCTTGTATATGCCCAACTCCCCAAAGGCACTTCTGGGAAGGGATTTGTTGGAACAACTGGGTGCAAAAATTACATTTGAAAAAGGAGAAATTACTCTGGAGGTAAAGGATCCACAATATATTCAGGTACTGAGTCTATTTCTAACCAGTCCTCCCACAGAAGGAAAAATTCCCGAGGAGATCCTAAACCAGGTGTACCCTGGGGTATGGGCCACTGATGTCCCTGGAAGAGCAAAGAATGCTCCACCCGTTGAAGTCAGACTCAAAGAAGGCCGGCAACTGGTAAGAGTTAAGCAATATCCCCTAAGACAGGAAGATAAAGAAGGAATCCGGCCAGAGATAGAAAGATTTTTACAATTAGGATTACTGAAAGAGTGCAAGTCGGATTTTAACACCCCTATACTACCTGTCTGTAAATCTGACGGGTCGTATCGGGTGGTCCAGGATTTGCGAGCCACAAACAAAATAACAGAGGACCTCTACCCAGTAGTAGCAAACCCATATACTTTGTTGACCGTATTGGCTCCCAAATTAACCTGGTTTACTGTTTTAGATTTGAAAGATGCCTTCTTTTGCCTCCCTCTCCATGAAGCCAGTCAGAAATTATTTGCATTTGAATGGGAGAACCCCAAAAGTGGTCGAAAGACTCAGCTCACTTGGACGGTGCTGCCACAAGGATTTAAGAACAGTCCTGCCATCTTCGGTAATCAACTTGCAAAAGACTTGGAGTCCTGGGAAATCCCGTCTGAAGAAGGGAAATTGCTACAGTGTGGTTGTATCACTTGGACGGTGAGTCTACTAAATTTCTTGGGCTCCAAGGGTACCGGGTATCTAAAAAGAAGGCCCAGATAATGCAGCGCGAGGTGATTTACGTGGGCTATGAGATTAGTGCTGGACAAAGAACTCTGGGACAGGCCCGTAAAGAGGCAATATGCCAAACTCCGAGACCTCAGACAGTGAAAGGGCTACGGACTTTCTTGGGAATGACCGGCTGGTGCCGGCTGTGGATTTATAATTATGGACTGCTTGTTAAACCACCGTATGCACTAACAGCTGCTGGACAAAATCACCTTGAATGGAACAAGGAGACCACGCAAGCCTTTGAACTACTGAAAAAGGCTCTGATGTCGGCCCTTGCCCTAGGGCTCCCAGATGTGAGCAAGCCGTTTTTCCTTTTCTCTCACGAAAAGCAGGGGATTGCTCTGGGGATATCAGCACAAGATCTGGGTCCGTATCGACGAGCAGTTGCCTATCTCTCCAAACAACTGGATGCAACTGCGAAGGGTTGGCCTGGATGCCTGCGAGCAGTTGCAGCTGTAATATTAAATATACAGGAAGCCCGAAAATTTACCTTGGGCCAGAAAATGACTGTCTTGGTGTCCCACACGGTATCCACAGTATTGGAAGCAAAAGGAGGACACTGGCTTTCTCCACAAAGATTCCTGAGATATCAGGCTATACTGGCAGAGCAGGATGATGTGCAGATTACAGTTACTAACAATGTCAATCCAGCTTCCTTTCTCAGTGGAAACACAGGAGAACCAGTGCATCATGACTGCTTGGAGACCACTGAAACAACCTATGCAAGTCGCCCGGATTTGAGAGACAGCCCTATGGAAAACGGAGAAAACTGGTTCACAGATGGAAGCAGCTATGTTCTGAGTGGCAGGAGACACGCGGGGCACGCTATTACCACCAGTCAAGAAATCACAGAGTCAGGACCTTTGCCCATAAACACCTCCATGCAAAAGGCAGAGATAATTGCTTTAACCCGTGCCTTGAATTGGCCCAAGGCAAAGTGGTGAATATCTACACAGACTCGAAGTGTGCCTTCGGAGCTGTGCATGCGCACGGAGCGATCTGGAAGGAAAGAGGACTATTGAACTCTCAAGGGAAAAACATCAAACATGCAGAAGAAATTCTGAAACTACTGGAGGCAGTTCAACTCCCCGAGAAAGTGGCAATCATGCATATTAAGGCGCACCAGAAAGTGAGCTCAGAATTGGAAAAAGGAAACGAGCTGGCGGACAGAGAGGCAAAACAGGTGGCTAAAACGGAGGGAAGAACTGAAGGGGCTTTAATCCCTGATGGACGAGTCTCCCTAGAAGGTAAGCCAGAATATACTAAGGAAGATCAGAAACTTATTACAGATTTAGAAGGGTCATAGAATGAGGAGGGGTGGGCTCAAACCCCATAGGGAAAACTAATCATTCCCTCCTGTCTGATATGGCATCTGGTAAGGGAAGAACATAGGAAAAGGCACTGGGGGACAGAGGCTCTGTATAAACATCTAATTAGAGAGATTGTGGCCAGAAACCTATACACCACGGTGAGACAGCTGACTCAGCAGTGCGATCTTTGCCTCCAGACTCATCCAAAAAATAACCCTAAACCAGAAATGGGTCAGACTGGAAAAGGTAATGGGCCTGGACAACAATGGCAAATTGATTTCACGGAACTCCCAAGAAAAGCGGGGTACCGATATCCACTGGTATTAACCGATACCTTTTCAGGTTGGCCGGAGGCATTCCCAACCAGGACAGCTAAAGCTCGGCAAGTAACTAAAGTATTAATACAAGAGATAATATCACATTTTGGGGTTCCAGCAACTATGTCTTCTGATAGGGGACCACATTTTGTTTCAAAAATACTACAACAAACTAGCCGTCACCTGGGTATAGATTGGCAACTCCACACCCCATACCGCCCTCAGTTGAGCGGCCAAGTGGAGAAAATGAACCACTTCATCAAGCAACAAATTGTGAAATTAGGGCAAGAAGCAAATTTGGCATGGCCTCAGTCCCTCCCTCTAGCCCTCCTGTGTATACGGACAAGGCCAAGGGCAAGGGAGGGACTGAGCCCCTTTGAGATCCTGTATGCACGACCCTACGGGATACAGAAGGGGATATCCACGCAAATTGGGGATGAAATTATGACTTCTTATTTGGTGGCATTGAGCAAACAATTAAGCAAAATCAGGAAACATGTGGTTGGAACCCGGGGGAGGGGTCTAGATGGACCTGTACTTAATATACACCCTGGAGATTATGTATATATAAAGTCTCTTGCAGAAAAAACTTCAGAGCCACAGTGGGAAGGACCATACCAAGTACTGCTCACCTCCTTCACGGCCATCAGGATCAAGGAACAGAACGCCTGGATTCATCACACCAGAGTCAAAAGGGCACCTAAACAGCCACGGGCATCGCGAGAAATTGGACCCTTGAAGCTCAAAGTATCAAGGCATTGATAAAAATTGTATTTTTAGGGTGGACATTACCTAGAGGGGAAGCCTGGAGCCAAAACACCTATTTACAAATAACTGAAAATATGTCAAGAATACTGAACTTATCCGATTGTTGGATATGCAATACTCTCCCTCGGGGTGGGCTACAACTCCCTTTAATAGGAATATCGACTAGAAATTGGGCCATTTACACTAATGGAATGAACATGAACGGATCACGTGTGTATGGGAAGGGGAATACAAGAGAAGGACCAAGTTTTGACCTAGACCTCCCGCTCTCAGAAAAGGTAGTGATTTTGGGTCGTTGTTTAGGATTCGAAGACAAAACATGGATAGATATGAAAGACTGTCCTGCTGCCAAAGATTTAGGGACTTTTGATGCGGAAAGATTGAAACAGATTAAACTTGACTTCAAGTTTATACCTCATTCAAACACCAAGAAAGGAAAAAGGTAGGGAAGATGGTAGAGAACAGAACAAGGGTCCAAGATGCAACATGGGACCTGGATATTGGTGGCTTTGCGGTGACGGAAGGGCTAGAAAGAGCTTACCTTTAAGCTGGAAAGGACATTGTACTAGACGGTATCTTTCGCCTGGAGCAAGCATTCACAAAGGTACCTCCCCTCTTACGGGACTTTTAAGAACCCCCTGGATTCGTTTTAAGAGAGCGGAGAATCCGTTGGTAATTCGAGGCACCGGCTTTCATAGCTTTGTGCGATGGTTAATCCCCTCTTTGGGAGTAAGCGAGTTAGAGAAAGCTATAGTTAATATATCGGCTACTGTCGAAACTCCGGAAAATTTAACATTGGATGCCATACCAGGAATACAATTAGAAGTAGAATCTTTAAGCAAGGTGGTAAAGCAAAATCGAATGGGATTAGCTATGCTTTTAGCTGAGGAAGGAGGATTGTGCATGGTTATTAATCAAACCTGTTGCACCTATGTAAACCAGAATAAAAGAATAGAAACAGATTTGAATGAAATCTGGGAAAAGACCAAGGTGTTACATCGTTGCCCAAGATGATACATCCTGGGGTTTCTCGGAAATATGGGAAAAACTCACCTCTTGGTTACCTAATTTAGGATGGCTGAGGCAATTATTTGTTACAATGGTTTGGATCATAATGCTAGGTATCATTTTGTGTATTTTGATTAGGTGTAGCCTTTGGTGTTGCAGGAGTACGGGAGATTCTTATAGTGAATGGAAAAGGAACCAACTACGATGAAAGCTGGAGTCCAATAAGTATTTTGAGAAGATGCTGAATAATGATGTACTATAATAGAATTAAGAGTAGTAAAAGAATTTACTGACTTCTTTGAAAAGGGGGGACTGAAGGAGGAAGGGGTTAAAAGGGATTTTAACAGAAGTGGCATTACCTAATAGTTGCTGTGCATTTAAAGAGAATTGATAGTGCCTATCTATTGTCTAAATTAACTGAAGCAGAGAGTCTGGCATCTCCATCCAAAGGGGTCAGTTCCTGACAGGGGCTGGGAGTCGCCTCGAACCGGTCAAGACCGGCCCTGCTGTGTGGATGGCAGCCAGGGGAGAACTGAGTTTGCGCAGAAACAAAGGGCCATCAGCGAACGCCGTGATGAAGAGGATGGGCCTTCATCTTGGGACCCCCGACGACCACCACCAGGAGGCACTGCGCAAGCACAGCTGGGAGGAGTCTATGGAAATTACTTCTTGGAAATAATTACAATATGGAAATTATTTCTCGGAACTGATTTTGATATGCAATGAGGATAGATGCATATGTATAGGCGTATTGGGAAATCTAATGTATATGTAATATTTGATTGTATAAATTGAAGAGACACGTTGCTGCTCGGCGCGCACGACTTTGGTGGAACTACCCCCCGTGCTGCCCGGCGCCGAATAAACATCCCTGCTTTGCAGTCTGACAGACTGGGGAGTCTGCTTTCCGCACGTCAGTTTTGGCGAGCCAGCCAGGAGATCTCTACTCGAACGTGGGAGCGACTGCGGAGCGGACGCTCCTGGGCGTGCCCCGGGCACTTTCCTCGGAGCAGCCTCCGCTGCCGGCCGCTGGCCCGGAGAGCAGACAACAACCTCCTGCAGCCGCGGATGTGAACGGTGTGTTTTGTAGGGAAGGGCCTGTGAGTCGTCCGCGTGGCCGGGGCTGCTGGTGAATCGCACTGAGACGTGAATGTAAGAAGCGATTCGCGTGGAAACTTATTAAAAGAATAACAAAAGGCAAGTTAAAGGGGCAATAAGGCGCGAAATGGGTAACAATCAGGGAGGAGTTTTGAAAAAGAGTCCTTTAGGCTGTGTGCTCACTCACTGGAAAGACATTGCTGGGACCGGAGGCACAGAAAGTAAAAGGACCCTTATCAAATATTGCAATTAATAGTGGCCTCTACATAAATTGGAAGATGGGGCCAAGACAGCCCTGTATCTTCCCAGACTAGGAAGAAATTCGCTACAATGGTCTTACAAGCACCTCTCCAAGAGGCAGTAGGACTTGATGGTGGAACTATGCTAATCAAAATACCTTTTTCCACCACCGATTTAGACGCCTGGAAAAAGGTAGCCCGGGAACATCGGGTCGACCCAGTGGGTGTCGCTAAACACTTTCAATTCATAATGAAACAACATAATCCAGATTGGAATGATATACAATTACCATTAGAATATGTAACCGATACAGAGAAACAGTTAATTCTAAAAACTGCAGGTGATATGGCTGAAGATCACTATAAGACTGCGGAAGGTGATGTTAAGGATTATTTCCCCCTCCAAGACCCAAAGTGGGATGCTAACAGGTCTGCTCATACGGAGAGACTGCAGGCATACCAAGAGTGGATTTTTAAAGGAATGGAAAGGGCCATTCCCAGAACTATAAAGTGGTCAGCTTTATATGCAGTTAAACAGGGTCCTTCCAAGTCCCCATCCCAATTCCTGGATCGACTGAGGGATGTAATGCGCCGTAACACACCGCTGGACCCTGGGTCAGAGGCAGGGATACAACAACTAGTCTCCCTATTTTTGGGTCAGTCTACGGGAGACATTAGGTGCAAACTCCAGAAGTTGCATCCTACAAAAAGGAGGAACTTGAAAGTCCTGCTGGATGAAGCATGGAGAGTGTTTAGCAATAGAGAAGAGGGATGCAGGCAAGGCCAGAGAATAGTGACAGTTGTTAGGGAAGAGGAAGGAAGAAGGCCTAGACAGGAATTGTCCCGGTTGGGTAAAGACCAACGTGCGCTGTGTAAAAGATTTGGTCATTGGAAAAGGGAATGTCCAAAAAATAAGGAAAAGGGACGAGGCCGCCAGATAGAAAAAATAGCCCATGTAAAGGAAGATTGACGGGGACCTGTGGAATCCACCCTAGCGGATCCACTGGTTATAATGAAGCTAGGGAAGGAACGAGAGGTAGAATTTTTGGTTGACATGGGGGCAACATACTCACTTTTGAATCAAGCCTTGATGCCCCTGGGGAGTGACTATATCGTGGTAAAAGGGGCAACTGGCCAAAGTGAAAAGGCATACTTTTGTAAACCTTTGAAGTATAAATTAGGAAAACAATGGGGCATCCACAAATTCTTGTATATGCCCAACTCCCCAAAGGCACTTCTGGGAAGGGATTTGTTGGAACAACTGGGTGCAAAAATTACATTTGAAAAAGGAGAAATTACTCTGGAGGTAAAGGATCCACAATATATTCAGGTACTGAGTCTATTTCTAACCAGTCCTCCCACAGAAGGAAAAATTCCCGAGGAGATCCTAAACCAGGTGTACCCTGGGGTATGGGCCACTGATGTCCCTGGAAGAGCAAAGAATGCTCCACCCGTTGAAGTCAGACTCAAAGAAGGCCGGCAACTGGTAAGAGTTAAGCAATATCCCCTAAGACAGGAAGATAAAGAAGGAATCCGGCCAGAGATAGAAAGATTTTTACAATTAGGATTACTGAAAGAGTGCAAGTCGGATTTTAACACCCCTATACTACCTGTCTGTAAATCTGACGGGTCGTATCGGGTGGTCCAGGATTTGCGAGCCACAAACAAAATAACAGAGGACCTCTACCCAGTAGTAGCAAACCCATATACTTTGTTGACCGTATTGGCTCCCAAATTAACCTGGTTTACTGTTTTAGATTTGAAAGATGCCTTCTTTTGCCTCCCTCTCCATGAAGCCAGTCAGAAATTATTTGCATTTGAATGGGAGAACCCCAAAAGTGGTCGAAAGACTCAGCTCACTTGGACGGTGCTGCCACAAGGATTTAAGAACAGTCCTGCCATCTTCGGTAATCAACTTGCAAAAGACTTGGAGTCCTGGGAAATCCCGTCTGAAGAAGGGAAATTGCTACAGTGTGGTTGTATCACTTGGACGGTGAGTCTACTAAATTTCTTGGGCTCCAAGGGTACCGGGTATCTAAAAAGAAGGCCCAGATAATGCAGCGCGAGGTGATTTACGTGGGCTATGAGATTAGTGCTGGACAAAGAACTCTGGGACAGGCCCGTAAAGAGGCAATATGCCAAACTCCGAGACCTCAGACAGTGACAGAGCTATGGACTTTCTTGGGAATGACCGGCTGGTGCCGGCTGTGGATTTATAATTATGGACTGCTTGTTAAACCACCGTATGCACTAACAGCTGCTGGACAAAATCACCTTGAATGGAACAAGGAGACCACGCAAGCCTTTGAACTACTGAAAAAGGCTCTGATGTCGGCCCTTGCCCTAGGGCTCCCAGATGTGAGCAAGCCGTTTTTCCTTTTCTCTCACGAAAAGCAGGGGATTGCTCTGGGGATATTAGCACAAGATCTGGGTCCGTATCGACGAGCAGTTGCCTATCTCTCCAAACAACTGGATGCAACTGCAAAGGGTTGGCCTGGATGCCTGCGAGCAGTTGCAGCTGTAATATTAAATATACAGGAAGCCCGAAAATTTACCTTGGGCCAGAAAATGACTGTCTTGGTGTCCCACACGGTATCCACAGTATTGGAAGCAAAAGGAGGACACTGGCTTTCTCCACAAAGATTCCTGAGATATCAGGCTATACTGGCAGAGCAGGATGATGTGGAGATTACAGTTACTAACAATGTCAATCCAGCTGCCTTTCTCAGTGGAAACACAGGAGAACCAGTGCATCATGACTGCTTGGAGACCACTGAAACAACCTATGCAAGTCGCCCGGATTTGAGAGACAGCCCTATGGAAAACGGAGAAAACTGGTTCACAGATGGAAGCAGCTATGTTCTGAGTGGCAGGAGACACGCGGGGCACGCTGTTACCACCAGTCAAGAAATCACAGAGTCAGGACCTTTGCCCATAAACACCTCCATGCAAAAGGCACAGATAATTGCTTTAACCCGTGCCTTGGAATTGGCCCAAGGCAAAGTGGTGAATATCTACACAGACTCGAAGTGTGCCTTCGGAGCTGTGCATGCGCACGGAGCGATCTGGAAGGAAAGAGGACTATTGAACTCTCAAGGGAAAAACATCAAACATGCAGAAGAAATTCTGAAACTACTGGAGGCAGTTCAACTCCCCGAGAAAGCGGCAATCACGCATATTAAGGCGCACCAGAAAGTGAGCTCAGAATTGGAAAAAGGAAACGAGCTGGCGGACAGAGAGGCAAAACAGGTGGCTAAAACGGAGGGAAGAACTGAAGGGGCTTTAATCCCTGATGGACGAGTCTCCCTAGAAGGTAAGCCAGAATATACTAAGGAAGATCAGAAACTTATTACAGATTTAGAAGGGTCATAGAATGAGGAGGGGTGGGCTCAAACCCCATAGGGAAAACTAATCATTCCCTCCTGTCTGATATGGCATCTGGTAAGGGAAGAACACAGGAAAAGGCACTGGGGGACAGAGGCTCTGTATAAACATCTAATTAGAGAGATTGTGGCCAGAAACCTATACACCACGGTGAGACAGCTGACTCAGCAGTGCGATCTTTGCCTCCAGACTCATCCAAAAAATAACCCTAAACCAGAAATGGGTCAGACTGGAAAAGGTAATGGGCCTGGACAACAATGGCAAATTGATTTCACGGAACTCCCAAGAAAAGCGGGGTACCGATATCCACTGGTATTAACCGATACCTTTTCAGGTTGGCCGGAGGCATTCCCAACCAGGACAGCTAAAGCTCGGCAAGTAACTAAAGTATTAATACAAGAGATAATATCACATTTTGGGGTTCCAGCAACTATGTCTTCTGATAGGGGACCACATTTTGTTTCAAAAATACTACAACAAACTAGCTGTCACCTGGGTATAGATTGGCAACTCCACACCCCATACCGCCCTCAGTTGAGCGGCCAAGTGGAGAAAATGAACCACTTCATCAAGCAACAAATTGTGAAATTAGGGCAAGAAGCAAATTTGGCATGGCCTCAGTCCCTCCCTCTAGCCCTCCTGTGTATACGGACAAGGCCAAGGGCAAGGGAGGGACTGAGCCCCTTTGAGATCCTGTATGCACGACCCTACGGGATACAGAAGGGGATATCCACGCAAATTGGGGATGAAATTATGACTTCTTATTTGGTGGCATTGAGCAAACAATTAAGCAAAATCAGGAAACATGTGGTTGGAACCCGGGGGAGGGGTCTAGATGGACCTGTACTTAATATACACCCTGGAGATTATGTATATATAAAGTCTCTTGCAGAAAAAACTTCAGAGCCACAGTGGGAAGGACCATACCAAGTACTGCTCACCTCCTTCACGGCCATCAGGATCAAGGAACAGAACGCCTGGATTCATCACACCAGAGTCAAAAGGGCACCTAAACAGCCACGGGCATCGCGAGAAATTGGACCCTTGAAGCTCAAAGTATCAAGGCATTGATAAAAATTGTATTTTTAGGGTGGACATTACCTAGAGGGGAAGCCTGGAGCCAAAACACCTATTTACAAATAACTGAAAATATGTCAAGAATACTGAACTTATCCGATTGTTGGATATGCAATACTCTCCCTCGGGGTGGGCTACAACTCCCTTTAATAGGAATATCGACTAGAAATTGGGCCATTTACACTAATGGAATGAACATGAACGGATCACGTGTGTATGGGAAGGGGAATACAAGAGAAGGACCAAGTTTTGACCTAGACCTCCCGCTCTCAGAAAAGGTAGTGATTTTGGGTCGTTGTTTAGGATTCGAAGACAAAACATGGATAGATATGAAAGACTGTCCTGCTGCCAAAGATTTAGGGACTTTTGATGCGGAAAGATTGAAACAGATTAAACTTGACTTCAAGTTTATACCTCATTCAAACACCAAGAAAGGAAAAAGGTAGGGAAGATGGTAGAGAACAGAACAAGGGTCCAAGATGCAACATGGGACCTGGATATTGGTGGCTTTGCGGTGACGGAAGGGCTAGAAAGAGCTTACCTTTAAGCTGGAAAGGACATTGTACTAGACGGTATCTTTCGCCTGGAGCAAGCATTCACAAAGGTACCTCCCCTCTTACGGGACTTTTAAGAACCCCCTGGATTCGTTTTAAGAGAGCGGAGAATCCGTTGGTAATTCGAGGCACCGGCTTTCATAGCTTTGTGCGATGGTTAATCCCCTCTTTGGGAGTAAGCGAGTTAGAGAAAGCTATAGTTAATATATCGGCTACTGTCGAAACTCCGGAAAATTTAACATTGGATGCCATACCAGGAATACAATTAGAAGTAGAATCTTTAAGCAAGGTGGTAAAGCAAAATCGAATGGGATTAGCTATGCTTTTAGCTGAGGAAGGAGGATTGTGCATGGTTATTAATCAAACCTGTTGCACCTATGTAAACCAGAATAAAAGAATAGAAACAGATTTGAATGAAATCTGGGAAAAGACCAAGGTGTTACATCGTTGCCCAAGATGATACATCCTGGGGTTTCTCGGAAATATGGGAAAAACTCACCTCTTGGTTACCTAATTTAGGATGGCTGAGGCAATTATTTGTTACAATGGTTTGGATCATAATGCTAGGTATCATTTTGTGTATTTTGATTAGGTGTAGCCTTTGGTGTTGCAGGAGTACGGGAGATTCTTATAGTGAATGGAAAAGGAACCAACTACGATGAAAGCTGGAGTCCAATAAGTATTTTGAGAAGATGCTGAATAATGATGTACTATAACAGAATTAAGAGTAGTAAAAGAATTTACTGACTTCTTTGAAAAGGGGGGACTGAAGGAGGAAGGGGTTAAAAGGGATTTTAACAGAAGTGGCATTACCTAATAGTTGCTGTGCATTTAAAGAGAATTGATAGTGCCTATCTATTGTCTAAATTAACTGAAGCAGAGAGTCTGGCATCTCCATCCAAAGGGGTCAGTTCCTGACAGGGGCTGGGAGTCGCCTCGAACCGGTCAAGACCGGCCCTGCTGAGTGGATGGGAGCCAGGGGAGAACTGAGTTTGCGCAGAAACAAAGGGCCATCAGCGAACACCATGATGAAGAGGATGGGCCTTCATCTTGGGACCCCCGACGACCACCACCAGGAGGCACTGCGCAAGCGCAGCTGGGAGGAGTCTATGGAAATTACTTCTTGGAACTGATTATAATATGGAAATTATTTCTCGGAACTGATTTTGATATGCAATGAGGATAGATGCATATGTATAGGTGTATTGGGAAATCTAATGTATATGTAATATTTGATTGTATAAATTGAAGAGACACGTTGCTGCTCGGCGCGCACGACTTTGGTGGAACTACCCCCCGTGCTGCCCGGCGCCGAATAAACATCCCTGCTTTACAGTCTGACAGACTGGGGAGTCTGCTTTCCGCACGTCAACACTCTGCTTTTATCCATAACCCCCTGCAAAGTCTGCAAAGCAGCCACAGGCCGGGTCAGGGCAGAGCAGCCGGGGCCAGGCCGGGCGCCAGGGACGAGCCGGTGCCGCCCTCTGCCGTCACCCCGCCCCCCCCCGACGCGCTCTTTTTGCAGCCAGGAGCCTGCTTTGGGCATTTTCCTGCCCTTGTTCGAGGGCTCCCGGCCCTCCCGACGGGCTCTCCGAGCCTCTCCCCGCCATGGCCCCGGCCCCGGCCCGCCCGCTCCCGCAGCGGCCGCATCCTCGCGCCGAGCCCCGCGCGCCCCCGCAGCGCCGTTCGGGTGGGCTCCGCTCCGCTCCCCCTCGCGCCCCGCAGCCGCGCGCTTAACGGACAGCCTCGCGTTCCACCGTGATCCGTTGCAACCGCGGGACGCGGCGGGACTCGAGCTCGGAACGCGGCCGCGGACGGACGGACGCTCGCCGCGCAGCCGCTCCCCACGGCCCGCCGGACCCCTTCGCCCGCCTCCCGCTGCCCCCCGAAGCCGCCGGGACGGCGCCCGCCGCGTCCCCCGCGCCCTCGGCGCCTGCTCCGTCCCGCCCGGCCGCCCTCCGCCGCGGCCGCGCCTCCGCCCGCCGCTCCCCCTGTTGGCTCTGGCGGCGCTGGGCGGGCCGCCGCGGCTGGGCCTGCCATGGCGGCACCGCCTTCCGCCCGCGGGCGGCCCGCCCCCGGGCCCTGCTCCAGCCGGGGCCGGCCGGGCCCCGCCGAGCCCCCCGGGAGCCCGGCACCGCGCCCGGCAGCCGCCCCGCCGCCGCCGCCGCCGCCGCTGCCCCCCCCCGGCGCTGGCCCGCGCCCGCCGGGACCGGGTTACCGGTAGGCGGAGGGGCTCGGCAGAAGCCGGCAGCGGTTGCGAAACCGGGCGAGCGAGTCGGGACGCTGCCGGCGAACACCACCCCGTCGGCTCGTCCGCGTCCCGGGAGCGGCGGGGAGCTCGGCGGCGGGAAGCGGCAGCCCGGTAAGAGAGAAGCGGGCGGGTGCCGCCCTCCGGGGACGGCTGCGGGGCGGTTGGGGCCCCGGCGGAGCGCTGACGGCCGCCTCGCCCGCAGGGCAGGAGAAGGAGCCGCTGGAGCACCTGTACCGGGTGGGCTCGCTGCTGGGCTCCGGCGGCTTCGGCACCGTGTACGCGGCTGTCCGGCTCTCCGACGGCAGCCCGGTAAGTGGCGGGGACGGCGGCGAGGAGGAGGAGGAGGAGGAGGAGGAGGAGGAAGGAGGGGGAGAGGCGGCGGGGCGGGCGGCGTGCTCAGCCCGGCGCTGCCCTTGGCTTGCAGGTGGCCATCAAACACGTGCCCCGGGAGAGCATCGGCCGGTGGGGCGAACTGGTGAGTGGGGGGGGGCAGCGGGGCGGCAGCGGGGGGGATAGGCCGGGGCCCGGGAGGGGGGGAAGCGGGAGACGCGGAGCATCCCCGGGGCAGGGGGATGCCAGGACCGTTGGGGCAGGGGAGGGGGGCACCGGAGCATCCCCGGGGCTGGGGGGGGCACTGGAGCATGCCTGGGGCAGGGCGATGCCAGGAGCGTTGGGGCCGGGCAGGGGGGCCCACGGGGACCGAGGGATGCCAGGACCGTTGGGGCCAGGCAGGGGGGCACCGGAGCATCCCAGGCAGGGGGTACCGGACCACCGGCGCAGCATCAGCCCCGCTGACAGCGTTGTGGTTCCCCCCGGCAGCCCTGTGGCACCCGTGTGCCGATGGAGATTGTGCTCCTGAAGCAGGTGGGCTCCGGGTTCCGCGGCGTCATCCAGCTCCTCGACTGGTACGAGCTGCCCGACTGCTACGTGCTGGTGCTGGAGCGTCCGGAGCCGTCGCAGGATCTCTTTGACTTCATCACAGAACGAGAGTTCCTGCCCGAGGATCTGGCTCGGGAGCTTTTCCGTCAGGTGCTGGAGGCCGTGCGACACTGCAACAACTGCGGCGTCCTGCACCGCGACATCAAGGACGAGAACATCATCGTCAACCTGGCCACCGGCGAGCTCAAGCTCATCGACTTCGGTTGCGGCACCTTCCTCAAGGACACCGTCTACACCGAATTTGACGGTGAGCCCACAGCCAGGAGGGTGCTGCCGGTACCGGGCACTGCACGGCCCAGCCTGCCCCGGCACCATTTGCTGGGGGGGGGGAAGAAGAATTTTTAAACATTCAGCCGGCTGCCGAGCTGCGTTTTGGCCCGGGGTGGATGCTGTGAAACGGGAGCCAGCTCCCAGCGCTGCCAGCAGCCTGGGCCCCCCACCCTGCCCCGCGCTGGGGCGGGGGGAGCCCACCCAGCAGAACAACCGCCCCGGGGGGGGCTGCAAAGCCCCGCTCGCTCTGCAGCCACAGAAGGGACTGGGCTGCTCCGCTCCCTTTGATTGCCTTGGCTTATTTCTCTTTCATTTTTCGGCCAAGGCCAGGGGGGTGGGGAGGGGCAAGGCGTGGTTGTTCCCCACCCGTGGGGTGGTCTGGGGTTTTTTTCCCCCACCCTCGTGAGGGTCCGGCCTTCCCCGGGCGCGCGCTGACCTCTTCCGGCACCGGCGGCTGCTTTTTACAACCCAAAGTTTGTAAACAAGAGCCACGTGGTGACACCGGCTGTGTCCCGTGTCCCCGTCACCCCGCGTCCCCGGGGGTGAGGATGCTCGGGCCGGGAGCCCGCAGCGTCCGCCTGACGAGCTCCGCCTGTATCCCGCAGGAACGCGGGTGTACAGCCCGCCGGAGTGGGTGCGCTACCACCGCTACCACGGGCGCACGGCCACCATCTGGTCCCTGGGCGTGCTGCTCTACGCCATGGTCTGCGGGGACGTCCCCTTCGAGCAGGACGCCGACATCGCCCAGGGGCAGTTCTCCTTCCGGCGGAGGGTTTCTCCAGGTGGGTACCCGGCTCCGCGGCGAGGGGGGGATCGCGGGTTTTGGGAGATGGCACCAGGCACATGAGCCTCCCGCTTTTATGGCTGTGGAGGAGGTTCATCTTCCGTGGCTGGAGGAGATGGCCCAGGAGGAGGTTCATCTCCCACGGTTAGTTGGATGAGGTGGCACATGTCCTCCCATCTTGCTCTCCAAAATGGATAATCACTTGGGAGGCTTGGGTGCAGCTCTGAGCACACTCAGTATGGCCTGGGCAGCGTGGACGGTGGCACAAGGTGGACAAGAGCCTTCTCTGCCTGACCGGCGGTTTCTGGTTTCTCTCCCCAGAGTGCCAGCAGCTCATCAGATGGTGTTTGTCCGTGTGCCCCTCGGACAGGCCAACTCTGGAAGACATCTTCCACCATCCTTGGCTGCAAGGCACTCACCTGCCCTAGGAGTCATCCGAGATCCACCTGCACAGTTGGATCCAGGAGCCTGGCAAGTAACAACCCCACACAGCTCCTGGCCATAAGAAGCAAAGAACACCAGATTTTTCTCCTCGTGAGCGTAGCACTGAGCAGGGATCATCAGATGGAAACGCGCACATCTTGTCCTGGAGCTGGGCTGGAGACCTGGTGGCCACCATCCAACCCAGCTGTCCTGGACTCCATCTGAATGACCCTGTCTCATCTGGTGTTTTGCCAGTCAATTTTTTGAGTTTTGGTTCTGTGTTTGGAGGCTCCCGGGTGTCTTCCTGACCTGCTGAATTTTGGGACCGCGAGAGGATCGGACACCTTATTGCGAGAAAAGCTTCAGTGGGGCCGGGGGGGATGCACTGGTTGGGGTGGAGAGCAGGAACCGCGGCCGAATGGCTGTCTCTTCTCCGCTGTCACCGTGCTCGAGTGCCTTCAGTTGCGATCTGGGCTGCGCTGGAGGAAATACTTGAATTTTCCTGCACTGCCGCTTTTCCAAGACTCGCCTGGCTATACCGTTCCTTTTCCCTTTTCAAGAAAAAACAGGTCAGAAGATGCTGGGGAGCCAAGCGGGCGATGGCTCGCCTCCTGTGCCTCCATCTCGCGGGGATTTTCTGGGGTTCTTTGCTTCTTTGTGCCCTCACGAATGCACAAACAGTGCAAAGCAGCAGAGCTAGAAACGTGTACAAAGTTATACAGGAGCAAAGTCTGATATCCAGTTGTTAATAGTGATAAGATTTTACTTTGTTTCTCTTTTCCACTTTTTGTCGTTTAATTTATTTTCAGGAATTTGTCTTTTTTTTTTTAACAAAGTTCTAGCCAGTAGGATAACTTATTTATTTATTTATAATTCCGGTGGGTTTCCAACCCACGCCTGGCTGCTACAGCTGCCGATGCCCCGGTTTTCCGTTCGGGTCTCCCCTCCGTGTCTGTCCTGTGTCCAGCCCCGGGCCCGCGGTGTTTCTGGCGGGTGTCTGGCGGAGGTGTGGAGCGCCCGCCTGCTCCCAGCTGTGCTGGGCACTGGGGTTTCCTTGCCACGGGCAGATCCGTTCGCAGCTGAGTTTTGGTTTTCCTCACAGGTGTCTTGTTCGGGGCTGGAGAGGAGGAGCCGGCCCGGGCTGTCTGCACTGTCGAGTCTTTACGTGTCACCAACTGCGGAGCCGGCGGGGATTTTTTTTTGTTAATAATGTTGTACAGGGGAATTCAGAAGTCTTATTTTTTTATGTGGTTTTAAATAAAAACAAACTACTTGATGTGATGGAGTCATTCTTGGTCAGAATCGAAAGTTGCCAGAGATCCTGGGCTCGCTCTGCAGATCCTGGGCTCGCTGCCACGGTCCTGGGCTCGCTGTGCCCCCCGAAGCACCCCCCTGTCCCTCGGCAGCGGGGGATGCAGAGGGAAGCAGCAGCCACAGGCCGGGTCAGGGCAGAGCAGCCGGGGCCAGGCCGGGCGCCAGGGACGAGCCGGTGCCACCCTCTGCCGTCACCCCGTCCCCCCGAACGCGCTCTTTTTGCAGCCAGGAGCCTGCTTTCGGCATTTTCCTGCCCTTGTTCGAGGGCTCCCGGCCCTCCCGACGGGCTCTCCGAGCCTCTCCCCGACCCCTCAGCGGGAGCCATCCGCCCGCCGAGCCAGGCACCAGCGCTGAGGGGCCGGCCAGAGCCCTGCGTGGCCGGGGCTGAGCTGGGGGGTGACAGCTGTCCCTTTCCCCATGTCCCCAGTGCCCGAGACGCCCCGAGGGACGCCCAGCTCCCCTCCTGCCATTGCCCGGCCCTTTGCAAATGGGGAAACTGAGGCGCCGCGTGAGGCACGGGCTCACGGGCCATGGCCACACCGGCCACCCGACTGTGACAGAGGCGGCTGCGAAGTCACCGGGGGCCATCGCACGCTTCCCCCGGGAGCAGCAGGTCCCCATGTCCCCACGACGCCGGTGACAGCGGGGCCTGTCCCGCTCGGCCAGCCCGGCGCCATCGAGGCCCGGCGGCTGCCGGCCACCCCCGCCGCGGGGCTTCTCCGCGGGGCTTCTCCTCAGGGCGTGCGAGGGACGGCAGCGCCCGCGGCGTTCCCGCCTCACCCGCGAGGTTCGGGGGCAGGGGGGGTGACATCTGTGGTTTGGGTTTTTTTTTCCCCAGTTTAGTCAGGGGCTAACAGGGTCCAGACACCGGTTTGCCCGCGATGAAGTAGCGGCAGCGCGGGATGAGGCGGCGGTGAAGGAAGGGGTTAAAGGGATTTTAACAGAAGTGGCATTACCTAATAGTTGCTGTGCATTTAAAGAGCGTTGATAGTGCCTATCTATTGTCTAAATTAACTGAAGCAGAGACTCCACAACCTCCCTGGGTAGCCTGGGCCAGGGCTCCGTCACCCTCAGAGGGAAGAAGTTCTTCCTCATGTTCAGACGGAGCTTCCTGTGCCTCACTTTGTGCCCATTGCCCCTTGTCCTGTCGCTGGGCACCACTGAAAAGAGCTTGGCCCCATCCTCCTGACACCCACCCTGCAGATATTTCTAAGCATTTATTAGGTCCCCTCGCAGCCTTCTCCAGGCTGAACAAGCCCAGCTCCCTCAGCCTCTCCTTGTAGGAGAGATGTTCCAGTCCCCTCATCATCCTTGTAGCCCTCCTCTGGACTCTCTCCAGGAGCTCCTCATCTTTCTTGAACTGGGGAGCCCAGAACTGGACACAGTACTCCAGATGGGGCCTCACTAGGGCAGTGTAGAGGGGAAGGAGAACCTCCCTCGACCTGCTGGCCCACACTCTTCTTGATGCACCCCAGGATGCCACTGGCCTTCTTGGCAGCCAGGGCACGCTGCTGGCTCATGGTCAGCCTGTCGTCCACCAGGACACCCAGGTCCCTCTCCGCAGAGCTGCTCTCCAGCAGGGCCGCCCCAGCCTGTACTGGTGCCTGGGGTTGTTCCCCCCCAGCTGCAGGACCCTGCATTTGCCTTTGTTGAACCTCATCAGGTTCCTCTCTGCCCACCTCTCCAGCCTGTCCAGGTCTCGCTGAATGGCAGCACAGCCTGCTGGTGTATCCACCACTCCTCCCAGTTTGGTGTCATCAGCAAACTTGCTGAGGGTACACTCTAACTCTTCATCCGGGTCACTGATGAAGAAGTTAAACAAGGCCGGGCCCAGTGCTGACCCCTGGGGCACCCCACTGGTTACATGTTTGGTACAGAAGGGGAAGCGGACCTCCGCACAGCTGCGTTCGGGCGGGTTTTATAATGCTGACTTCTGCACAGCTGCGTTCGGGCGGGTTTTGCACAGAAGCAGCAGGAGAAGGTAAGCGGACCTGCACGCAATTGCGTTTGAGTGGTTTTTGTATGAATGCTAACTGTAATTGTGTTTGGGTGGTTTTTATACGAATGTTAACTGAAGTGATAATATTATAATTTGAATACCCGGGGATTTTATGTGAAAAGTTTTGCCTTTGTGCGTGTGTATGTGTGGCTGAGACACAGCACTGCGGTGAAGCGAGTGGGAGTCCCGATCTGCGGTTCCGTAACTCCGCGAGGAGCACGGCCAGAGACGGACAAAGTGCTTGGAATAATTACAAAGCCTGTAAATCTTCTGATGTGCAACTTGGGCTGTGGTAGTGCCTAATCACTCTCCTAAGTGACAGGGAGTGGGAACTGGTTAATTATTAAAGTGGCAGAGCAAAAGAAATCACTCCTTAGGTGGTTTGGGCTCGAACCTTGGGGAGTATTTGAATGAGGGGGGGAACTGGATACAAAGGGGAGAAGAGAGATTTTATTGGAAAGGGGCATACGTGACTCCCGCCGGGTGGCAGGT
Source organism: Opisthocomus hoazin (assembly GCF_030867145.1). NCBI lineage: Eukaryota > Metazoa > Chordata > Aves > Opisthocomiformes > Opisthocomidae > Opisthocomus > Opisthocomus hoazin. The sequence continues at coordinate 118,638 of NW_027448862.1, forward strand.
AGCCTTAGATTGGGAACAACCTCCAGAAATCCTTACAAGTCCTGGGGTTGGGGGGCAAGCAGGAATAATTCCCTGCTTCGCACGTGGGCTAGCTCCTAGATTATATCAGAATTGGCACCAAGCTTGGGTCCTGTTGAAGTGTAAATCTTGTGATAAAAAGAGGTCCTGTGTATCTAGGAGGCGAGGAGCGCAGTGTCCTAAGTGCCTTCCCCGGACCCCACGGTTTTATAGCTGGGAAAGGTAGTGAAGCTGGTGCGTGGAAGGGAAAATTTGATTCCGGAAATTTGGGACGTGGGGGAGAAAGATTGGGAAGAAACTATAGTGAATTGTAAGAAGCGATTCGCGTGGAAACTTATTAAAAGAATAGCAAAAGGCAAGTTAAAGGGGCAATAAGTCGCGAAATGGGTAACAATCAGGGAGGAGTTTTGAAAAAGAGTCCTTTAGGCTGTGTGCTCACTCACTGGAAAGACATTGCTGGGACCGGAGGCACGGAAAGTAAAAGGACCCTTATCAAATATTGCAATTAATAGTGGCCTCTACATAAATTGGAAGATGGGGCCAAGTGGCCATTAAACGGGTCAATAGATTATAATACTCTCTTGCAATTAATGCTGTTTTGAAGGAGAGAAGGAAAACGGGATGAGGTTTCATACGCAGATACGGAAACCATCCGGAGTGGCAAAGGGACTGTGGAATGATACCACCACAGGACCCCACGGTACTCGCACTCGAGCAAGAAAATAATAAAGAACTCGGGGGAAAACTGAGGCGGTGTTGTTCGGCATGTAGCATTCGGCAAAGATGTACTAAAGCTGACAAAATTCACCAGGCACCAGAACAAGATCTGACTGACTTGTTTAAGCCTCCTCCTCAACCACAGGAACCGGATGCGAACTCGGATGAAATTCCCACTCCTTCAGACAGCCCTGTATCTTCCCGGACTAGGAAGAAATTCGCTACAATGGTCTTACAAGCACCTCTCCAAGAGGCAGTAGGACTTGATGGTGGAACTATGCTAATCAAAATACCTTTTTCCACCACCGATTTAGACGCCTGGAAAAAGGTAGCCCGGGAACATCGGGTCGACCCAGTGGGTGTCGCTAAACACTTTCAATTCATAATGAAACAACATAATCCAGATTGGAATGATATGCAATTACCATTAGAATATGTAACCGATACAGAGAAACAGTTAATTCTAAAAACTGCAGGTGATCTGGCTGAAGATCACTATAAGACTGCGGAAGGTGATGTTAAGGATTATTTCCCCCTCCAAGACCCAAAGTGGGATGCTAACAGGTCTGCTCATACGGAGAGACTGCAGGCATACCAAGAGTGGATTTTTAAAGGAATGGAAAGGGCCATTCCCAGAACTATAAAGTGGTCAGCTTTATATGCAGTTAAACAGGGTCCTTCCAAGTCCCCATCCCAATTCCTGGATCGACTGAGGGATGTAATGCGCCGTAACACACCGCTGGACCCTGGGTCAGAGGCAGGGATACAACAACTAGTCTCCCTATTTTTGGGTCAGTCTACGGGAGACATTAGGTGCAAACTCCAGAAGCTGCATCCTACAAAAAGGAGGAACTTGAAAGTCCTGCTGGATGAAGCATGGAGAGTGTTTAGCAATAGAGAAGAGGGATGCAGGCAAGGCCAGAGAATAGTGACAGTTGTTAGGGAAGAGGAAGGAAGAAGGCCTAGACAGGAATTGTCCCGGTTGGGTAAAGACCAACGTGCGCTGTGTAAAAGATTTGGTCATTGGAAAAGGGAATGTCCAAAAAATAAGGAAAAGGGACGAGGCCGCCAGATAGAAAAAATAGCCCATGTAAAGGAAGATTGACGGGGACCTGTGGAATCCACCCTAGCGGATCCACTGGTTATAATGAAGCTAGGGAAGGAACGAGAGGTAGAATTTTTGGTTGACATGGGGGCAACATACTCACTTTTGAATCAAGCCTTGATGCCCCTGGGGAGTGACTATATCGTGGTAAAAGGGGCAACTGGCCACAGTGAAAAGGCATACTTTTGTAAACCTTTGAAGTATAAATTAGGAAAACAATGGGGCATCCACAAATTCTTGTATATGCCCAACTCCCCAAAGGCACTTCTGGGAAGGGATTTGTTGGAACAACTGGGTGCAAAAATTACATTTGAAAAAGGAGAAATTACTCTGGAGGTAAAGGATCCACAATATATTCAGGTACTGAGTCTATTTCTAACCAGTCCTCCCACAGAAGGAAAAATTCCCGAGGAGATCCTAAACCAGGTGTACCCTGGGGTATGGGCCACTGATGTCCCTGGAAGAGCAAAGAATGCTCCACCCGTTGAAGTCAGACTCAAAGAAGGCCGGCAACTGGTAAGAGTTAAGCAATATCCCCTAAGACAGGAAGATAAAGAAGGAACCCGGCCAGAAATAGAAAGATTTTTACAATTAGGATTACTGAAAGAGTGCAAGTCGGATTTTAACACCCCTATACTACCTGTCTGTAAATCTGACGGGTCGTATCGGGTGGTCCAGGATTTGCAAGCCATAAACAAAATAACAGAGGACCTCTACCCAGTAGTAGCAAACCCATATACTTTGTTGACCGTATTGGCTCCCAAATTAACCTGGTTTACTGTTTTAGATTTGAAAGATGCCTTCTTTTGCCTCCCTCTCCATGAAGCCGGTCAGAAATTATTTGCATTTGAATGGGAGAACCCCAAAACTGGTCGAAAGACTCAGCTCACTTGGACGGTGCTGCCACAAGGATTTAAGAACAGTCCTACCATCTTCGATAATCAACTTGCAAAAGACTTGGAGTCCTGGGAAATCCCGTCTGAAGAAGGGAAATTGCTACAGTGTGGTTGTATCACTTGGACGGTGAGTCTACTAAATTTCTTGGGCTCCAAGGGTACCGGGTATCTAAAAAGAAGGCCCAGATAATGCAGCGCGAGGTGATTTACGTGGGCTATGAGATTAGTGCTGGACAAAGAACTCTGGGACAGGCCCGTAAAGAGGCAATATGCCAAACTCCGAGACCTCAGACAGTGAAAGAGCTACGGACTTTCTTGGGAATGACCGGCTGGTGCCGGCTGTGGATTTATAATTATGGGCTGCTTGTTAAACCACCGTATGCACTAACAGCTGCTGGACAAAATCACCTTGAATGGAACAAGGAGACCACGCAAGCCTTTGAACTACTGAAAAAGGCTCTGATGTCGGCCCTTGCCCTAGGGCTCCCAGATGTGAGCAAGCCGTTTTTCCTTTTCTCTCACGAAAAGCAGGGGATTGCTCTGGGGATATCAGCACAAGATCTGGGTCCGTATCGACGAGCAGTTGCCTATCTCTCCAAACAACTGGATGCAACTGCAAAGGGTTGGCCTGGATGCCTGCGAGCAGTTGCAGCTGTAATATTAAATATACAGGAAGCCCGAAAATTTACCTTGGGCCAGAAAATGACTGTCTTGGTGTCCCACACGGTATCCACAGTATTGGAAGCAAAAGGAGGACACTGGCTTTCTCCACAAAGATTCCTGAGATATCAGGCTATACTGGCAGAGCAGGATGATGTGCAGATTACAGTTACTAACAATGTCAATCCAGCTGCCTTTCTCAGTGGAAACACAGGAGAACCAGTGCATCATGACTGCTTGGAGACCACTGAAACAACCTATGCAAGTCGCCCGGATTTGAGAGACAGCCCTATGGAAAACGGAGAAAACTGGTTCACAGATGGAAGCAGCTATGTTCTGAGTGGCAGGAGACACGCGGGGCACGCTGTTACCACCAGTCAAGAAATCACAGAGTCAGGACCTTTGCCCATAAACACCTCCATGCAAAAGGCAGAGATAATTGCTTTAACCCGTGCCTTGGAATTGGCCCAAGGCAAAGTGGTGAATATCTACACAGACTCGAAGTGTGCCTTCGGAGCTGTGCATGCGCACGGAGCGATCTGGAAGGAAAGAGGACTATTGAACTCTCAAGGGAAAAACATCAAACATGCAGAAGAAATTCTGAAACTACTGGAGGCAGTTCAACTCCCCGAGAAAGCGGCAATCACGCATATTAAGGCGCACCAGAAAGTGAGCTCAGAATTGGAAAAAGGAAACGAGCTGGCGGACAGAGAGGCAAAACAGGTGGCTAAAACGGAGGGAAGAACTGAAGGGGCTTTAATCCCTGATGGACGAGTCTCCCTAGAAGGTAAGCCAGAATATACTAAGGAAGATCAGAAACTTATTACAGATTTAGAAGGGTCATAGAATGAGGAGGGGTGGGCTCAAACCCCATAGGGAAAACTAATCATTCCCTCCTGTCTGATATGGCATCTGGTAAGGGAAGAACACAGGAAAAGGCACTGGGGGACAGAGGCTCTGTATAAACATCTAATTAGAGAGATTGTGGCCAGAAACCTATACACCACGGTGAGACAGCTGACTCAGCAGTGCGATCTTTGCCTCCAGACTCATCCAAAAAATAACCCTAAACCAGAAATGGGTCAGACTGGAAAAGGTAATGGGCCTGGACAACAATGGCAAATTGATTTCACGGAACTCCCAAGAAAAGCGGGGTACCGATATCCACTGGTATTAACCGATACCTTTTCAGGTTGGCCGGAGGCATTCCCAACCAGGACAGCTAAAGCTCGGCAAGTAACTAAAGTATTAATACAAGAGATAATATCACATTTTGGGGTTCCAGCAACTATGTCTTCTGATAGGGGACCACATTTTGTTTCAAAAATACTACAACAAACTAGCTGTCACCTGGGTATAGATTGGCAACTCCACACCCCATACCGCCCTCAGTTGAGCGGCCAAGTGGAGAAAATGAACCACTTCATCAAGCAACAAATTGTGAAATTAGGGCAAGAAGCAAATTTGGCATGGCCTCAGTCCCTCCCTCTAGCCCTCCTGTGTATACGGACAAGGCCAAGGGCAAGGGAGGGACTGAGCCCCTTTGAGATCCTGTATGCACGACCCTACGGGATACAGAAGGGGATATCCACGCAAATTGGGGATGAAATTATGACTTCTTATTTGGTGGCATTGAGCAAACAATTAAGCAAAATCAGGAAACATGTGGTTGGAACCCGGTGGAGGGGTCTAGATGGACCTGTACTTAATATGGAGATTATGTATATATAAATAATATATATTGGAGATTATGTATATATAAAGTCTCTTGCAGAAAAAACTTCAGAGCCACAGTGGGAAGGACCATACCAAGTACTGCTCACCTCCTTCACGGCCATCAGGATCAAGGAACAGAACGCCTGGATTCATCACACCAGAGTCAAAAGGGCACCTAAACAGCCACGGGCATCGCGAGAAATTGGACCCTTGAAGCTCAAAGTATCAAGGCATTGATAAAAATTGTATTTTTAGGATGGACATTACCTAGAGGGGAAGCCTGGAGCCAAAACACCTATTTACAAATAACTGAAAATATGTCAAGAATACTGAACTTATCCGATTGTTGGATATGCAATACTCTCCCTCGGGGTGGGCTACAACTCCCTTTAATAGGAATATCGACTAGAAATTGGGCCATTTACACTAATGGAATGAACAGGAACGGATCACGTGTGTATGGGAAGGGGAATGCAAGAGAAGGACCAAGTTTTGACCTAGACCTCCCGCTCTCAGAAAAGGTAGTGATTTTGGGTCGTTGTTTAGGATTCGAAGACAAAACATGGATAGATATGAAAGACTGTCCTGCTGCCAAAGATTTAGGGACTTTTGATGCGGAAAGATTGAAACAGATTAAACTTGACTTCAAGTTTATACCTCATTCAAACACCAAGAAAGGAAAAAGGTAGGGAAGATGGTAGAGAACAGAACAAGGGTCCAAGATGCAACATGGGACCTGGATATTGGTGGCTTTGCGGTGACGGAAGGGCTAGAAAGAGCTTACCTTTAAGCTGGAAAGGACATTGTACTAGACGGTATCTTTCGCCTGGAGCAAGCATTCACAAAGGTACCTCCCCTCTTACGGGACTTTTAAGAACCCCCTGGATTCGTTTTAAGAGAGCGGAGAATCCGTTGGTAATTCGAGGCACCGGCTTTCATAGCTTTGTGCGATGGTTAATCCCCTCTTTGGGAGTAAGCGAGTTAGAGAAAGCTATAGTTAATATATCGGCTACTGTCGAAACTCCGGAAAATTTAACATTGGATGCCATACCAGGAATACAATTAGAAGTAGAATCTTTAAGCAAGGTGGTAAAGCAAAATCGAATGGGATTAGCTATGCTTTTAGCTGAGGAAGGAGGATTGTGCATGGTTATTAATCAAACCTGTTGCACCTATGTAAACCAGAATAAAAGAATAGAAACAGATTTGAATGAAATCTGGGAAAAGACCAAGGTGTTACATCGTTGCCCAAGATGATACATCCTGGGGTTTCTCGGAAATATGGGAAAAACTCACCTCTTGGTTACCTAATTTAGGATGGCTGAGGCAATTATTTGTTACAATGGTTTGGATCATAATGCTAGGTATCATTTTGTGTATTTTGATTAGGTGTAGCCTTTGGTGTTGCAGGAGTACGGGAGATTCTTATAGTGAATGGAAAAGGAACCAACTACGATGAAAGCTGGAGTCCAATAAGTATTTTGAGAAGATGCTGAATAATGATGTACTATAACAGAATTAAGAGTAGTAAAAGAATTTACTGACTTCTTTGAAAAGGGGGGACTGAAGGAGGAAGGGGTTAAAAGGGATTTTAACAGAAGTGGCATTACCTAATAGTTGCTGTGCATTTAAAGAGAATTGATAGTGCCTATCTATTGTCTAAATTAACTGAAGCAGAGAGTCTGGCATCTCCATCCAAAGGGGTCAGTTCCTGACAGGGGCTGGGAGTCGCCTCGAACCGGTCAAGACCGGCCCTGCTGAGTGGATGGGAGCCAGGGGAGAACTGAGTTTGCGCAGAAACAAAGGGCCATCAGCGAACACCATGATGAAGAGGATGGGCCTTCATCTTGGGACCCCCGACGACCACCACCAGGAGGCACTGCGCAAGCGCAGCTGGGAGGAGTCTATGGAAATTACTTCTTGGAACTGATTATAATATGGAAATTATTTCTCGGAACTGATTTTGATATGCAATGAGGATAGATGCATATGTATAGGCGTATTGGGAAATCTAATGTATATGTAATATTTGATTGTATAAATTGAAGAGACACGTTGCTGCTCGGCGCGCACGACTTTGGTGGAACTACCCCCTGTGCTGCCCGGCGCCGAATAAACATCCCTGCTTTACAGTCTGACAGACTGGGGAGTCTGCTTTCCGCACGTCAACACTCTGCTTTTATCCATAACCCCCTGCAAAGTCTGCAAAGCAGCCACAGGCCGGGTCAGGGCAGAGCAGCCGGGGCCAGGCCGGGCGCCAGGGACGAGCCGGTGCCGCCCTCTGCCGTCACCCCGCCCCCCCGAACGCGCTCTTTTTGCAGCCAGGAGCCTGCTTTGGGCATTTTCCTGCCCTTGTTCGAGGGCTCCCGGCCCTCCCGACGGGCTCTCCGAGCCTCTCCCCGCCATGGCCCCGGCCCCGGCCCGCCCGCTCCCGCAGCGGCCGCATCCTCGCGCCGAGCCCCGCGCGCCCCCGCAGCGCCGTTCGGGTGGGCTCCGCTCCGCTCCCCCTCGCGCCCCGCAGCCGCGCGCTTAACGGACAGCCTCGCGTTCCACCGTGATCCGTTGCAAGCGCGGGACGCGGCGGGACTCGAGCTCGGAACGCGGCCGCGGACGGACGGACGCTCGCCGCGCAGCCGCTCCCCACGGCCCGCCGGACCCCTTCGCCCGCCTCCCGCTGCCCCCCGAAGCCGCCGGGACGGCGCCCGCCGCGTCCCCCGCGCCCTCGGCGCCTGCTCCGTCCCGCCCGGCCGCCCTCCGCCGCGGCCGCGCCTCCGCCCGCCGCTCCCCCTGTTGGCTCTGGCGGCGCTGGGCGGGCCGCCGCGGCTGGGCCTGCCATGGCGGCACCGCCTTCCGCCCGCGGGCGGCCCGCCCCCGGGCCCTGCTCCAGCCGGGGCCGGCCGGGCCCCGCCGAGCCCCCCGGGAGCCCGGCACCGCGCCCGGCAGCCGCCCCGCCGCCGCCGCCGCCGCCGCTGCCCCCCCCCGGCGCTGGCCCGCGCCCGCCGGGACCGGGTTACCGGTAGGCGGAGGGGCTCGGCAGAAGCCGGCAGCGGTTGCGAAACCGGGCGAGCGAGTCGGGACGCTGCCGGCGAACACCACCCCGTCGGCTCGTCCGCGTCCCGGGAGCGGCGGGGAGCTCGGCGGCGGGAAGCGGCAGCCCGGTAAGAGAGAAGCGGGCGGGTGCCGCCCTCCGGGGACGGCTGCGGGGCGGTTGGGGCCCCGGCGGAGCGCTGACGGCCGCCTCGCCCGCAGGGCAGGAGAAGGAGCCGCTGGAGCACCTGTACCGGGTGGGCTCGCTGCTGGGCTCCGGCGGCTTCGGCACCGTGTACGCGGCTGTCCGGCTCTCCGACGGCAGCCCGGTAAGTGGCGGGGACGGCGGCGAGGAGGAGGAGGAGGAGGAGGAGGAGGAGGAAGGAGGGGGAGAGGCGGCGGGGCGGGCGGCGTGCTCAGCCCGGCGCTGCCCTTGGCTTGCAGGTGGCCATCAAACACGTGCCCCGGGAGAGCATCGGCCGGTGGGGCGAACTGGTGAGTGGGGGGGGGCAGCGGGGCGGCAGCGGGGGGGATAGGCCGGGGCCCGGGAGGGGGGGAAGCGGGGGACGCGGAGCATCCCCGGGGCAGGGGGATGCCAGGACCGTTGGGGCAGGGGAGGGGGGCACCGGAGCATCCCCGGGGCAGGGGGATGCCAGGACCGTTGGGGCAGGGGAGGGGGGCACCGGAGCATCCCCGGGGCTGGGGGGGGCACTGGAGCATGCCTGGGGCAGGGCGATGCCAGGAGCGTTGGGGCCGGGCAGGGGGGCCCACGGGGACCGAGGGATGCCAGGACCGTTGGGGCCAGGCAGGGGGGCACCGGAGCATCCCAGGCAGGGGGTACCGGACCACCGGCGCAGCATCAGCCCCGCTGACAGCGTTGTGGTTCCCCCCGGCAGCCCTGTGGCACCCGTGTGCCGATGGAGATTGTGCTCCTGAAGCAGGTGGGCTCCGGGTTCCGCGGCGTCATCCAGCTCCTCGACTGGTACGAGCTGCCCGACTGCTACGTGCTGGTGCTGGAGCGTCCGGAGCCGTCGCAGGATCTCTTTGACTTCATCACAGAACGAGAGTTCCTGCCCGAGGATCTGGCTCGGGAGCTTTTCCGTCAGGTGCTGGAGGCCGTGCGACACTGCAACAACTGCGGCGTCCTGCACCGCGACATCAAGGACGAGAACATCATCGTCAACCTGGCCACCGGCGAGCTCAAGCTCATCGACTTCGGTTGCGGCACCTTCCTCAAGGACACCGTCTACACCGAATTTGACGGTGAGCCCACAGCCAGGAGGGTGCTGCCGGTACCGGGCACTGCACGGCCCAGCCTGCCCGGGCACCATTTGCTGGGGGGGGGGAAGAAGAATTTTTAAACATTCAGCCGGCTGCCGAGCTGCGTTTTGGCCCGGGGTGGATGCTGTGAAACGGGAGCCAGCTCCCAGCGCTGCCAGCAGCCTGGGCCCCCCACCCTGCCCCGCGCTGGGGCGGGGGGAGCCCACCCAGCAGAACAACCGCCCCGGGGGGGGCTGCAAAGCCCCGCTCGCCCTGCAGCCACAGAAGGGACTGGGCTGCTCCGCTCCCTTTGATTGCCTTGGCTTATTTCTCTTTCATTTTTCGGCCAAGGCCAGGGGGGTGGGGAGGGGCAAGGCGTGGTTGTTCCCCACCCGTGGGGTGGTCTGGGGTTTTTTTCCCCCACCCTCGTGAGGGTCCGGCCTTCCCCGGGCGCGCGCTGACCTCTTCCGGCACCGGCGGCTGCTTTTTACAACCCAAAGTTTGTAAACAAGAGCCACGTGGTGACACCGGCTGTGTCCCGTGTCCCCGTCACCCCGCGTCCCCGGGGGTGAGGATGCTCGGGCCGGGAGCCCGCAGCGTCCGCCTGACGAGCTCCGCCTGTATCCCGCAGGAACGCGGGTGTACAGCCCGCCGGAGTGGGTGCGCTACCACCGCTACCACGGGCGCACGGCCACCATCTGGTCCCTGGGCGTGCTGCTCTACGCCATGGTCTGCGGGGACGTCCCCTTCGAGCAGGACGCCGACATCGCCCAGGGGCAGTTCTCCTTCCGGCGGAGGGTTTCTCCAGGTGGGTACCCGGCTCCGCGGCGAGGGGGGGATCGCGGGTTTTGGGAGATGGCACCAGGCACATGAGCCTCCCGCTTTTATGGCTGTGGAGGAGGTTCATCTTCCGTGGCTGGAGGAGATGGCCCAGGAGGAGGTTCATCTCCCACGGTTAGTTGGATGAGGTGGCACATGTCCTCCCATCTTGCTCTCCAAAATGGATAATCACTTGGGAGGCTTGGGTGCAGCTCTGAGCACACTCAGTATGGCCTGGGCAGCGTGGACGGTGGCACAAGGTGGACAAGAGCCTTCTCTGCCTGACCGGCGGTTTCTGGTTTCTCTCCCCAGAGTGCCAGCAGCTCATCAGATGGTGTTTGTCCGTGTGCCCCTCGGACAGGCCAACTCTGGAAGACATCTTCCACCATCCTTGGCTGCAAGGCACTCACCTGCCCTAGGAGTCATCCGAGATCCACCTGCACAGTTGGATCCAGGAGCCTGGCAAGTAACAACCCCACACAGCTCCTGGCCATAAGAAGCAAAGAACACCAGATTTTTCTCCTCGTGAGCGTAGCACTGAGCAGGGATCATCAGATGGAAACGCGCACATCTTGTCCTGGAGCTGGGCTGGAGACCTGGTGGCCACCATCCAACCCAGCTGTCCTGGACTCCATCTGAATGACCCTGTCTCATCTGGTGTTTTGCCAGTCAATTTTTTGAGTTTTGGTTCTGTGTTTGGAGGCTCCCGGGTGTCTTCCTGACCTGCTGAATTTTGGGACCGCGAGAGGATCGGACACCTTATTGCGAGAAAAGCTTCAGTGGGGCCGGGGGGGGGGCACTGGTTGGGGTGGAGAGCAGGAACCGCGGCCGAATGGCTGTCTCTTCTCCGCTGTCACCGTGCTCGAGTGCCTTCAGTTGCGATCTGGGCTGCGCTGGAGGAAATACTTGAATTTTCCTGCACTGCCGCTTTTCCAAGACTCGCCTGGCTATACCGTTCCTTTTCCCTTTTCAAGAAAAAACAGGTCAGAAGATGCTGGGGAGCCAAGCGGGCGATGGCTCGCCTCCTGTGCCTCCATCTCGCGGGGATTTTCTGGGGTTCTTTGCTTCTTTCTGCCCTCACGAATGCACAAACAGTGCAAAGCAGCAGAGCTAGAAACGTGTACAAAGTTATATAGGAGCAAAGTCTGATATCCAGTTGTTAATAATGATAAGATTTTACATTGTTTCTCTTTTCCACTTTTTGTCGTTTAATTTATTTTCAGGAATTTGTCTTTTTTTTTTTTTTTTTAACAAAGTTCTAGCCAGTAGGATAACTTATTTATTTATTTATAATTCCGGTGGGTTTCCAACCCACGCCTGGCTGCTACAGCTGCCGATGCCCCGGTTTTCCGTTCGGGTCTCCCCTCCGTGTCTGTCCTGTGTCCAGCCCCGGGCCCGCGGTGTTTCTGGCGGGTGTCTGGCGGAGGTGTGGAGCGCCCGCCTGCTCCCAGCTGTGCTGGGCACTGGGGTTTCCTTGCCACGGGCAGATCCGTTCGCAGCTGAGTTTTGGTTTTCCTCACAGGTGTCTTGTTCGGGGCTGGAGAGGAGGAGCCGGCCCGGGCTGTCTGCACTGTCGAGTCTTTACGTGTCACCAACTGCGGAGCCGGCGGGGATTTTTTTTTGTTAATAATGTTGTACAGGGGAATTCAGAAGTCTTATTTTTTTATGTGGTTTTAAATAAAAACAAACTACTTGATGTGATGGAGTCATTCTTGGTCAGAATCGAAAGTTGCCAGAGATCCTGGGCTCGCTCTGCAGATCCTGGGCTCGCTGCCACGGTCCTGGGCTCGCTGTGCCCCCCGAAGCACCCCCCTGTCCCTCGGCAGCGGGGGATGCAGAGGGAAGCAGCAGCCACAGGCCGGGTCAGGGCAGAGCAGCCGGGGCCAGGCCGGGCGCCAGGGACGAGCCGGTGCCACCCTCTGCCGTCACCCCGTCCCCCCGAACGCGCTCTTTTTGCAGCCAGGAGCCTGCTTTGGGCATTTTCCTGCCCTTGTTCGAGGGCTCCCGGCCCTCCCGACGGGCTCTCCGAGCCTCTCCCCGACCCCTCAGCGGGAGCCATCCGCCCGCCGAGCCAGGCACCAGCGCTGAGGGGCCGGCCAGAGCCCTGCGTGGCCGGGGCTGAGCTGGGGGGTGACAGCTGTCCCTTTCCCCATGTCCCCAGTGCCCGAGACGCCCCGAGGGACGCCCAGCTCCCCTCCTGCCATTGCCCGGCCCTTTGCAAATGGGGAAACTGAGGCGCCGCGTGAGGCACGGGCTCACGGGCCATGGCCACACCGGCCACCCGACTGTGACAGAGGCGGCTGCGAAGTCACCGGGGGCCATCGCACGCTTCCCCCGGGAGCAGCAGGTCCCCATGTCCCCACGACGCCGGTGACAGCGGGGCCTGTCCCGCTCGGCCAGCCCGGCGCCATCGAGGCCCGGCGGCTGCCGGCCACCCCCGCCGCGGGGCTTCTCCGCGGGGCTTCTCCTCAGGGCGTGCGAGGGACGGCAGCGCCCGCGGCGTTCCCGCCTCACCCGCGAGGTTCGGGGGCAGGGGGGGTGACATCTGTGGTTTGGGTTTTTTTTTCCCCAGTTTAGTCAGGGGCTAACGGGGTCCAGACACCGGTTTGCCCGCGATGAAGTAGCGGCAGCGCGGGATGAGGCGGCGGTGAAGGAAGGGGTTAAAGGGATTTTAACAGAAGTGGCATTACCTAATAGTTGCTGTGCATTTAAAGAGCGTTGATAGTGCCTATCTATTGTCTAAATTAACTGAAGCAGAGACTCCACAACCTCCCTGGGTAGCCTGGGCCAGGGCTCCGTCACCCTCAGAGGGAAGAAGTTCTTCCTCATGTTCAGACGGAGCTTCCTGTGCCTCACTTTGTGCCCATTGCCCCTTGTCCTGTCGCTGGGCACCACTGAAAAGAGCTTGGCCCCATCCTCCTGACACCCACCCTGCAGATATTTCTAAGCATTTATTAGGTCCCCTCGCAGCCTTCTCCAGGCTGAACAAGCCCAGCTCCCTCAGCCTCTCCTTGTAGGAGAGATGTTCCAGTCCCCTCATCATCCTTGTAGCCCTCCTCTGGACTCTCTCCAGGAGCTCCTCATCTTTCTTGAACTGGGGAGCCCAGAACTGGACACAGTACTCCAGATGGGGCCTCACTAGGGCAGTGTAGAGGGGAAGGAGAACCTCCCTCGACCTGCTGGCCCACACTCTTCTTGATGCACCCCAGGATGCCACTGGCCTTCTTGGCAGCCAGGGCACGCTGCTGGCTCATGGTCAGCCTGTCGTCCACCAGGACACCCAGGTCCCTCTCCGCAGAGCTGCTCTCCAGCAGGGCCGCCCCAGCCTGTACTGGTGCCTGGGGTTGTTCCCCCCCAGCTGCAGGACCCTGCATTTGCCTTTGTTGAACCTCATCAGGTTCCTCTCTGGCCACCTCTCCAGCCTGTCCAGGTCTCGCTGAATGGCAGCACAGCCTGCTGGTGTATCCACCACTCCTCCCAGTTTGGTGTCATCAGCAAACTTGCTGAGGGTACACTCTAACTCTTCATCCGGGTCACTGATGAAGAAGTTAAACAAGGCCGGGCCCAGTGCTGACCCCTGGGGCACCCCACTGGTTACATGTTTGGTACAGAAGGGGAAGCGGACCTCCGCACAGCTGCGTTCGGGCGGGTTTTATAATGCTGACTTCTGCACAGCTGCGTTCGGGCGGGTTTTGCACAGAAGCAGCAGGAGAAGGTAAGCGGACCTGCACGCAATTGCGTTTGAGTGGTTTTTGTATGAATGCTAACTGTAATTGTGTTTGGGTGGTTTTTATACGAATGTTAACTGAAGCGATAATATTATAATTTGAATACCCGGGGATTTTATGTGAAAAGTTTTGCCTTTGTGCGTGTGTATGTGTGGCTGAGACACAGCACTGCGGTGAAGTGAGTGGGAGTCCCGATCTGCGGTTCCGTAACTCCGCGAGGAGCACGGCCAGAGACGGACAAAGTGCTTGGAATAATTATAAAGCCTGTAAATCTTCTGATGTGCAACTTGGGCTGCGGTAGTGCCTAATCACTCTCCTAAGTGACAGGGAGTGGGAACTGGTTAATTATTAAAGTGGCAGAGCAAAAGAAATCACTCCTTAGGTGGTTTGGGCTCGAACCTTGGGAGTATTTGAATGAGGGGGGGAACTGGATACAAAGGGGAGAAGGGAGATTTTATTGGAAAGGGGCATACGTGACTCCCGCTGGGTGGCAGGTAGCCTTAGATTGGGAACAACCTCCAGAAATCCTTACAAGTCCTGGGGTTGGGGGGCAAGCAGGAATAATTCCCTGCTTCGCACGTGGGCTAGCTCCTAGATTATATCAGAATTGGCACCAAGCTTGGGTCCTGTTGAAGTGTAAATCTTGTGATAAAAAGAGGTCCTGTGTATCTAGGAGGCGAGGAGCGCAGTGTCCTAAGTGCCTTCCCCGGACCCCACGGTTTTATAGCTGGGAAAGGTAGTGAAGCTGGTGCGTGGAAGGGAAAATTTGATTCCGGAAATTTGGGACGTGGGGGAGAAAGATTGGGAAGAAACTATAGTGAATTGTAAGAAGCGATTCGCGTGGAAACTTATTAAAAGAATAGCAAAAGGCAAGTTAAAGGGGCAATAAGTCGCGAAATGGGTAACAATCAGGGAGGAGTTTTGAAAAAGAGTCCTTTAGGCTGTGTGCTCACTCACTGGAAAGACATTGCTGGGACCGGAGGCACAGAAAGTAAAAGGACCCTTATCAAATATTGCAATTAATAGTGGCCTCTACATAAATTGGAAGATGGGGCCAAGTGGCCATTAAACGGGTCAATAGATTATAATACTCTCTTGCAATTAATGCTGTTTTGAAGGAGAGAAGGAAAACGGGATGAGGTTTCATACGCAGATACGGAAACCATCCGGAGTAGCAAAGGGACTGTGGAATGATACCACCACAGGACCCCACGGTACTCGCACTCGAGCAAGAAAATAATAAAGAACTCGGGGGAAAACTGAGGCGGTGTTGTTCGGCATGTAGCATTCGGCAAAGATGTACTAAAGCTGACAAAATTCACCAGGCACCAGAACAAGATCTGACTGACTTGTTTAAGCCTCCTCCTCAACCACAGGAACCGGATGCGAACTCGGATGAAATTCCCACTCCTTCAGACAGCCCTGTATCTTCCCGGACTAGGAAGAAATTCGCTACAATGGTCTTACAAGCACCTCTCCAAGAGGCAGTAGGACTTGATGGTGGAACTATGCTAATCAAAATACCTTTTTCCACCACCGATTTAGACGCCTGGAAAAAGGTAGCCCGGGAACATCGGGTCGACCCAGTGGGTGTCGCTAAACACTTTCAATTCATAATGAAACAACATAATCCAGATTGGAATGATATGCAATTACCATTAGAGTATGTAACCGATACAGAGAAACAGTTAATTCTAAAAACTGCAGGTGATCTGGCTGAAGATCACTATAAGACTGCGGAAGGTGATGTTAAGGATTATTTCCCCCTCCAAGACCCAAAGTGGGATGCTAACAGGTCTGCTCATACGGAGAGACTGCAGGCATACCAAGAGTGGATTTTTAAAGGAATGGAAAGGGCCATTCCCAGAACTATAAAGTGGTCAGCTTTATATGCAGTTAAACAGGGTCCTTCCAAGTCCCCATCCCAATTCCTGGATCGACTGAGGGATGTAATGCGCCGTAACACACCGCTGGACCCTGGGTCAGAGGCAGGGATACAACAACTAGTCTCCCTATTTTTGGGTCAGTCTACGGGAGACACTAGGTGCAAACTCCAGAAGTTGCATCCTACAAAAAGGAGGAACTTGAAAGTCCTGCTGGATGAAGCATGGAGAGTGTTTAGCAATAGAGAAGAGGGATGCAGGCAAGGCCAGAGAATAGTGACAGTTGTTAGGGAAGAGGAAGGAAGAAGGCCTAGACAGGAATTGTCCCGGTTGGGTAAAGACCAACGTGCGCTGTGTAAAAGACTTGGTCATTGGAAAAGGGAATGTCCAAAAAATAAGGAAAAGGGACGAGGCCGCCAGATAGAAAAAATAGCCCATGTAAAGGAAGATTGACGGGGACCTGTGGAATCCACCCTAGCGGATCCACTGGTTATAATGAAGCTAGGGAAGGAACGAGAGGTAGAATTTTTGGTTGACATGGGGGCAACATACTCACTTTTGAATCAAGCCTTGATGCCCCTGGGGAGTGACTATATCGTGGTAAAAGGGGCAACTGGCCACAGTGAAAAGGCATACTTTTGTAAACCTTTGAAGTATAAATTAGGAAAACAATGGGGCATCCACAAATTCTTGTATATGCCCAACTCCCCAAAGGCACTTCTGGGAAGGGATTTGTTGGAACAACTGGGTGCAAAAATTACATTTGAAAAAGGAGAAATTACTCTGGAGGTGAAGGATCCACAATATATTCAGGTACTGAGTCTATTTCTAACCAGTCCTCCCACAGAAGGAAAAATTCCCGAGGAGATCCTAAACCAGGTGTACCCTGGGGTATGGGCCACTGATGTCCCTGGAAGAGCAAAGAATGCTCCACCCGTTGAAGTCAGACTCAAAGAAGGCCGGCAACTGGTAAGAGTTAAGCAATATCCCCTAAGACAGGAAGATAAAGAAGGAATCCAGCCAGAGATAGAAAGATTTTTACAATTAGGATTATTCAAAGAGTGCAAGTCGGATTTTAACACCCCTATACTACCTGTCTGTAAATCTGACGGGTCGTATCGGGTGGTCCAGGATTTGCGAGCCATAAACAAAATAACAGAGGACCTCTACCCAGTAGTAGCAAACCCATATACTTTGTTGACCGTATTGGCTCCCAAATTAACCTGGTTTACTGTTTTAGATTTGAAAGATGCCTTCTTTTGCCTCCCTCTCCATGAAGCCGGTCAGAAATTATTTGCATTTGAATGGGAGAACCCCAAAAGTGGTCGAAAGACTCAGCTCACTTGGATGGTGCTGCCACAAGGATTTAAGAACAGTCCTACCATCTTCGGTAATCAACTTGCAAAAGACTTGGAGTCCTGGGAAATCCCATCTGAAGAAGGGAAATTGCTACAGTGTGGTTGTATCACTTGGACGGTGAGTCTACTAAATTTCTTGGGCTCCAAGGGTACCGGGTATCTAAAAAGAAGGCCCAGATAATGCAGCGTGAGGTGATTTACGTGGGCTATGAGATTAGTGCTGGACAAAGTACTCTGGGACAGGCCCGTAAAGAGGCAATATGCCAAACTCCGAGACCTCAGACAGTGAAAGGGCTACGGACTTTCTTGGGAATGACCGGCTGGTGCCGGCTGTGGATTTATAATTATGGGCTGCTTGTTAAACCACCGTATGCACTAACAGCTGCTGGACAAAATCACCTTGAATGGAACAAGGAGACCACGCAAGCCTTTGAACTACTGAAAAAGGCTCTGATGTCGGCCCTTGCCCTAGGGCTCCCAGATGTGAGTAAGCCGTTTTTCCTTTTCTCTCACGAAAAGCAGGGTATTGCTCTGGGGATATCAGCACAAGATCTGGGCCCGTATCGATGAGCAGTTGCCTATCTCTCCAAACAACTGGATGCAACTGCGAAGGGTTGGCCTGGATGCCTGCAAGCAGTTGCAGCTGTAATATTAAATATACAGGAAGCCCGAAAATTTACCTTGGGCCAGAAAATGACTGTCTTGGTGTCCCACACGGTATCCACAGTATTGGAAGCAAAAGGAGGACACTGGCTTTCTCCACAAAGATTCCTGAGATATCAGGCTATACTGGCAGAGCAGGATGATGTGCAGATTACAGTTACTAACAATGTCAATCCAGCTGCCTTTCTCAGTGGAAACACAGGAGAACCAGTGCATCATGACTGCTTGGAGACCACTGAAACAACCTATGCAAGTCGCCCGGATTTGAGAGACAGCCCTATGGAAAACGGAGAAAACTGGTTCACAGATGGAAGCAGCTATGTTCTGAGTGGCAGGAGACACGCGGGGCACGCTGTTACCACCAGTCAAGAAATCACAGAGTCAGGACCTTTGCCCATAAACACCTCCATGCAAAAGGCAGAGATAATTGCTTTAACCCGTGCCTTGGAATTGGCCCAAGGCAAAGTGGTGAATATCTACACAGACTCGAAGTGTGCCTTCGGAGCTGTGCATGCGCACGGAGCGATCTGGAAGGAAAGAGGACTATTGAACTCTCAAGGGAAAAACATCAAACATGCAGAAGAAATTCTGAAACTACTGGAGGCAGTTCAACTCCCCGAGAAAGTGGCAATCATGCATATTAAGGCGCACCAGAAAGTGAGCTCAGAATTCACAGAATCACAGAATTAGAGAATAGTAGGGGTTGGAAGGGACCTCTGTGGGTCATCTAGTCCAACCCCACTGCCGAAGCAGGGTCACCTACAGTAGGCTGCACAGGATCTTGTCCAGGCGGGTCTTGAATATCTCCAGAGAAGGAGACTCTACAACCTCCCTGGGCAGCCTGTTCCAGTGCTCCGTCACCCTCAGAGAGAAGAAGTTCCTCCTCATGTTCAGACGGAACTTCCTGTGCCTCACTTTGTGCCCATTGCCCCTTGTCCTGTCACTGGGCACCACTGAAAAGAGCTTGGCCCCATCCTCCTGACACCCACCCTTCAGATATTTGTAGGCATTTATAAGGTCCCCTCGCAGCCTTCTCTTCTTCAGGCTGAACAAGCCCAGTTCCCTCAACCTCTCCTCGTAGTGGAGATGCTCCAGTCCCCTCCTCATCCTTGCAGCCCTCCGCTGGACTCTCTCCAGTAGCTCTTCATCCTTCTTGAACTGGGGAGCCCAGAACTGGACACAGTACTCCAGATGAGGCCTCACCAGGGCAGTGTAGAGGGGAAGGAGAACCTCCTTTGTCCTGCTGGCCACACTCTTCTTGATGCACCCCAGGATCCCATTGGCTTTCTTGGCAGCCAGGGCACACTGCTGGCTCATGGTCAGCCTGTCATCCACCAGGACACCCAGGTCCCTCTCCGCAGAGCTGCTCTCCAGCAGGTCCACCCCAAGCCTGTACTGGTGCATGAGGTTGTTCCTCCCCAGGTGCAGGACCCTGCACTTGCCCTTGTTGAACCTCATCAAATTGGAAAAAGGAAACGAGCTGGCGGACAGAGAGGCAAAACAGGTGGCTAAAACGGAGGGAAGAACTGAAGGGGCTTTAATCCCTGATGGACGAGTCTCCCTAGAAGGTAAGCCAGAATATACTAAGGAAGATCAGAAACTTATTACAGATTTAGAAGGGTCATAGAATGAGGAGGGGTGGGCTCAAACCCCATAGGGAAAACTAATCATTCCCTCCTGTCTGATATGGCATCTGGTAAGGGAAGAACATAGGAAAAGGCACTGGGGGACAGAGGCTTTGTATAAACATCTAATTAGAGAGATTGTGGCCAGAAACCTATACACCACGGTGAGACAGCTGACTCAGCAGTGCGATCTTTGCCTCCAGACTCATCCAAAAAATAACCCTAAACCAGAAATGGGTCAGACTGGAAAAGGTAATGGGCCTGGACAACAATGGCAAATTGATTTCACGGAACTCCCAAGAAAAGCGGGGTACCGATATCCACTGGTATTAACCGATACCTTTTCAGGTTGGCCGGAGGCATTCCCAACCAGGACAGCTAAAGCTCGGCAAGTAACTAAAGTATTAATACAAGAGATAATATCACATTTTGGGGTTCCAGCAACTATGTCTTCTGATAGGGGACCACATTTTGTTTCAAAAATACTACAACAAACTAGCCGTCACCTGGGTATAGATTGGCAACTCCACACCCCATACCGCCCTCAGTTGAGCGGCCAAGTGGAGAAAATGAACCACTTCATCAAGCAACAAATTGTGAAATTAGGGCAAGAAGCAAATTTGGCATGGCCTCAGTCCCTCCCTCTAGCCCTCCTGTGTATACGGACAAGGCCAAGGGCAAGGGAGGGACTGAGCCCCTTTGAGATCCTGTATGCACGACCCTACGGGATACAGAAGGGGATATCCACGCAAATTGGGGATGAAATTATGACTTCTTATTTGGTGGCATTGAGCAAACAATTAAGCAAAATCAGGAAACATGTGGTTGGAACCCGGGGGAGGGGTCTAGATGGACCTGTACTTAATATACACCCTGGAGATTATGTATATATAAAGTCTCTTGCAGAAAAAACTTCAGAGCCACAGTGGGAAGGACCATACCAAGTACTGCTCACCTCCTTCACGGCCATCAGGATCAAGGAACAGAACGCCTGGATTCATCACACCAGAGTCAAAAGGGCACCTAAACAGCCACGGGCATCGCGAGAAATTGGACCCTTGAAGCTCAAAGTATCAAGGCATTGATAAAAATTGTATTTTTAGGATGGACATTACCTAGAGGGGAAGCCTGGAGCCAAAACACCTATTTACAAATAACTGAAAATATGTCAAGAATACTGAACTTATCCGATTGTTGGATATGCAATACTCTCCCTCGGGGTGGGCTACAACTCCCTTTAATAGGAATATCGACTAGAAATTGGGCCATTTACACTAATGGAATGAACAGGAATGGATCACGTGTGTATGGGAAGGGGAATACAAGAGAAGGACCAAGTTTTGACCTAGACCTCCCGCTCTCAGAAAAGGTAGTGATTTTGGGTCGTTGTTTAGGATTCGAAGACAAAACATGGATAGATATGAAAGACTGTCCTGCTGCCAAAGATTTAGGCACTTTTGATGCAGAAAGACTGAAACAGATTAAACTTGACTTCAAGTTTATACCTCATTCAAACACCAAGAAAGGAAAAAGGTAGGGAAGATGGTAGAGAACAGAACAAGGGTCCAAGATGCAACATGGGACCTGGATATTGGTGGCTTTGCGGTGACGGAAGGGCTAGAAAGAGCTTACCTTTAAGCTGGAAAGGACATTGTACTAGAGCGTACCTTACGCCTGGAGCAAGCATTCACAAAGGTACCTCCCCTCTTACGGGACTTTTAAGAACCCCCTGGATTCGTTTTAAGAGAGCGGAGAATCCGTTGGTAATTCGAGGCACTGGCTTTCATAGCTTTGTGCGATGGTTAATCCCCTCTTTGGGAGTAAGCGAGTTAGAGAAAGCTATAGTTAATATATCGGCTACTGTCGAAACTCCGGAAAATTTAACATTGGATGCCATACCAGGAATACAATTAGAAGTAGAATCTTTAAGCAAGGTGGTAAAGCAAAATCGAATGGGATTAGCTATGCTTTTAGCTGAGGAAGGAGGATTGTGCCTGGTTATTAATCAAACCTGTTGCACCTATGTAAACCAGAATAAAAGAATAGAAACAGATTTGAATGAAATCTGGGAAAAGACCAAGGTGTTACATCGTTGCCCAAGATGATACATCCTGGGGTTTCTCGGAAATATGGGAAAAGCTCACCTCTTGGTTACCTAATTTAGGATGGCTGAGGCAATTATTTGTTACAATGGTTTGGATCATAATGCTAGGTATCATTTTGTGTATTTTGATTAGGTGTAGCCTTTGGTGTTGCAGGAGTACGGGA
This sequence comes from Opisthocomus hoazin, assembly GCF_030867145.1. Lineage (NCBI taxonomy): Eukaryota > Metazoa > Chordata > Aves > Opisthocomiformes > Opisthocomidae > Opisthocomus > Opisthocomus hoazin. The sequence continues at coordinate 140,381 of NW_027448862.1, forward strand.
GATTCTTATAGTGAATGGAAAAGGAACCAACTACAATGAAAGCTGGAGTCCAATAAGTATTTTGAGAAGATGCTGAATAATGATGTACTATAACAGAATTAAGAGTAGTAAAAGAATTTACTAACTTCTTTGAAAAGGGGGGACTGAAGGAGGAAGGGGTTAAAAGGGATTTTAACAGAAGTGGCATTACCTAATAGTTGCTGTGCATTTAAAGAGTTGATAGTGCCTATCTATTGTCTAAATTAACTGAAGCAGAGAGTCTGGCATCTCCATCCAAAGGGGTCAGTTCCTGACAGGGGCTGGGAGTCGCCTCGAACCGGTCAAGACCGGCCCTGCTGTGTGGATGGGAGCCAGGGGAGAACTGAGTTTGCGCAGAAACAAAGGGCCATCAGCGAACACCATGATGAAGAGGATGGGCCTTCATCTTGGGACCCCCGACGACCACCACCAGGAGGCACTGCGCAAGCACAGCTGGGAGGAGTCTATGGAAATTACTTCTTGGAACTAATTATAATACGGAAATTATTTCTCGGAACTGATTTTGATATGCAACGAGGATAGATGCATATGTATAGGCGTATTGGGAAATCTAATGTATATGTAATATTCGATTGTATAAATTGAAGAGACACGTTGCTGCTCGGCGTGCACGACTTTGGTGGGACTGCCCCCCGTGCTGCCCGGCGCCGAATAAACATCCCTGCTTTACAGTCTGACAGATTGGGGAGTCTGCTTTCCGCACGTCAACACTCTATTTTTATCCATAACACCCTGCAAAGTCTGGCCTACGTGCTCAGCTCAGCTCCAGACAGACCACAAGACCAGTGTGACAGTCCAGTGAATGTTAAACCAGAAGACAAACACTCACAGCAAGAGCATTTAGAAATTATGCCCGTTATGACACTGCCTAGACAAATCTGGTGAGGAGAATGCCCACCTGAAAAGAGGAATCCCCACCACAGAGTGTCATTAAGAAGTACAAAGATTGGAAAGAGGAAAAAAATTACATTAGAAACCCTCAACGTGAAACAGCAACAGCTTTAACTCATTTAAACCAGACACAGAAGATGTTTCTACAAACTTCTGATCCTACTTTTTAAGAACAAAAATGCACACTTTCGACAATTGTGATTAGCTGGAAGAAATCACACTAGGTAACCTGAAGGCCACTTTAAAGAGGATTTAATATCCAAGAAAGCGGGGAGGGGAATTTTGTCAGCCAGGAATCCATCAGCAAGCACTTGAATCTAAGGGAGCCGAGTTTTGTAACACTGAATGGGTATTTTTAATTATAAAACCACTCACTCTAAGCAGGAGAAGATTCTTCACACTATGCTAGCTACTAGCACTGAGCTGTTCACACATACACCCCCTTTTCAAAAAAACACACAAAACCCCAAAACAAACCCCCATCAAAAAATGAGTGCCACCAAGCCATAGTTCAGATGGAAGGCAGGTGTGGGTCATCCTTCCAGAATTACAGGCACCTCAAAGAAATCGTCCTCCTGTGCCGTTCAGAGCATCCCAAAAGCAGACTGAGCTCCCCAACGCGTCTTGCATGACCGCAGTCCCTCCCCGGGAAGCCCACAGAGAAACACGACGCTTTTGAAACGTCCCAGTCCTCAGCACCTGAACGTTTTCAGAGCAAAAATGTGGACAAGACCAAGAGCCCCACTTGAGGCTCAGCAAAGCCGTATTTGATGCAGAGCCTGGGAAAACCAGAGCCAGTGGATGAACTCGGAGCTTTCACAGGCGGCCTCAGCATCAGTGCTGAGAGCAGCTTCCACACGCCAAGCACAGGCATGGAGAAACAGCTTGTCACGAGCAGCCAGTCCTCTCCGAGGTCTCCAGATAGCCTGGCACCAGGGAGGGTTCCTCAAGCAAGCTCCTCGTCGGGGAGAGGGTCTAGGAGGAGGCTCTCCCACCATGGGCATTCTCAAGTCCAGTTCCTCAAGAACATGGCCTTGCTGCCCGCTCTCTTCCCCTACAGAGGCTGAACCAGCTGCCCAGTGGCTCGGGCCATCTCCGTTTCCAGCGGAGCCCAGCAGTCCGTAAGCATCCCAAGACAGCGCCTGTGTGGATCCTGCCCCTCTCGTACAGGCCCACGCTGGCCGGGCTGGTGTTTGAGGGCTCTGCACGGCACGCACACAGCGCCTACCAAAAAGCTCTGCTCAGCGCTACCAGATCATTTCTAGCTCAACTCAGCGGCACAAAGACAAACAGGGAGAGGCCACGGCCCCACGTGCAAAGGGAGCAGAACACACAGCAAAAGATGTCAGGGGCAACCCTGGAAGCAGCCACAGGCCGTCCACCACGACCTCCAGATCGGGGTCCCGCAGCTCAGCCCGCCACCCACACTGCTTCGAGAGCGCTGCGCCAGCGGCTCTTCCCATCTCCTGCCAGGGGAGAGAACAGGCACAGGCAGCAGAAATAACGGGGTCAAGAAAACTACAGATCACAGCCTTGCCTGCACCATCCTCACAAACACCTGGGGAGAGAAAGGGTCTCTTTTATCCCTACAAGAACATTGGTACAAAGACCAGAAGAGGCACCCCAGGGCACAGCCAGCGAGCCAGGGGCAGAGCAGAGGCACGGCAGGACAAAACGACGGTCACTCAGCTCCAGCGCAGGAGGCCGAAGTTCAAGTCCTGCCCAAGCTACAACAAAAGCTGTCATCGTTTTAGAATTGTGTATGGCGCACAAAACATTTCTGGCGGCTGTAACCCAGAGAACCTAAGAGAAAACTTGTGAAGGCACAACTGCAACTCACGATTTTAATGCTGTTAGGGCATCCAGAAAGCTCTGAACACCTTCAGAGCAGGAGAGCTCTTCGAGTAAGAGAAATCTGCATAAATTGCAGACACACAGGGTTTCTTTTCGATTTTTTTTTCCTTTTCCTCACAGTAGAATGATACTGTAGGTGGGTGAAGTGCTGCATGGAAAGGGCCCCTGGAGGTGTCTGTGCCACCACCCTCTCCCAGCCACTAATGCCATCTGGCCCCCAGGGCACCTCCCAGGGCTGCACCACCCTCCTGGGGAACAAGTTCTCCCCAACACCCACCCAGAGCACAGCGAAGCTGCACATTCTGCCTTTTGCCCCATCTTCTCCACTGTCTGCCACAACTGAGAGGAATCCGGCTCCATTGTCCTCGCAATGGCCCTTTAAGCACCTGCAAACCACCATCAGATCACTCCTCAGGCTCCACGAGCCCAGCCACCCCAAACTCTTGCCTTTACTTGTCCACAATAACAGGCATTGATTGGAAACAAATTCAGGGTAACAGTGCCCACAAATTAACAACAGCCCTTGGATTTCTACTTGTTTAAGGTAAATGCAGGTTAAGGGCTTTTCTGAGAAAATGCAGAAAAAGCTCCAATCCGCTTGCTGTTCTAAAACAGACAACACACAGCTGAAATGACAAATGAACTACACATCTCTCTTCCCCTTCGCTACCTCCTTCTAACACGCAGACACTTTAGCATAGAGCGTACCTGTGAAGGAAGTATTCTGGCAATCGCCCCGCGACAGCCACGAGAAACTCCGAAACTGCTGCCAAGCTGCTCATTCGCAGCAGGTTTCTCCCCTCTGCTTCTGGAAGGGTCTCCTAAGGAAGCCTGGCTTGCAGCCCAGCAGCCCTGAGGGCTCTTTCTCTCCGGTCCCACACACCTCTCTCCAGCTTCCACTCGACCCTCCTCAGGCACGGGCTCTCTCACCTGTTCCGTTTGCTGCCTTTTCGCTGCAGGATTTGTCTCTTCTGCCGATTTCCTCTTCAGAGGCAAGCGGTCTTCTGGAGAGACGCTGTCTTTCTTCCCCTCACACCCGTGAAGGTTTCTCCAGGTGGAGAGAACATCCAGCCAATACCTTGGCTCCTCAGTGACAAGGCTTTGAACCTCATGCAGCATTTTCCCTGGAAGAAAAAGCAGCTTCAGGTTCAGTAGTTCAGGCTCAGCATTTGGTTTTCCTGCAGACCGAGAACAGCTGTTAGCAGAGACCGTGTTCAGATTTCATTGATGTGTGAGCCCAGGAACCGCAGCAGCAGCCATCACAGGCACAGCTGAGCTCTCAGCGCCCACCTACCCCCCAGCAGAGACCCAGCCCTCCCTCTGGTTACGAGCTCTGCAGAACCAAGAGTAAATCGTGCAGGGGTCGAACTCTGCACAAGAATTCAGCAGCCCTAGAAACCAGCCCAGCCCTGAGAGTCACTCCCAGGGACGGAGGACCAGCCTAACGCACCATCCTCCCCGAAAGCCCTTGGTCCAGGATGAGAGATGTGGGGCACTTTCCAGGGCTGAAACACAGACACGAACGGGAATCGCACTGATCCAGCCGGGGCCTCCCGCGCCCGCCCTGCCCGCAGCCCGGGGGGGCCGGGCCGCGCCTCCGCTCCCGGCCCCCGCCCGCGGCGCCGGCCCCGCAGCAGCGGAACAGCCGCTGCCCGCAGCCGGGTCTCCGCCGCTCCCCCCGCCGCCCCGCGCTGGACAAGACCTTTCCCGGCCGCAGCCCGCCCCGCAGAGCCGCACACCCAGCCCCGCCGCCGAGCCGTTTCGGGCGGGCCCCTCCCGCAGCCCCGCAGCCCGCGGGGAGGGGGGCGGTGCGGCCCCGCGGCTCGGCCGAGCGGAGACGGCCCGGCCCTGGGGGGCCCTTCCTGCCCCGGCCCCGGCCCGACCCGCGGGACCCCCGCAGGCGGCGGCACCGCCCGCGCCGCGCCCGCCCGGCGAACGGGGCCGCGCTCCCCGCCGCTCCGCTCCGCACCGCAACGGGCCGGGCGGGCCCCGGCGCCCGCGGCCCCCGCGCCGGGAGAGGCTCCGGCCCCCCCCGCCGCCATCTCGGCCCCCCCGCCGGGACCGGGCCTTGACGGGCGGCAGCGGCCCCGGGGCGCGGAGGCGGTGTCCGCACCCAGGCGGCGGGGGAGGGCGATCCGCAGGCACCCCCACCCCCCCCCGGGAGCGGGTCAGCAGCCGCGGCCCGGGGGAAGCGCCGGGAGGGCGGGGGGGCCGTCAGCTGCCCCCCACGGGCGACCTTCTGCGGCCCCGCAGGCACCTGCGGGGGTTTGACCGGGGGCAGGCGGGGGCTGGAAACCCGACGGGACAGCCGCTGGGACAGAGAAGGGGGGGACGGGCCGGCGGGGCGAGCACCGGCACCGCCGGCAGCAGCAGCTGAGCCCCGCGAGCGGCAGCAGGAGCAGCCTCCTGTACGGGGGGGGGGGAGGGAAGCCCCCATCCCTGGGGCCAAACCCCCTCCGGCTGCTGCGGCAGAGCGGCCGAGGAACAAACTCAGCTCCCTCGGCCAGCGGGGGAGATGGGGGGAGGCTGCGCGCTGGCTCGCTCCTCCTCTCCTGTCCTTAGTGCACAAATTTCACTGCCTTCCCGGCACCCAGCTCCGCCTGAACTTCACCAGAGCTCTGTCACAGCAATTCAATATCTCGTTTTTGAGGCGGGAGGTGGTAATTTTTTTGTGCTGGGTTTTTTTTGTTTTTGACAGCCTTTCCCCCCCCACCCCTTTTTTCCTCCTCTCTACTTCCAGTGACAGAACTTAACAGATGTAAATTCTGAACAAAAGCCTGAAGGTAATTCTTAGTTTCCTCCCACTGTTTTTGTTGCTGAACTTTTGCACTGAGGCTCATTATTTAATAGCCACAAAACATACCGAGAAATTGAAAACCTAACCATTAAGTACAGGATTTTTACCATGATTTGTAACAGAAGTCAGTACTGAGCTTTGATCTACTGATAACACAAGCCAATGGTTCTCTAATCAAGCTAACAGATTCCCTTCTGAAAGTCACTCCTCAAATGCGACATCAGAAATGCTCCCGGGGCCCGCGGGCCTCTGACGGCACGCTGATTAACCCAGCAGGCTTGTCCGTGCTGCCAAACACCCACCGGACTCACGGCAGCACTGGGCCAGAGGCTTCACCTCCATCCGAACACCACAAGCTTTGATTCAAGCTTCAGAACCCTCCACTCTTCAGTCTGCCAGCAAGAGACCCCGAGGGGGGGCAGAGTAACAGATACAGCGTTAGCACTGCGGAACAGACACCAATCTCAACACAAAAGTGCGGCAATTTCCAGGCACATTCACCTCATTGCTCACTCAAATCCCGCTGGAAGGTTACATTAGCATTTATTAAGCAAGTTCCATGGGGAGGGAAGGCCACGAGGCTCTGGGAGAACCCTGTACAATGTGAAAGCCGCGCAATCATACTACGTAAATATTCTACAAGTAAAAAGTCGGGGGAGGGGGGGGGTGTCCCCGCAAACCCACAATATCACATTTTTCTTACCACTATGAGCAGTCCACCATTTTGTTCCACTTCAGCTGTTTCCACAAGCAGTTCAATAGCTTTTCTCTTCCCAATTATTTTCACTACTCGGGCAATTAAATCTTTCTTTGGCTCACAAAGCCTGAGAGGAGGGGAAAAAAAAGATACACTTATTGTCAGCATAATTTCTTGAGTAAAACTGACCATGGAACTTCCATAATGAGTAGTTCATTCTGTGGGAGATAAAACTGTGCTAAAATGACAGAGTCCATACATTTCAATGTGTTTCAATGGCTCCTTGAACCAGATTTCTTTTTCTAAAGCATGCATTTTAAAAATTTGTTTCCATTAAAATGCACTGAGTGATTATTATTTTCTATTGATGTGTGAAAGATTAAACCAAATGAGAAACTCTAAAGACCTGTATAAATCTCTGAAATTGAACTATAAAAGTCTGCTGTGCATTTAGCAGTTGACAGTACAGCACCTTTTATAGTTAAATCTACACTTGCTGTAGTCTGTAGCTAGTTGTTGAAGTTCTCCTGTATCGTGTGCCATTCAGACAAACATACAGAATAAAAATTAAACCATTCTGTTGACTGATCTATGACAACCTACAAAATGCAAACAAGAACAAAACACTGCAATATGACCGAGTTAAATTGGGTTCTTTTGTTAGCAACAACGTCCTCGTACAAAAGTTCTCATCCTCAGTCTGCATGAAGGGAGAGGCTCTCACAGCATCAATTCACTGTGCCGAAGCACGTGCTCCCACTGGAAAACATCATCACCCCACACACCAACACCTCCTGTCCAGAGCAAGAGTTCAGATGCTAAAGTCTCATGTTCTCAGTGGCAAAGCTCCTCACTAAGCACAGTCCCGAGCACGACAGCTCAGTGGTTTTACACTTCAGGGACCAACAGGCCACCACCACCTCCTAAGTTTCTTGAAGACTGCTGTCTGGCCTCCTTGCTTCCGATGACATTGCCATGCTCTACAGCTGCATACATTACAGTGACTGCATAACAGAAGGGATCTGACCGCAGATGTGAACAACCAGCCTAGCTTCAACCGTATGATTGAAGTTACCTGAAATTAAATGTTAAAACTCACATTTTAGTGACAATTGTCCTCATCACAAAAGGATTACCCAACCCGCTCAACTTTACACTTTGTGTTTAGTCTCACCGAGTTCAATGAATGATCAGGCACCAGCATGTACATGCTTTCTTAAATATTTATAGGATTGAGTTCTAAATTATGAATTATTGGAAGAGATGGAAGCATTTCTCAAAGATGGAGAGAACTTTAAGATAACCAGGAGTCCTCAGAGAGCTGGTGAAATAGACCTTCTGTTAGTAGCAGCAGCAGCTTAAACAGTCAAATCCCCACCCTGCGCTCATTCTGGCCCTGCGCAACCCTCCCGTACGCTGCTTTAAACAAGCAGCTGTGCACTGCAACAGGAAAACAAGAGAAAGGGCAAAACATTGCAACAGACAGTCAGAAAACCCCTTGGATTTCAGTTCCCTGTGTGGGCCACCACAACAAAAGGTCAGGAATCCAGGCACAGACGGTGCAGCACAGATCAAGCAACAGTGCCGTGATGCCTATAAACACAATCCTACTGATGCTATTCAGTGCCACTACTGCGATAAACAATCAGAAAAAAAGAGCCTTCTGCCCTATTTTGATGAAGCTCAATACAACAAAGAAGAGTTTATTACAAGAGACATACTCAAACTTTCCAAATCCATAAAGGAGAAGCTACCGAGAACTGATAACAGCATCAATAATTCAATAATGGTCTAATTGCTGTATTTCAGCATCTGGCAATACTATGTATCCCATGTAAGAAATCAACAATGATCAATAAACCCAGCTTTCATCTAAACATCAAACTTATGGTCAGTAAATCTTGTAACTGCTTTTCCCCTGTTTAACATCATTTTCTTCCCCTGAACCACCGAAAAAGGATTGTGTGGCTGTTTAAGTCAATCTAAGGAAGAACGACTGCAGTCAGGTGCCCTCTCTCACACCACCAGCGCTGCCAGTGCCAGCTCTAAGGAAACTGTACAGCAAATTGGGTAAGGGAACAAATCTCTCTCCAAACTAACTCCTTAAAAAAAGCAACAGGCTTTTGGACAGTCAGTTTTCTGACTCAGCTCAGTGTACAACAACTCAATAGCAGGACTGTGAAAAAGAATTGGAGCGCGGCAAGCGCGCACACGGCTGGAGCTTGGTAACCCCAACAGCGGCTTCCATGACCTAGCACAGAACTGCAGCTCAGCTTCTCAACAGAGCAGAGGCAAGGCTGGATTTCAGTTCTGCTGTCTCATCCTGGTGCAGCCCTTCATTACTACAGCAGCAAAACATTTTGTTCAGACAAGCAGGTTCCACGTAAAGAACAGGGATTTCAGAAGCTGTGCTCTCCAAAACAGTACACAGGCCCAGTCACCTACAGTTCCAAAGGTTTATAACTTAGCCAGACTTTCATGGTGACCACTGCAGGTGTTCACTGGTGTCCAACTCCAAACACACATCTTTACTCACGGGGTGTTTCCTAAAAATGTCACTACTAAATCTGTATCGTGACAAACAATGTTTTTCCTTGCCACTGTTCTCAAATAACAAACTATCTGGTGGATCTTTAAAAAAAAAAAGAAATTAGAACAGTACTATTGGATGCTTCTACAAGGTACCAGCCCTAATGCTGCATTTTAATCCCAGATTTTGGAAATACACACAAGGCACTCACACTTTTTGTAATCTGGTAAGACACCTTACATATTTAGCAGAAAGAAAGCTTTTTTCCCCCAAGAGGGGGAAAACTACTACTCCATCAGCAGCTTACCAGTACTTAAGGAAGTGAAGATATGGGGTTACTAAACTTACCGATAAGCCATCTGCCACTTTTTCCTCTGAATCTTCTTCTGTTGTGTCATACCTTCCTTTATATTTCATTTCTTGTCTTTCACCCAGTCTATCTTTCACAGGCCGCTCCCGTTTGAGAAAGCCTTGCCCATTTTCCTCTTCCACTGGCAATGTTGTCTTGTCATCGTGCATGTATTCATCCAGTTCTTTACCTAAAGTGTCTGCCTCCTTTTGCTGAGCTTCCTTCATCAGCTTTTTAGCCAAGAAATAACTGTAAGTCTCAGGCTGCCTGCTTCTGTCAATACTACCATCCATGCCTAGAATCCCAAGCTCAGTAGCCACTGCATCCCGATTCTGCTCCTGGAGCACCACACCCACCGAGAGCAGTTTGGTTTTGGTGCTTCTGGCCAAGCTGAAAAGGCTCAGATTTCGCAGGAGGAAAGCTGAAACATTTCTGCCGTTTTCCTTTCCACAAACAGCTGTCATCAGCAGATTCAGAAAAGCTTTCATCACTTGAATCCACGCTTTTGGTTGTCCGATGAGCAACACTCGGTGCACACGACGAAATGCTGCTCTGGAATGGTCTGCCGGAATCATGGCCATCATGCGATTGCTGAAATGAAGAAGTAAACGTCCATTAATTTAATCACTCCCGTAAACTACAAGAGCTATGAAGTGAAGCCAGAGATTTGATTAGCTAGTAAACTTAATTTGGACTCATGCGATGGTTTGGGCAGTCCTCCACGAGCATCTTTTGGACTGCAGTCGACAGCAGCACGCTGTGAAACTTGTGTGTTTTGAATGCTTGTACACGAAAGGCAGCACGGCTGCTACAGAAAACACACAGTGACACGAGTCACTAATCTACTTCACACACCCTTTGCTAACTGAAATTACAATTATTACCAGACCAGAAAAGCTATTAAAATTCCCAAATCAGACAAAGACACAACATGCACAGCAGTTCTAAGAAAGATTAAAAAAACAAAACACCACGGCCACTTACCAGGAGGTTTTTCTAACAGCACAGAAACTCATATTCTCTCCGGAGTCTAAAAGGGGTCAAGACTAGTGGCTTGCAACCACAGTAGCGTTCCCAGAGACTCAACCGAGAAGAAAAAATGATGAAAAACCACAAAAACCAAGCGCACAAAACTGGGATGCAGCTCAAACTTTGAAAAGCTAACGGTGTATTGGGATTCTGGTTCAATCCAGACAGCACATGAGCAGCTTTAAACCCAGAAGACATCACGGACTCACTACGGCTTCTCATTAATTAGGACAAAAACCCTAAAGGCTTCAACGTGCCTTACAAAAAAAAGTCCCACTGATATAAAAATATTCAAGAAATACTGTTTCCCGTGCACTGACAGATAAACTACAACACGAAAGCCAGACCTGCTCAGCTGTACATAACCTACAAAAGCACCACGGGGAACTGAACCCCGAATTCTTCCTCCCAATTGCTGGAAACTTCTGGCCGTGCTGTCTGTGCCGACCTGCGGGAAGCATTTTCTATACTCGCAATTCCAGCTTCTCCCCCACTAATCTGCTATCGTTACGTTACCTTATCCTCTGATCTTTAAAAATAAGATCTCTTCCTCCAGTTTCAGGTGAAATAAGAGTCCTTTCTTCAACCGCACTGCTTTCACCGCCATTATGGCACCATTTCTTCTTCCTCCTATCAGCAAACAGAAAACAGAAATCTTCATTTTGCTGCATTACGGAGTACAAATTTTTAATTTAAAATGCATTCCGTAACGCTAAACACTAACAACTCCATGAATTTAAACAATCCCCCCACGCCTGCCGTCACTTATTTTGCCCTACACACCCCAGGACCGCACCGCAGATCAATCACCATAACTCGAGAGCCCCGCCAACCCTCGCCCCTGCGGCGCCCACCCCGAACCATCTCAGTTCGAAACCTTTTCCCGCCCCCCCGCGCCGCAGACGCCCCGCGCCCCGCACGCCGGCGGGAACCGAACCCCCCGCGGCAGCGCGCGGGGCCGGAAGCCGCGGGGCAGCGCCCGTCGCCGCTCGCCGCCTTCCCGCGCTCCCGCAGCCGCCGGCCGCACCGGCGAGCGCTCCCCCCCCTCACCAAGCCCCGGGCCCGGCGGCAGCGAACGCCTCCCCCGCCCCGCCCCGCCCCGCCCGCGGCCTCCCCAGGCGAACGGGCCCCGGAGGAACACGCCGGGCCCGGGGCACGGAGCCCCCGCCGGGGAAGGGCCCCCCGGCCCGGCCGCCCGGCCCTCGCCGGGACCCGCTCCCGCAGGCGCCGCGCACCGCCCCGGCTCGGCCGCCCTCGCTCCCCGCCGGGCCCTCCGGCCGCCAGCCGGGCCCTCTCGCCGCGCGGCTCCGGCCGGAGCCCGGGCCGCCCCTCCCTCACCCGCCGCGGGCCCCGGGGCAGCCGGCGCCGGGCAGCCGCGGGCCGAGGCGCAGCGCCCGCCGCCCGGTGCTATTCACGATGGCACCAGCGCTGCTCCCGCCCCCTCTTCCCGGTGCTGCGGTCTCCAGTGACCTGAACAACAGGCTTCAGCCTGCGGCCAGCCCTGCAGCGGTCAGGCAGCCGCGTCAGATGATGGTTTCAGCTTCCTTTCCAGCCGGAATTATTCGATTATATTCTATTTCGAACTTTTGTAGGGGGTTGCGGGAAGATCCTGGTGATTTCACTCTTAGCAATTTCTTGGACAGGGACAAGAGTCCTTAGACATCACACAATCATAGAACCTTTTGGGTTGGAAGGAGCCTTTAAAGCTCATCAAGTCCAAACTCCTGCAATGAGCGGGGACATCTTCAGCTGGAGAAGTTTGCTCAGAGCCCCGTCCAACCCAGCCTTAACGGGTCCATGTCCTTCTTGTGCTGGGGCTCCAGAGCTGGATGCAGGATTCCAGGTGAGGTCTCACCAGGGCAGAGTAGAGGGGCAGAATCCCCTCCCTCACCCTGCTGGCCACCCTTTTTTGATGCAGCCCAGGACACGGTTGGCCTTCTGGGCTGCCAGCGCACACTGCCAGATCACGTCCAGCTTTTCATCCATCAGGACCCCCAAGTCCTTCTCCACAGGGCTGCTCTCAATTCCTTCATCCCCCAGCCCGTGTTGATAGCGGGGACTTGCCCTGGCCCAGGTGCGGGACCTTGCAATTGGCCTTCTTGAACCTCATGAGGTTCACACAGGCCCACTTCTCCAGCTTGTCCAGGTCCCTCTGGACGGCATCCCGTCCTTGTGCCGTGTCAGCTGCACCACTCAGCTTAGTGCTGTCTGCAACCTTGCTCAGTGAGAACTCGGTCTCTCTAAGTCATTGATGAAAATATTAAACAGTGCCGGTCCCCGTGCAGACCCCTGAGGGACACCACTTGTCACCACTGTGCATTTGGACATCGAGCCATTGACCACCACCCTCTGGTTGCAACCTTCCAACCAACTCCTTATTTACCTGAACGGTCTACCCGTCAAATCCATACCTCCCCGATTTAGAGAGAAGGATGTTGTGGGGGACCGTGTCGAAGGCTTTACAGAAACCCAGGTAGATGACATCCCCTTGTCCGCTGATGCAGTCGCTCCACCATAGAAAGACCAACCACTAGGTTGGTGAGGCAGGACCTGCCCTTGGTGAAGCCATGCTGGCTGTCTCAAATCACCTCCCTGACCCCACCTGCCTTAGCATAGCTGCTAGGAGGATCTGTTCCATGATCTTCCCAGGCACAGAGGCGAGGCCAACAGGTCAGTAGTTCCCAGGGTCCTCCTTTCTACCCTTTTCAAAAAAGGGCACCATGTTTCCCATCCTCCAGTCACCAGGGACTTCATGTGATTGTCATCACCTTGCAAATATGATGGAGAGTGGCTTGGTAACTACAGCAGCCAATTTCCTCAGGACTCTGGGATGCATCTCATCAGGTCCCATAGACTTATGTCTGTTCAGGTTCCTCAGGTAGTCACGAACCTTTCCTCAGAGTGGGGGGGGCTTTGCCCCTCCGGTCCCCGTCTTGCAGTCCATGGACTCAGGACAGGCAAGGAGAGAGGCTGCCAGTGAAGACTGAGCCAAAAAAGTTGCTGAGTACCTCAGTCGTCTCCTCGTCTGTTGATACGGGGTCACCACTCTTGTTCATCAGGGGGGTACGCTTTCTTTAACCTTCCTTTTCTGGCTGGCGTACCTGTAGAAGCCCTTCTGGTTATTCTGTGCATCCCTTGCCAAGTTCAGCTCCAGCCACGCCCTGGCCCTCCTGACCCCGTCCCTGCACAACCGGGCAGCATCCCTATACTCTTCCCAAGACACCTGTCCCTGCTTCCACTGCCAGGGCAGTTCCCTCTTGCCCTTTGGTCTGACCAGACGGTCTCGGCTCAGCCATGCCGGTCCCTTCCCTTCCTTAAAACTTCTCTAGAGATGCCGACCCTGCCCCGCACGCCGGAGCTGCCAGGAGCTCGCCAGCCCCACGGCACAGGTCCCCTCCAGACCCCGAGTGCCACGCCAGGAGCGCCGGGTCCAAAACCGACCCCCCCGAGCCGCAACACAAAGCCAAGCCTGGGCCGAGCGACCAGCGAAGAGCTCGGATGCTCGCCGGCACGTCCACCGCCTCGCCGCAAAGACCCGGCCGAGGATGCCCACGCGTGGGCAACGCGCCCACGGGGACGAGCTCCGGCCCAGCGCGCGGCCCCCCGGCCATGCACCCGCCGCAGGCAGAGCGTGTACCGCATTTCTCTGTGGAAGAGCTCGGCCTTACGCATGGGAAGAGAGGGAAATTCAGTCTGCCAACACCAGCACGGGGGCCAAAAAAACACGGGAGAGACTTCCCCCTGCCATCCCCTTCCTGAGACTTTTTTCTTTTTTAAAAAAGGCTGCGGCGTGCAGCATTAACAACAGCTTCCACAACACCAGCTCAAGGCATCGCGTACTGTACAGCGTTCGGTATTTCTTACTATAAGACAATAAGGAATTATCGACAACTGATAAGACAAAATAAGCTATAAAAAGTAACAATGTACAATCAAGATGGATTTCTTTTTTTTCCTTTAAAGGAGGCTTCTCTGGGGTGTTGCGGTGCCTGTGCTGGGGGTCTCCCCTCGCCGCTGCCCTGCTCCTCCCCACCCTGTGTGGTGGGACCGGGGGCACCCAGGGGAGAAGGCAGAGGCAGTTTTGGGGGGAGCACCCTCCCAACCCACCGACGCCGCTCGGCAGAAGGGCCGGGAAGGGCCAGAAAAGACGGTCCCTGCCCCAAGCTCCATCAACACCCGAGATCACCATGTCCCAAGCTCACTCACACACACCTCCCTGAAACAAAAAACAACAGATATTGCATAGCTTTGCTGTCAGCAGTCTTCAAACAAAAAGGAGAACTTTGTTTTGCTTTCAGAGACAGTGACTGTCCTCGGCTGAAGACCTGGGGGGAGTCTCTTCCCCGGCTCACAGCAAGCTCCCAAAGCCTTCCCCTGTGCACGCCATGGGCCGAGGCTGCTTTTTCAGAGTATACAGCTCAAAGCATTCAGCTGGAAGGGAGAGGAGATCGCTAACGAAGGGGCACCCTCCCTCCCGGTGAGGCGCGGGGACGGCGGCGGGCGCAGCTCGGTGGCACGACGCGCGGCAGGCAGCGGGGCTTTGCCCCTCCGGCGTGGTGCCAGGGGGGGTTCGGACGAGCTGGAGGCCAGCCCGGCCCCCAGCACGGGCGCTGCTGGCTCACCCGGACAGATCCGGCCCCGCTCCGCAGAAACCAGCCAAGGGCCTCGTCCCAGTTCAGCACCCCCAGGCCCTCCCCCGCGAGCATTCCCTCCCTTCCCCAAAGCAAGCTCCGAGGAAAGCGTGACTCCATGCATGAACACACATGAACACGGATGCACACACATGAACACGCATGCCCAGCTCTCCCCAGCCACCCGTCCCACCCTGCACTGCCGCCGCGACCCCAAACCCTCCGGCCCCGCATCCCGAGCCCTTCCCAAGCTGCTCCCCAGTGCCGTGGCCCTCGGGTGCTGCCACCAGCCCGGCCGCTCGCCCACCGGCACATCCTGGGGCACTCGGCACCCTCGGCACCCCCAGACCCTCCGGCCACGGCAGCCTCGGGGACAGCTCGAAGCCACGCCAGGTCACACTGCCCTGCAACGAGTCCCAGTGCTCTTTAAAGGGGGGTCCTTCCCTTCCCACAGAGCACCCCGCTATTCCCGCAGGGGTAATATTTTCTGGCTGCTCCAGCCCCCCTGGAGACCTCATCCTGCCCTGCACCTCCACCAGCCACTGGTGAGCCCCCCCCTCCACAAACAGGGGTGCAACGCCCGACCCAGCGCAAGAGCACGGCCCCAGGCGCCTGAGCATCCCCCCGGCTCTGACCTTACCCCCGGGGAGCCGCCGGCCGGAGCGCGGGGGGAAAGGAAGACATTTCTCCATGCCCTGCAGAAAAGCACAGCTAGCAGTTTAAAAACATTAAAAAAAAAAAAAAAAAAAAAAAAAGAAAAAAAAGGGGTGCACAGCTTACTCTGAAAGCAGGCTGCCGAGGAGAGAGGGCGGCTCAGTGGGACGGGGAGCTGCTCCCTCGCTGGCACCGTCTCTCCCCGGCCCGAGCTGCTCCCTGCCCGCCGCAGCCCCTCGAAGCGCAGCCGCGGATGCCCCCGAGCACGGGACGGCGGGGGTCCCTGCGCCCGGGAGATGCCTCCCAGACCCCCGGGAGGGGGGGTTTGTGGGATCGACCCCAACATCGGAGAAAGACCCGCAGCTCCGAAGGGAGGGACGAGGTTAAAACGCAACTCCCGTTGTCGAAAACGCGACCGAGGGCCTTTTGTTCACAGCATGAAATGAGCTGAACTCGGCAAAGCGGCCGCGGATACAAAGAGTCCTTTGGTGTCAGGGAGGGAGGAAAAAATCTCAGAGGAGAAACCAAGAGTCGGGGAAACAAAAGTCCGTGTGTCAGTCAGATGTCCTGGGTGAAGCAACCTTAATGATTTAATACCTTAAAAAACAGATCTTCAAGAAACCCTCCCAACCCCAGACCTACAAGATCAGCAAAACCCTGGAAACCAGCCACAGGGACGAGTCCTGATCTTGTCACTAGCCAGAAATGGTGGGGGCTGGGGGGGGAGGGAAGAAAGAAGGAGGATGGGGGGGACGTGGGGTACAGCAGGTCCGAGGGGTGCAGCTCACGCTTGGTCAGCCACCAGGACCACGGGGGCTACCAGGTGCTGCCCAGCAGCCACCGCCTTGACCAGGTTGCACTTCTGCCACTGCTTGGCCACCAGCTTGGACTCAGGAGGGGGTAGAGCTGCATGGCCCATGAGGTAGCACTGATGGTGACGGGCCATGCTTCCTCCTCCGCCTCCTCTTCCTCATCCTTGTCACACCATGTCAGCTGGCGGCTGACGGCGACGGCCTCTGCGGCGAAGGAGGTGAGCTCTTTGGCACTGCTCTTCCTGCGGGGAGAAAGCAGCTCAGGGTGGGATGCGGGGGGCTGGAGGGAGGTTGGGGGGCAAATATCGGGGTGTCCCCTCACGCGCATGCCACGCCAGATGGGTCAGGCACCAAAAACACGGCTCCAGCCCGAATCACGTGCTGCAACCGCTGCCCAGATGGCGAGAGCCGCAGCCAAGCAGAGCTGAGAGCAGCTCACTGGGGAGAGGAGCCAGGATTTGGGGGGCTGGAATGTGTCCCCCACCCCCACCCCAGGGCCACCCACGCTCACCTCTGCAAGATGATGGGGGTCAGCAGGGTGTTATCCAGGGCACACTGCAACGAAACGCAGCCAGGTCAGAGCCAAGCACCCCGCAATGGGGTGTCCCCCCACCCCGGCATTGGGGAGTGGAGGGGGGGAGGGGGGGCAGCAGCACTCACCCCCTGCACCCAGGGGTGCTCCAGGACCTGGGCCGCACTGAGCCGCTTCTTGGCATCTGTCACCAGCAGCCTGGAAATGAGATCTTTGGCCCCAGAGGAGATGTGCGCCCAGTCCTTGTCAGGAAACTCGTACTTCCCTTCCTGGATGCTCTCCAAGAGCATCACCTGGGTGGGGGGGTAAATAAAAAAGCGGCTGAGCTGGGAGGGGTGCTGCCAAACCAGCGGCGGGTTTCGGCACTGCCGGGGTCCGCCACGCACCTCGCAGGTGTAGCACGACTTGCCGCTGTCCCAGTCGCAGCTGGAGCTGCAGCGGCCCACGAAGGGGGGGTACCCGCTCAGCATGAAGTACAGGACGACGCCCAGGCTCCACAGGTCGCAGCGCTTGTCGTAGGTGGGCGCATTCTTGTTCCTGTAAAAATTTTCCACCACCTCCGGGGCCATGTACTCGGGGGTGCCGCACTGCGGGGAGAGGCGGGGGTGAGCCCCAAAGGACAGGGGAGCGATGGGGCAGAGCTGAGAGACAGGGACGGGGGGGTGTCTGCCAGAACTAAGGGGCTACCCCCTCCAAAATGAGGGTGCAGACAAGGCCGCTTCCCGGGTTTGGTCCTGGCAGGGCAGATCATCCCGGCCAGGTTTCCCATCGCCACGCGGGGGATGTCACAGCCCTGCCACCCCGAAAAAAATAAAACCCTAAAGGGGTGCAACACCCCCCCGGACCACCCCCAGCACTGCCGCCACCGGGCCGGCTCAGCGGGGCAGCGTCCGTCCCATCGCCCGGGACACGGCGGGCGGGCGGCGGGGACGGAGCCGGCTCTGCCTGTTCCCCCGCCTGACGCGGGCAGGGCCGCCGCAGCGGGCGCCGGATCCGGTGCCGGAGGAGTTAACGCTGGCGCGAGGAGAGAGCCAGCAGTCCCGTTCCCCCATGGTTCCCCCACAGCTCCCGGGGCTCTGGGGCTTTCCAGCGCACGTGACCCGACCCGCAGCCCGCACCGCCTCGTGACCAGGGGAGAGCAGAGCTGCAGCCAGCAGATAATCACCCCGTAACATAACGGGAGGCCTCCAAACGAGACGCCTCGCCGGCCTCGGCAGCTGATGCCACCGCAAGAAGAAGAAAAACACCCACGCAAGCCCAACCCGCAGCACCCTGCATGGGCTTCCACCCGGCAGGGACCACAGCACCCACTCCCCTCTGCCCCCGCTGCTGAGAACGGGAAACTCGGGACACCTCAGAAATTCAGGTCCTCCCCCTGGGGGAGGGGAAACGCGGAGGAACAAGGGGGGGGGGTGTTTTGGCCCCCCCTCTGCTGTTGGGCACCCCGCGTGGGCCAGGGTCTGCCCCCCCCCAGCACGTGAGCACCCTGGAAACACCGTGAGCACCCCGAAAACAGCGGGGCACAGGGCAACACCTGCGCGGGGGGGGGCCCTGCTGCTGGTGATAAGGGGAGCAGGGCTTTCTGCAGGGGGAGGCAGGCTTGGTATGTGCCCCCCCCCAAATGTGAGACAGCTCCTTGCAACGCAGGGGCACCCCAGAAGCTTTCGGGGTGCCCACCCTGCAGGGGCTGCACCGCACGCAAGCAGCCCCAGCCCCCTCTCACCCACAACCGGAGTGGGGGGGATCACGGTGGCCCCCCCAGCCCCTCGCCTGACCCACTTCTCCCCGAAAGCGCAGGCTCTGCACAGCCGCCTCCGCCGGGGCCGGCTGTTGCTAAGGCTCACGGCAGCCCGGGCTCTGCGCCAGCCCCCCCTGCGCTGCCCGGCCCCCCCGCGTTACAGAACCGCATCTCGCCCACCGCCGCCGAGGGGGGTCCCGCAGCGACGGGAGCGATGAGCAGCGGGGGGCTGCACGCAGCCCCAAAGCCTGGGGGAGCCCCACCAGGGACATTCCCCCCTCCATGGACATTCCACAACACCCACCCCTCCCCCAGGACACCCCCCATCGACATTATACCCCCCCTGCCCCATGGTCTGCACGCTTACCGGCGAGAGCAGCTCCGGGGTGGAAATGGGGGAGCAATTCCCCTTCAGTTTGATGCCACTTGCCAGGCCGAAGTCACAGATCTTCACCGGGGAGACCTGGGGAGGGGGGGAGCAGCGGTCAGTGACCCCCCCCAGCAGCCCCCGGGTACCCTCAGCCCCGCGTTCGCGCCCCAGCTGCCGCAGCAGCATCCCCCGCGGGGAACCAGGGCCCCCCCAGCCCCGGCACCACCCCCTGCTCCCCGCTCACCTGGTCCAGGCGCTCGCACAGAATATTTCCCGGTTTTAGATCCCTGTGAGCAATTCCTGGGAGGGGGGAGAAGAGGCGATGAGTGGAAAAGCCTGCCCCCCCCCCTCCAAGATTTCCACAGCAGAAGGTCTGGGGGTGGCGCAGGGACCCCTCCCTCCCCACCCCAAATCACCGCCCGCGTCATGGCGAAGGGCACAAATTGCTGCTGGCCCAGAGTCCCGGCCAAACCGGAGGAGCAGACTCCGCACCACGACAACACGACGCAGCCGGGCCTGACCCTGCGCGCCCGCGGCCTGCACCGGCCCCTGCTCCCTGGGCAGGAGGGGGGGGCAGCACCCCCCGGCTGGGGGGGGCACGGCTGCACCCCGGGGTGGCTCGGCTCACCTCTGCTGTGCAAAAAGTGCAGGGCGCTGGCGATGTCCCGCACCACCGTGCTGGCCTCCAGCTCGTTCAAGCGGCTTCTCTGTTGGATGTGGGTCAGGATGGAGCCTGCGGCCGGGCGAGAGCGGAGTGGGGGCTCGTGGGTGTTGGGGGGGCTCCTGCCGCCCCCGCTCCCCCCGCCCCGGCACCGCACTCACCTCCCCTCATCTTCTCAAGCACCAGGTAAAACCTCTCCTCCTCCTCGAAGAACTCGATCAGCTGCAGGATGTTCCTGCGGGGACAGCGGCGTCAGCCTGGCATCCCCCCAAAAAGATCGCGGGGTCCCCCCCTCCCCGCAGCCCCCCACCCCACACGGCTCCCCGGGGCAGGGCCAACGGAGGAGAAAATCGGGTTTCCAGCGACTGAAACCACGCGGCTGGGGCCCCCAGCCACATTCCAGTGGGGAGAGGGGCTTCCAGCGCCGGGCCCCGCTCCCTAATTGCTCGCAGACCCTCCTGGCTCGCTCGCCCCGCTCCAGAAACAGCCCCGCTCAGCCGCTCTCCGCGGCGGGACGGCGAACGCCGCGGCGGCAGCTCGGCTCGCCCCTCGGCACTGCTCCAACTCGGCCGCCGCGGCCCCGTCGTCATGGCAAGCGGCTCCACGTCGCCTCGGGATGCTCCCGGCGAGGCCACGCGGAGGGAGAGCCGCGCAGGAGGGCGGCCTGCCTGCCGCCCATGGGTGTCTCGAGCGCCAGCCCGGTCTCAGCCCGCGCCCTGTGCCCACGGTGGGGGATGGGGACGGCGGCTGCCCTGCGGTACCTGTGTCCCTGGCACAGATTCAGCATCGCCACCTCCCGTAAGACCCCGCCGCAGACGTCGAACTGGTGCTTCTTGATGATCTGCAAGGCAAAGCAGGCGAGACTCAGGGAGAGGCACCGCTGCTGGGGAGGGACCGGGGCCAGCAACCACCGCGCCCCAACCCACCCGGCGCTGGGGACCCCCGGGGCCAGGCAGAGGCAGGCGGGGGATGCCCGAAGGGGTTAAAGAAGCAGAACAGGCTGTTCCCGGCAGCGGGGCCAAGCCGCTCCCTCCCGGGGCCCGCAGCCAAGGCGAGCTCTGCGGCCGAGCCCCGGCGCAGCCGCCCCGGCAGCGGAGCACGGCCCTTCGCCCCGCTGGGCGCTGGCACAGTGGGTGCCTGGTGGACGTGCCATGGGGTGAGCAGGGGGTCTCCACCCACGGGGGAGAGCTGGGTGGTCCCACTGACCCCCAGCCCTTTGGGGCACACTGAACACCCAACCACCATGCAGCCCTCCCCCTGCCTCAGTTTCCCTCCTTGGGCACCCAAAAGGGGAAGCCAAGTGCCCCTTGCGTTTGGACACAGGGCCTGTCCCAGCCCCCCCACGCCGTGACTGGGAGCCTGTGGGGTGCAGGGATGCGGCACCACCATCCCCAACCCCAAAAGCAGCTGGCTCACCCCCTGACCCCTCCATTGTTCGCGGGGGCACGAAGACCTCCCTGAGGCGAGCGGGGGCTGGCCACCCTGCCGCACCACATGCCCCTGCTTGCCCCAAGTCCCTAGACGCGGCGCAAGCGTTAATTTAATCTCGCGTCTGCCCTAATTTACAGGGATAGGAGCGTGGCTAAGGGGGTTGACCAAGGTCCTGCAGCTGGGCGGTGGCAGAGGACAGCGTGCCACCTGCGTGGCCTGGCCCTGCCCCGCTCCTGCCCCTCTCCATCCCCTCTACCCCGTGAAACCGTCGTCCTGTGCCAGCTCCGCACAGCCAGGAGAGCCAGGAGCCCAGGATGTGGAGGGCAGAAGGGGAAACTGAGACAGGGGGTGGGCAGGAGCCGGCTCTGCAGCCCCAAGCCGCAGAGCTTTACCTTCACTGCGTACTCCTTGTTGGTGACGAGGTTAACGCAGGACTGGACTCTGCCTTGGGCCCCTTCTCCCAGCACCTCGTCGTGCAGCCAGTAAACATCTGGCAGGAGAGAGGGCACCTGAGCTGCTGGCCCCACTGCGGCACGGGACACCACGGCTGTCCCCGAGCCTGGGGACACCAGGAGGGCCCCAGCCCTGCCGCAGCCCGGGGGGGGGGACCCCTGGGGTCCCTGGGCAGCCCCGCTCACCTTCGAACCTGCCGGAGAAGCTGTCGGTGGCTCTGCAGTGCTGCTTCTTGTTCCTTTTCTTGGTGCTGGGGATGTCGATGGGCTGACTCAAAGGCACATCTGCGCCGGAGCAAAGCCACTGGCCTGAGTCACCCCCAGCCACCCTGCGCTCCCCCCAGCATCGCCACCCCTGGGGCAGCCCCTCAACGCCTTCGAGGGAATGCAGAGGGCCGACATCCCGAGGTCCAGGGCACTCGAAGACGGGCTCCAGGTCAAACGCCAGCTCGAAGGGGTTTTGTTCCTGCAAGGGCCAAGAACACGAGTGAGACGGCAGTCGCTGGACCAGCCGCCGCCGCCCGCCCGGTCCAGGCACGCCGCTGGCCTTGGCACACGCTCTGCTCGTGCAGGGCACCGGCTCACGGCGCTGCTGCCAGAGGGATGCAGCAGAGCCGGAGGAAGAGGAGGAGGAGGAGGAGGAGGAGGAAGGGTTTGACCACGTCTCCTGCCGGGGATGTTGCCGCGGGGTCATGCCTCTGTGCCAGCAGCCCCAGGCCGGCACGCGGGCGATGATGAGAGGGACTGGGGCTGCGCGTACCAACCCAGCCCCGAACATCCACCCTGACCTGAACTACAGCGAGGGGGGGAGGACGAAGAGCCACAGGGCAGGACGGGCTCTGGAGCCACCGCACCGCGTCCTCCCACCTCCCCGCAAGGTCACGGGGGGCCGGAGCCCACTCAGCGCCGCTCCGGTGAGCGCCGTGCCCGTGGCTGCGTGATGCCTGTGACCTGGCAGGATCGGGCCCCGCTCCCAACCCTCCCTGCACCCCGCATGGGTGATGGGTGTGGGAACCACTGCCTCCCCCACCCCAAACCCAGCGCCTCCGCCCCCAGCACCCCAAAGGGGACATGGGGAACTTCAGCCCCCCCCGAGCCACCCCACCGCGGGACGGGGCAGTGCTGGGGGCACCCGGCCGCGAGGCGAAAGGGCCCCGTCCTCCGCGGGGTTACGAAATCTGTTTGGGTGGAGGCAGCAGCTCCCGGCGGCGTTCCCCAACCCGCCCCGGTGCCCCGGTGCCCGGGCCGGCTGCCAGCCCCAGCGCGGCGCGGGAGCAGCCAGCCCCGGCCACCGCCGCCAGAAACAGCCCGAGAGCGCCTGTTTGCTGCCGGGGCGGCTCTCGAGGGGCCGGGGGGTCCCCATCGCGGTGCAGGGATGCCACGAGCATCTCCCCCCAACCAAGCACCACTCCTGATGCCTGAAAACGCTCCTGCGCAGCGTTTGGCCAGATTCCCCCCTCACCCCCCTAAAAAAAGTCAGTATCAGGGTTTGCGGAGTGCGGTGTCACCCTCCAGCCCCCCCCAAGGCCCCCATGTCATGGCGGGGATGAGCGGCTCGGGCCCAAGTCCCTGCACCACGGGCAGGATGAGGCCTCCCGGGGGGGGGCACCAGGGGTGTACACGGGGGACAGGGGGCCCTGCCCGCTGCCGCAGCACCGGCGCACAAAAGGTTTGGGGGATGGGACACACAGGGCAGACGCTGCGCGGCGGCTCCGGCAGCGCATCCGAGGTGTCCCCCGTGTCCCCCCCGTCCTGGTCCCCAACCACCCGGGGTGGGGGAACGGAGGGGGGGATGGAGGGGGGGATGGAGGGGGGGCCCAAACCCCAGCCAGAAGTCCTCAGAGCAGGATTAGGTGTCAGCTAAAATAAGCCGGGCAGGTTTCGGGTGAGGTCCCAGCATCCCTCGCAGCCCCGGGAGCCAAACTAAACAAAGCTCCCACGAAGGTGCCCGGCTGACGAGAGCGTTTGGGGGACCCAGACCCCCCCCTCGCACCCCCCTCGCCTGACAGTGACCGGGAGGCACGGGGGTCCTGGTGCCCTGGCTGCAGACCCCCTGCCAGGATCTGGCCCTCGCACAACAGGTCCCGGGCTGGGCCCGGCAGCCCCCCACCCCCTGCTCGCAGACGTGCGGTGAATGAGTGCAGCTGGGGGGGGGGGGGGGAACATGCAGCCCACCCTCTGACCCACCCCACGGGGGACACCCGTGGGAGCTGCAGCGGGGTGAGCAAAGCCTTGCTGTGGGGGGGGGGGGGTGTGTAGAGTGTCTGACCCCCCCTCGGGGAGCACCCCGACCCCCGGGCCGGCGGGACATGGGGGTCCTGCGGCCCGGGTTGGGTGGCATCACCCTGGGCGCTCCCCTCTCTCCTCGGGGGGGGGGGGGGAAGGGGGAGGTCGCTGATGTGTGTCCGTGCCCCCCCCCCCACCCCGGGCAGGGGATCCAGCCGCCGCGGACCCGCACCCCAACCCCGCACCCTCCCATCCCCCCCCGGAGCACCCCAAACCCCTACCCCCTCCGGAGCATCACGGGGGCGGGGAGCACCCCCTTACCTTGAAGGAGCGGTGGAAACCGGGGATCTCAGATTCCTTCTGCACCATCTTGCTGCGGGCGGGGGGAAGGGAGAAACAAGGGAGGGGTGCGGGGTAGGAAAAAGCCCAACCAACCAACCAACAAAAACAGGAAAATAAACCGGGAGGGGGGGGAGGGATGCGGAGGGGCGGGCAGAGCCATCGGGGGGGGGCCGAGGGTAGGCCGAGACCTGTGGAGAGAGGAGACCGGGGGGGGGCGGGTGTCAGGGGGCTGTGGCCCGCACGGGGCCCGCACGGAGCCCCCCTGGTCCCAAAACCCCCCCGGCGCTCACCGGCCCCGCAGAGCCGCCGCTGCCGGGGGTACCGCAGCCCGCTCCACTCCGCATCGCTCCGCACCGCCGGGAGGGGACGTGCCCCCGCCCCCCCCCCCCGCAGCTTTATGGCGGCGGCTCCGCCCCCACGCCCCGCCCCCGCCGTGTGACACCGCCCCCCCCGCGGGGACACACCCCCACCCCACCCCCCACGCTGCGCCCAGGGGCGGGGACCCCCACAGCCCCCCCCGGCTGCACCAGGCGGGGTGCGGGGAGCCCCACGGACACCCCCTGGGTTCCCCCCCCCCACAGCCCACACATGTCACGAGCGGGGCGGTGCTCAGCCGCGAGGCCTGCGCGCGGCAGGGGGTCACAGCACAGCCCCCCCCACCCCGGCCCCACCCCGGCTGGGTGGCACCGTGGGAGCCTGTCACGGCGCGGGTGTCCCCCCCTCCCCTCCCCCCACCCCACGTATCGCTTGACGCCCACCCGGGCTCAGAACGCACGCGCCGAGCGGCGGCGCCTCGGCCAATGGCTGCGCATGACGTCACCGCCTGCACCGCCTATTGGCTGCTCGCCCCCTCCCGAGCCGCCATCGCCCCGCCCCCCCATGCCCCGCCCCTCCCGGGCACCGCGTCACGCTCCGCCCCCCTCCCCGCAGTTCGGGTGTGCCCCCCCCCCCCCCAAAGTGCCAGTGGGGCCAGAGCGGGGGGGTCGGGACCCCCCAAGCCCCCCCAAATCCCGCGCCCCTCGCAGCCGGGGCAATCAGCGCCCTGCTCTACATTAGCGCTGCTAACGAGGGCGCCCCAATTAGCGACACTCCTGCTAATGCACCCCAGGATGCCACTGGCCTTCTTGGCAGCCAGGGCACGCTGCTGGCTCATGGTCAGCCTGTCGTCCACCAGGACACCCAGGTCCCTCTCCGCAGAGCTGCTCTCCAGCAGGGCCGCCCCAGCCTGTACTGGTGCCTGGGGCTGTTCCTCCCCAGGGGCAGGACCCTGCATTTGCCTTTGTTGAACCTCATCAGGTTCCTCTCTGCCCACCTCTCCAGCCTGTCCAGGTCACGCTGAATGGCAGCACAGCCTGCTGGTGTACCCACCACTCCTCCCAGTTTGGTGTCATCAGCAAACTTGCTGAGGGTACACTCTAACTCTTCATCCGGGTCACTGATGAAGAAGTTAAACAAGGCCGGGCCCAGTACTGACCCCCGGGGCACACCGCTAGTTACCGGCCTCCAACCAGACTCAGCGCCGCTGATGACAACCCCCTGAACTCTGCCATTCAGCCAGTTCTCAATCCACCTCACCGACCACTCGTCCAGCCCACACTGCCTGAGCTTCCCTAGGAGGATGTGATGGGAGACCGTGTCGAAAGCCTTGCTGAAGTCGAGGCAGACATCACCCACGGCTCTCCCCTCCTCTACCCAGCCAGTCGTGCCATCGTAGAAAGCTCCCTGCACGCTCCTGGCCTGTCTGCACACTCACTGCACGCTTAATGCACACTTACCGCATGCTCCTTGCATGGTCACTGCTCACGCTCCACGCTCACGACTTGCTCCCTGTGCACGCCTGGCCTCTCTGCACACTCCCTGCACGCTCCCTGCACACTCAACTGAACCACGGAACCACGGAATGTTTGGGGGTTGCCACGGCGCTCTGTGAGTCACGGAATCACGGAATGTTCGGGGTTGGAAGGGACCTCTGTGGGTCACGGAATCACGGAATGTTCGGGGTTGGAAGGGACCTCTGTGGGTCACCCAGTCCAACCCCCTGCCCAAGCAGGGTCACCCAGAGCAGGCTGCTCAGCATCACGTCCAGGCGGGTCTGGAATATCTCCAGAGAAGGAGACTCCACAACCTCCCTGGGCAGCCTGGGCCAGGGCTCTGTCACCCTCAGAGGGAAGAAGTTCTTCCTCGTGTTCAGCTGGAGCTTCCTCTGCTCCAGTTTGTGCCCGTTGCCCCTTGTCCTATCGCTGGGCACCACTGAACGGAGTTGGGCCCTGTCCTCCTGACCCCCACCCTGCAGATATTTAGAGGCATTTCTAAGGTCCCCTCTCAGCCTTCTCTTCTCCAGGCTGAACAAGCCCAGCTCCCTCAGCCTTTCCTCGTAGGAGAGATGCTGCAGTCCCCTCATCATCCTCCTAACCCTCCTCTGGACTCTCTCCAGTAGCTCCTCATCTTTCTTGAACTGGGGAGCCCAGAACTGAACAGATCACTCCAGATGAGGCCTAACTAGGGTGTAGAGGGGAAGGAGAACCTCCCTCGTCCTGCTGGCCACACTCCTGCTAATGCACCCCAGGATGCCATTGGCCTTCTTGGCAGCCAGGGCACGCTGCTGGCTCATGGTCAGCCTGTCGTCCACCAAGACACCCAGGTCCCTCTCCGCAGAGCTGCTCTACAGCAGGGCCGCCCCAGCCTGTACTGGTGCCTGGGGGAGTTTCACAAACCAAGACAGAATGTCTACAACAGAAAGGAAGACCAAAAAGTGAATGTCAAAAAGTGAAAAACCGACAGAGATTAAAGAAACAAAGGAAAAATATAGAACAATACAAGTAAGTACTAAGGAATGACACAAAACTCTTGAAGAAAACCAGATTTGAAATCCTCACACTTCACACAAACATTAAAATAAGGAAGGAGATTAAGGAAGTAAAGGGCAAAACTTATAACCCATGGCAGCAAAGTAAATCCGCTGCAGAAACGCAATGTAGAAAGCAAGGGCACTCTGGAAACCCTTCGACTTAGAAAGAAACTTAACTAGGGAGGAAGATTAAGGAAGTGAAGGCAAAACCTAAAAACCTGAGGGCAGCACACGAACACAGACATAGCAAGGCTATGCAAAAAGCTAGAGATCTACAGCAAAACAAGCAATACCCACAAATACAGGCAATGATTTCAAAAACTTAGCCTTCAACAAGATCTCAGTAGGGAGGAGGATGAAGGAAGTGAAGGGACAAACGAAACAAAAGAGTGGCAGCAAACTAAAATGAGATATAGAAAGACAATGTAAAAGCCAAGGTTCTTAAGGTCCCAGTATTTAATGTCAATGTCTCTGTATTTCAAGGTCAGGACTGCAACAGTTCTGCTGTCTGTGGACACCAGTGAGAGATGACCTGCTTTTCATTCGTTCAGGCACTGCACCTACACTTAGTCACAGATCTGATTTTTTTTTATGTTTTCCTCTCCAAGATGTAATAGACAACAGGGCACTCTTTAAGTGAAGTTAAATAGCAGTTCTACTGATTTAAATACAAAAAGTTTTCGCCTGTGGTACATTCATCCACAAGAACTTTAACACCTCTTGATAGAAGGAATAATAAGAAACATGACACTTTACCAAACTAGCTGCAGTGGTATTTTCTAGTTTTAAACAAAGCACCTGTGTGGAAGTTGCAAGCTCTCCTTATAGATTAGCAAACTTAGCAAGGACAAGACTGTGACAAGAGCAGGAGCTGCGACCAAGAACCAGCGAAAAGCAGCTTTGCAGTTTTGCAACGAGATAGAACGAACCGAGCATGCGCAGCGCCCCGGATGTAACTCACGGGCAAATGAGGAAGACTACTGAAAGAGATGAAGTAACGACCTAAGACCACCAGAGACTACCCAGGAGCTCTAATACACCTGCTAAAGGAGAATTGGAATAGATTCATACGCTCTCGGAAATATAACGATTAATATGCATATTGTAGTTCTATTTAACCTGAAATTAAAGGGTGTTTGGCGCACACGTTTGGAGGAGAGATCCCCCCTGTGCCCGGCGCCGTAATAAAGGACACCTGGTTAACAGCATACATTGTACTGTTAGGTTATTACCGGATCTGTGAATCACTCTAACCAGCGTTTTCCCTCTTGACTAGAAAATGAAAATCTTCAACAGCAGATAGCCCTGAAATAAGCTTCAGTCAAATCTGGACCCAATACAGGGTGTGCGTTATGATATGCCACAGATCGGGACTTGACTCTTCAAAACAATCATGCACTAAGGAAAATTTTAGGTTGTTATGCAGAGTTTTAACTCGAGTCTTGGCAACCGCATTTGGGACATGAAAGGTATCAGCACTACAGTACTACGTGCAGTAGAGAAAACTGCTCTTGCAGTTCAATCCCAACACCGCATCCTCAAACAAACTGAAGCTGCTGTGTTTGAGCAACATGGGTGGAAATCTCACCTGCCACGCTGAAGTGACGCTGGGGTATTTCTTCACCTTGTAGTCTCTTTCCTCAGGCTTAGTGAATCTCTCCCAGAGTCTGAGGCAAAGCCCATGGATTTCTCCTGTTTGCAACAGGGGATGTCTGAGCCGTCACATGGTGGTTTGTTGTGGGGTACCACTTGTACCCTGGATTTGCCTTCATAAATGCATCCCTGTACTAGAAAGAAAAGGAAAACTTCCAGTCAGGTCACTCATGAGAATGCAGTATCCACAGGGCAACACAGTGCACTGCTTGTAATGGGATTTAAGACAGTAAAGAATCCTTAAATAGCTTGATTTTTAACAGTTTAATCACATGTTTAGAGTCTGACTGCCAACACAACCGAACAAAAGAAATACCATGATAGGAAGAGTTGTATTTCAAAAAGCGAGGTTTCTCTTTACCCACCTGAGGGTCTATCACCCAGAGCAGGCTGAAGTTCTGATCCTGCAAACTGCTCTCCACTGCTTCTCTGCTCACCTTGGCGAACAAGGACAGCTGTTCCCATTCTTTTGCAGGTACAATATTTCCAGTTTTACACTGCAGTTTCAATGAAATGAAGACATACATTTAGCAATACATGCAGAATGATGCTCCCAGAACAGGCAAAGAAATAAAACCTATGACCAGGATTACCTCATTTTCAGCAACTTCGGATACATCATCCCCGTGTTCCCACCAAAATGTACCACGCTGCATCAAATCAACCAGGAAAAAAAATCTTCAGGTAACGCTGACCCACACACACGCTGTATCTTCAGAACCGGGCGTCTGTATGAAACTTGCACACTCAGGGCTGCGACCCCTCCCCCCTCACCCCTTTTCTCTCTCCCTCAGCCCGGGCTGGGAGCTCACCTCACCAGGGAAGGACACCAGGGAAGGACACCAGCCTCACCGAGGGACAGGGAGGGGAGAAGGGAGCAGAGAGAAAGGCAACACACAGGGAGGGGAGAAGGGAGCAGAGGGAAAGGCAACACACAGAGAAGCAGCTCTGCCTTCCCTTGCTCAGCCCACAGCCCGCTGGTGCCTGTGCCCGGGGGCTCCGTCTCCGTCCCCTGCCCCTCCCCAGCTCTGGGCTCCCCCCCGGGGCTGCCCCGGCCGGGCCCGGCTCCAGCGGGGAGCTCCCCCCCGCCCCCCTCGCGTGGCCAGCAGGCAGCACAGCCCCCAGTGCCCGCCCCACGGCCCCGCTCCCCTCACGGGCAGCCCCACCCCTCACCTCAGCCGGGGCCTGGAGTGGATCCTGTCCCCGCCACACCAACATGGCCACCCAGCAGCCCCTGCCCCGGGCCTGCAGCTCCCAGCATGCCCCGGGAACCAACATGGCCACCCAGCAGCCCCTGCCCCGGGCCTACAGCTCCCAGCATGCCCCGGGAACCAACATGGCCACCCAGCAGCCCCTGCCCCGGGCCTGCAGCTCCCAGCATGCCCCGGGAACCAACATTGCCACCCAGCAGCCCCTGCCCCGGGCCTACAGCTCCCAGCATGCCCCGGGAACCAACATGGCCAGCAGCAGCCCCTGCCCCAGGGCAGGCCCCAGGACTACAGCTCCCAGCATGGCCCGGGGCGCCCCCCCACACCCTGCCTTCCACCCTCTGGAAGCCTTTTCTTTCTTTCCTAACAGCTGAGCATTTAACTGACTAAATCTCAGAGGTACTCTTGTTTCTTCTCAACAAAGCAGCCATCTCCATCTGCTCACATCTGCCAAGCACACATCCAGGCAGGCCAGGAGAGCACGGGGTCCCATCTGCTCCCTGTCCCTCACACAGCAAGGAGGGTGACAGCCACCAGCCCCTGTGAGCTGGCAGCTCGCCAACAGCCACCGCGCGAAGGGACACAGCCCCTGCTCAGACACCATGGGCCTCTGGAATGGCTTTCCAGAAAGGTACCCAGGAGAGGGACAAAGAAGGACCGAGCTTCTGCAAGATCAGAGCAGAATGAGAAAGCCCAGAGTGTAACTTGGCAACACTCCAAAAGTGAGAAAAGACACCAAACTCTTCTGAGGATGTCACATCATCTTGGCAGACCAGTGCCCTTGCCCACATGCCGACAGGACCCACCAAAGTCGTACTCCTGAGATTTTCACCATCTGTGGTGGAAAGCCACTGGGTTTAACTGACGCCTCCAGCCCTTGGGACAGACAGACAGACAGATGAGACGCTGTAAGGAAGAAAGAACCCCATGCTACGTCTACATCACCAAACGTCTCCAGGCACGTCAGACCTCAGCACGCTTCCCAGTTCCTCACAGCTCTACTTGGCTACTGCAGAAATAACTACTCCATAGCACTGCCCATGGCCGACAGCAGCCTGCTGCAAACTCCTTCCCGTAATTCCGCCCACTGAATACAGTCGTGTGTGCACACAGACAGGACCCAGGAAGGAGTGGCACAGCCAGGAACGGGATTTTTGCCAAACTTGACAAAGACACCCTGTGAAAATGACAGCCCTTCTGTCTGAAAGAGCAACAGCAGCTTTAGTAGCGGGGTGGGGAGGAGGGGAAGCTGAAAGAGATTCTGTAGCATTTTTCAGTACTTTCCCTTGGAACAGCTTGAATGAAATCAAGGTGCAATCATGCCTTGTGACTTTGGCCAATGAAATCCACTAAAACTTTGAGGAAATAGTTTATACTCTAAAAAAAAGCAACAACCAAACCAAACACCACAGTTGCATTTCTAGCAATTACTGGAACTCTCCTGACATAAATGTTGCACATTGCAAAGCTAAAGCACAGCCACACAGAGCTGTTTGGTGGTTGGAATAACCACCAAATAACACAAGAAGAGGAGAACATTTTGCAACTTCCAGCACTACAGCTGATTTTGATGGAGTCAAGAACTAAAGCAGCCACAACAGATGAAGGA
Organism: Opisthocomus hoazin; assembly: GCF_030867145.1. Classification (NCBI taxonomy): domain Eukaryota; kingdom Metazoa; phylum Chordata; class Aves; order Opisthocomiformes; family Opisthocomidae; genus Opisthocomus; species Opisthocomus hoazin. The sequence continues at coordinate 171,734 of NW_027448862.1, forward strand.
CATCATGTAACATCCATCATGTTAACACATGCAAAAACTTTAGTTACTGCGACGCTGGTTCAAAACTGGGTGCAGGCATGACACATCCCTCCATTGCTGCTGAAACCAGAGCTCCATCACTGCTCCAGGGTTTCCACCGTGTTCCTACACACGCGCTCCTGCACCTACCCAGCTGATAAACGATCCAGGACCATAAACCCAACCAGAACGAACAAAGAAAAGCGTGAATTTTAGTGGAAGATTTCTGATTTCTCTTTCAGCTGAACATCAGATGCTTCCGAAAAGGAAACGCTGGGGCAGACAGCCCTGTCACAAGAAACTCACCTCCACAAGCAGGAACAGTGACGGCTGCTGGCAAGCTTCCGTCGGATGAGTCGCATCAGACTGGCGATTACTGGAGGAAACCTGGAACAGGGAGAGGGGAGAAAAACACCTCTGGGTTACTCCGACATCATCCTCTGAAGGAATTGTGTCACACGGGACGCACTCGTTAACTGTCACAGCACATGTCACTAGCAGTCACATGCCAGCTCCTCGTTTTATTTCACGTTCCTGATTTCTGCGCTGCGTTCCTGTGCACTGCGCGGTGTGCAGCGTGTGCTGCGCTGTGGGATTCACTGCCCTGTCTGCTCTCTGTCGCGTTCCCTGTGCTGTGCTGCTGCGTTCTGTGGTACCGACTGCCCTGTGCCCACGGTCTGTGTGACACTGTCGGTGCTGTGCTGGCTGCTGTGCTGTGTGGGGCCCAGGGGGCGGGCCCCCAGCCCCGGGCCCAGGCCGCGGATTGGCCGAGCCAGCACTGGGTGGAGCCACCAATGGGAACCGCCCACAGTGGGCGGAGCCACCAACGCCCACCAATGGCCACCAGCGGGCACTGGCCACACCCGTCGGCACGGCGATGCCCAGGGACGCGGCAGCGCAGGCGCCGGCAGCGGGTGGAACGCGGCGTCCTTGGCTTCCCCGGGGCTGCCTGCGCCCGGCAGAGCCCCCGCAGCCGCCCGGCCCCAGCGCCTGTCCCCGCAGGCAACCGCCCGCCCGGGGTCCGGCAGAGGGGTGCGCGGGGCTGTTCCCGGAGGGGTGACAGCCAGCCGGCCGGGGTGCCACAGGCAGACGCGGGGCTCTGCCCGGGGGCCGAGCTGCGGGAGGGGGTGGGCAGGCGGAGGGGTGTCCGGGAGGGACCCCAAGCCGCGGAGCTGGGCTCTGCCGTCTGCGGCACGCACAGCCCAGCTCGGCGTGGGCACGGCCAGCGCGGCAGGGCCAGGGGCCGTCTGTGTGCCGGGAGCAAGGCTCAGTGGAGGGCTGGGCAGGGGCGGCAGCAGGGCACTGCTCGGGGCTGTCGGCGGAACCCTCCTCACCCTCCCAGGGACCTCGGTGGGATCGGGAGGAGGCCCCGGGCGTGTGGGTACGGCCCTGGTCAGCCGGCGGGACGGACGGAGAGGGCTTTAAGCGGGAATGGAGGGGTCGGAGGACACCCACGGGAGAGCTGGAGGTGAGCTCAGGGCTGCCACGGCGCTGTTTGGGACGGTGTGTGTTGTGTCCTGTCTTCTGTGGTGTGCGCTGTACCCTCTGCTGCGTGTTGGGTCTGCTGCATGGTGTGGAGTTTAGTGCATGATAAGGTATTTGTGGTGTGGATGGCATTTTGGATGGTGTGGATGGCATTTTGAACGGTACAGGACGCTATAGGATGGTAAGCCTTGTATGGTGCAGTGTGTGCTCCATGGCATGTATTGTGTGGTATGTATCGTGTATTATTGTATTTTGTATGGTATGGTTTCGTATCTGGTATAGTACGGTTTTTTATTTGGTATGGTAGGGTATTTTGTCTGGTAGGGACGGTATGGTCTGTACTGTAAGAATTGTATTCAGTTTTGTACTGCCCGTGTGGCACAGCGCTGGGCATGGTATGGGGTATGGTGCTGTGCTGTCTGCGTTACATTCTGTGTGGCGTCAGATTTTGCATTGCGTTCAATGTATGCACGGTGTGGTGTGTACAGCGTTTCTGTGCTGTGTATTTTGTACAGTGTGGTGTATTTTGTGGTTTTGGTGTTGGGGGTATGGTCTTGGGGATGTGGCATTGGGGTGTATGGTGTTTGGCATGAACAGTGTGCTATATATCGAAAGGCAAGTTTTGTTATGGTGTCGTATTGTCTGTGCTGTGTGGTGTGTATCTATTGTACTGTATGTGTTGTATATGTTGTGTGGTATGTATTGTGTCATAGAGTGTGTATCGTATTGTGTGCATTGTACTGTACCGTATTTATTTTATTTTTTGTATTACATCCTATCATGTATTTTCTGCTGTATTGTTTATTGTTTTGTGTAGTGTATTGTGTGTATTGTGTGGTATGGTAGGCATGGTACGGTACTGTGGGTATTGTTTTGTGTTTTGTGTATTGTAGGGCATTGTCTGCATCACGTTGTATGTTTCTAATTTGTATTTTATTTTTCTATTGCAATTGCACTGTATTTATTGTGTAGTATGCTGTTGTGCTCTATGCAGTGTGTTGTCTAACTGTTTCTATTGTATTTATTTTGGATGCTGTGCTTCGTTTTGCATTGTATTTCATATTGTATTATATGTATGGTGTGTAGAATACAGAATGGTACGGAATGTATGGTATGCGGTGTATTACACTGGGTTTTGTGTTGTACTGGGTTTGGTCTGTTCTGTGTGTTGTGTTGTGTGTATTGTGTGGGGTTTGATTCTCTTTTGTATTGCATTGTACTGTTTGTATTGTAAGTCTGGTGTTCTATTTTATGGTATGGCATTTATTTTATTATATGCAATGTATTGTAAGGTGTGGTATTTATTTTTTGTAAGTATTGTCTGTATTGTATGGTTTGTTTTTTATTGTATTTTATGTATTTTTTTTGTATTATATTGTAACATACGGTATGTAATGTATGGTATGGTAGTGTATGGTATGGTAATTTATGGTCTGACATTGTATGGTATGGCATTGTACTGTATTTTGCATTGAATTTTATGTATTTGATGTACTATACTGTATTTTATGTGTTTTCTTTAATGTATGTTACGGTATTTATTTTATTGTATGTATTCTATGTATTATTTTGGGTGTAGTACATGGCATGGTATTTATTGTATTGTATTTTCTAGTCCAGTGGGAATTGTGTTGTATGGTACGCATTGTATGGTATGGTATGTATGGTATGGTGTGCATTGTATTTTATGTTGTGCATTGTATCGATTGTATTCTATTTTATGGTATGTATTGTATTTTGCCTGCTGTAGGTGACCCTGCTTCGGCAGGTGGGTTGGACTAGATGACCCACAGAGGTCCCTTCCAACCCCTACTATTCTCTGATTCTGTGATTCTGTGATTGTATAGGTTGTACAGCCTGTAGGTACTGTATGTACTGTATGTTGTGTACACATTGTATTGCATTGCGCGGTGTGTATTGTCTTCTCTCTGTTGTGTGTTTTGTGCTGTAGGTACTGTAATTTCTTTTCTACTGTATTTTGTATTGTATTGTGTGCATTTGATAGTATGTAACATATATAGTGTGTGCTATAGTAGGTGTTGTGTTGCTTGTGTTGTATTTTCTATTGAATGTATGTGCTCTGTGGTTTTTGCGTTGCGTTGCATTGCATGTACTGTACGTCATGCTATGGCATCATTGTAATGCACGTGTTCCATGGTGTGCATTGTGTGTGTGGTGTTGTATGGTATGTACTGTAGGGCATGGTGTTGTATTTATTGCATTGTGCGTACTGTATTTTGAATTGTATTGAATTCTGTATTGTATTGTGGGGGTTTTGTATCGTATTTTATATACTGTATTCTACTGTACGATATTTATTGTATTGTACGTATTGTAATGCATTTTGCGTTGCAATGTATTTTGCAGTGTGTTTTATGTGTGGCGTGGCTTGTACCGTACAGCCTGTAGTGTATGGCTTGCACTGGACTTTGGTTTGTGTTGTATGGCCCTGCGGTATTGCAGGCTGTCTTGTACAAGAGTGCACACAACGTGTGCTGTATTCCATCACAGATCCACTGGCATAAGCGAGACACGGCGGAATGAGTCCCACAGCTGGAGTTCTGAGATGGAGGGCTATAGGCTCCATTGTACGTGTTCTATTTTGTATTGTATCGTATTTTTTTGTATCGTCGTGTTTCTATTGCATTGTGTGTAGCGTGTTTCATACAGTATTTTGTGTTATTCTGTATGGTATGGCATTTACAGTGTTGCATTTTGTAATGTGCTGTATTTTGTACAGTGAGGGTAGGTAGGATTGTCTGGTATGCACTGCATGTGTGGTGCGGTTTCCGTGGCACGGTTTGTAGGTATGGTAGGCATGGTCTGGTACTGTATGTTCTACTGTTTGTCTGGTACATACGGTATGGTATGGTATTTTGGTTGTGGGTATGGTATGGCATTGGGTACGGTACGGTATTGTTTTGAACGTCTTGCGTTACATTTTGCATTGTATTCCATTCTGCGTTGCATTTGTTGTATGTGTGAGGCATGGTATGGTACATACAGTGTTTTGTTTTGTAAGGTGTGGTGTCTTTTGTACTATGCAGTGGGTACGGTGTGATGCTGTGGGTATGGTATGGTACGGTATGCCATTGTATGGTCCTTAGGGTAAGCTACGGCATTGAGGTGTCTATGGTATGTATGGCTTTGTTTGGCGTGTATGGTATTGTATGCATGGTAGGTATGGTATTGACACAGGAGAAGAGTCAGAGATCACTCAGATCTGAGCTAGCAGTTAATTCATTCAGTTCTAATCACTACATTTCGGTATGCAAAATATTTAATAAAATACAGAAGGACTGGTGGTCAATACTCTGCTATCATCTGCTACACTGGAAGTCAGTATGGGAAACAACGACTATTGCGTAAGCTTACTAAGTGTATCTTAAATGTCACATGCATGCACAAAATGTCACTTACCAAGCCACCGGTGTGTGGGGTCAGGTCAGGGACCTCTCAGCCCCGAGGAGTGACCTTGGGAGATCCAGGGGAGGTCACGGCCATGCAGCCAGCTGCTGTGGAGGGAGAGCTCAGCGGACCCTGATGACTGCAGATACTTAACGGCATAAAGTGGTTGATTTGTGGTCAGATTTTCTGCTGCGTTCATGCAGTTTCGGTCCCTTCTCAGGCAAGTCTCCAGCCAAACCACTTTTTTTGGTTTGGGTGCTGAGCTCCCACTGACCGCTCACACAACAGGAGTAACTTTGGCCAGGCCGACTTGCTGAGCATCTGCGTGGACCAGAGTTCAGTTAGGTCAGACAGGAGGAGGGCATCCGTCACAGGTAGGGATGGTGTGGTCTGGTGTGGTGTGGTAGGGTACGGTATGGCACTGTATGGTACAGCATGGAAATGTATGGTACAGCATGGTATGGTACAATATGGCATGGCACTGTATGGTATTTTGCTTTGTGTTATACGCATTGCATTATAGTTTGCATTGGGTTGTATGTATTGTATGATATTTTGCACTGTATGGTACGGTATTAATTGTATTTCATGCATTGTGTGTGTTGTGTTGTACACACTGTATTGTATGGTGTGGCAGTTATTGTTTTGTATTGTGTTCTGTGGCATATTGAATGTCTTTGTGTTGTATTTTGTACTGTATGGTATGTATTCTACAGAGTGTATTGCACTGTGTATCGTATGTATCATATGACGTTATCGTATTTATTGTATGTATTGTATTGTATTGCACTGTTTGTGCTCTTGGATTGTATCTACTGTACTGTATGCGTTGTATTTTATGAACCGTGTGGTATTGTAGGGTATGGTATGTACGTAGCTTACTCTATGCAGTGAATTGTATGTACTGCACTGCATTGTCCTGTATGGTATGTATTTCATGATATGTATTGTATGGTACGGAATGTTGTGCTATGTACCGTGTGCTACATATGGTATGGTGTGTCTTGTATGGCATGTATGGTACGTATAGTGTTCTGTATTGTATGTAATGCATTTTGTGTTGTTTGCACTGCACTGTATATTTTGTGTTGTTTAGTGAATGACATGGAATGTATGGTATGTGTTGTGTTGTAAGGGATGGTATTTATTGTACCGTATCTGTGCATTTTCATGTCCTGTGTGGTATTTTGTTATTTTACGTATTGTGTTATCATACAGTATTTTTTAAATTTGATGTATTCCACTGTGCATTCTATAGTATTCTGTGCATTGTATTTTGCATTGCTTTGGTATTGTATTGAAAAAACGGTACTGTGTTTTGTATTGTTTTGTATTGTCTTGTATGTACTGTATACCATATTGTAGGTATTGTATTGCATGTATTGTATTTTTTCTTGCATTGCCTTGTGTGTATTGTATGTGTCCTGTCCTAATGTATGGTATAGTATTTATAACAGTTTATTCATTCTAGAGTATTTAGTTTTCTAAGGTATTTTGTTTTATAATATGTTGCATGTAGTTTACTCTATGTAGAGTATGCATTGCACTGTACAGTATGTATTGTATAGTATTTATTGTTTTGCAGCTATTGTGGGTATTGTGGGTATGGTAGGTATGGGACTGCGCTATACAGTTTATTATTGTCTGTATTGTATTGTACCCTGAACGGGATGAACCTTTTCCAGAACCACCCAATGCTCCTGCAGACCCTGCAGCCCTGGGTCCATCAGGAGCTGGAGCAGATCTTTGACAACAGGGGGTTGGAGGCAGCCATGGTGGAAGACACCATCATGGCCACGTTGACCAAGATGCCCCCGGCCCCGCTGCCTCCTGAGGAGGGTCTCTGCCTCCCCCGGGAGCCCTGCGATATCCGGCACAGACGAGCTCCTCGGCACCTCATCCACCGCTGTTGGTGGGCACCCGCCAGCCACCCCGCTGCTCCTGCTGCCATCCCCACGGAGCAAGAAGAGCCCCAGGAGGAGTCCAGGGAGGCTGTGCCCAGGCTCTCCACTTCCAACCGGGACAGGGAACTCTCCTGGGGGGCCACGGCCACCCTGAAAGATGAGCACCAGCAGCTCTGAGGACTCTCCAGCCAACAAGAGGCCAGCACCACACCAGGGACACTGGAGGGGCCCTCACCAGACGACCAAACCGGGACTGGGCCATCAGCTGCGGCACGCGCTGGCCCTCAAGGGCTCCCAGCCCCCCAGATGCAATTATCCGAATAAAAAAATTTCATTAAAACGACAGAAAAAGCCTCAGTGTTACCAACAGTGCAGATGGCATTGCTGTCTTCACCCTTTTTAGCTTTCTTTTACAGGGAGGGGTGGGATGTGAATACTGAGGGGTCCTTCTCTGTGTGCCAGGCAGTGTTTTGTTGTTCTCCCCCAAGGCAAATGCTGCTCAGCTCCGGGCCTGCAGCTCTCGGCTGGTCCCTGGGCCAGTGTCTCCAGCCCAGGGGTCTCCAGGGCCAGCCTGTGCCTCATCGCTCACCACCCAGCCCATCCCCCTCTTCCCCACACCCTCTGCCCCCACATCTCGGGGCACTGCTCCCCAACCAGCCTGCACTGCTGGGTGCAGCCTCGCGACGGTGGCACCCAAACCCCAGCTCCTGCACGGAGTCATGACGTGGTGCTGCTCTCTGCACCAGCCCAGGGTCACACCCTGCCCCAACAGAGCCCCAACAAGTGCAGCCCAGGAAGCGCAGAGTCCTGCCCCTGGGGAGGGACAACACCAGGCACCAGCACACGCAGCAGGCTGCCCGGTGGGGAAAAGCCAGGGAGAGGTGCCCGTGCTGCTGCCCTCCAGCCAGCCTTGGTGCCACCAGCATTGCTTCTCCTCTGTGGAGAAAGGGCCCGGCATGGGCAGATGCTCGGCAGATGGATGCTGGGCAGCTGAGTGCACTGCAATAGTCTGGTTTGGAGAAAAAGAGCCTGAGGGGCCACCTCACCACTCTCCACAGCTTCCCGAGGAGAGGATGTGCAGAGGGAGGTGCTGAGCTCTTCTCCTGGGGATCCAGCGACAGGATGCGTGGGAATGAGACGGAGGAAGAGGAAGGCAGAGGAGGAGGGAAGAGGAACAGGAGAAAAAGGAGGAATGAGAGAAAGAGGAGGAAAAACAAGGCAAAGAAGAACAGAAGTAGCAGGATGTGGAAGAACAGGAGAAAGAGGAAGAGGATGATGAAGAACCAGAGGAGGAGGAGTAGGAGGAGGAAAAGCAGAAGGAAGAACAGAGAAGAGAAAGAGGAGGAGAAGGAGGTCAAAACATCTTCAGATTCACTCTAGAGTGGCAGCACATCAAAATCCTTGGAGGAAACACATTCTGCATTTGTTTGTCCATGGGCATTCGCTAACCCCAAGCCTACTGGGGAAGCCGTTACTCACGGGAGTCATTCAGCGCCGTGGCCATCGCTCCTCTGGGCACAGACAGGAAAGCTCTGGGTGACAAAGGCTCTCAGGTCGCGCTCCAGAAACAGCAGAGCAGCACCAGAAGATCCCCAGCACCTGATCACACAGACACAATTCCAACTCAGTGACACCATTACTGAAAACAAAACACCCAGAGCAGCACCTGCCATTACAACTCCTTCAGGGCAGCTTCAGCTGCTGCAGAGCTGCAGGCTGACGACCTTCCCACCGCTGCCACAGGCCCCCACAGCAATAACGACCAGCAAAAAGCACCTCTGCCCGCGGCCCACACCCACCCGGCCTCCAGCGGCAGCACAGCTCAGCCCGCAGCTCTGAGGCACCAACCAGCCTGTGCTCACAGCCCGTGCCACCCACGGGACGGTCTGTGCAGAGTCAGCTCACCATGGCCTGCGAGAGAGGGGGGTGGGGGGGAGAGAAAACTCTGGGGAAAAGGGAAGGTGTGGGCAGGAAACCAGAAATCCCTGACAGGGCTGGGAGGAGAGGCCCGGGCCGCCTGTGCCTGCCCACTGGCCACAGCTGAGCCAATCAGCAGAGCTGTGAGGACAGGCCTGGACTGCCTGTGCCCGCCCACTAGCCATGGCTGAGCCAATCAGCGGAGCTGTGAGGACAGGCCTGGGGCTGCCTTTGCCCGCCCACTGGCCATGGCTGAGCCAATCAGCGGAGCTGTGAGGAGAGGCCCGGGCTGTCTGTGCCCGCCCACCAGCCACAGCTGAGCCAATCAGTGGAGCCGGAGGCGGTCTGTCAGTCCCAGCCGGGCTGGGGCAGGGCCGGGGGGGGGCAGAGGCTGAGGGGCCTGAGGAGAAAGAGGTGAGAGATGGGGGGGGGGGGGGGGGGGGGGGCAGCCGGGGCGAGGGAGAGCAGGGCTGGGGCAGGGCCGGGCTGGGGGAGCAGCAGCAGCAGCAGCAGCAGCAGCAGCAGCAGCAGCAGCAGCAGGGATCTCCCCGTGCGGAGGGGCCGGGGGAGGGAGCTGGAGCCCTTCTCCCCCCAGGCCCGGCCATGGCCCCGTTCCCAGCCCTGCGCCCCAGGGCTCAGCTGGTGGTGACAGACCGGGGCCTCTGCTGTCCCCAGGCTGTCGTGTGGGGCTCATGCTCGTGGAGCACCCCTCTCTGCTGACAGCCTGTCATAAACGGGGATTTCCAGACATGGGAGTGGTTTCTCCCTCCTGGTGGGAGCACGCCCCAGGGCTGAGCTGTCAGAGAAGCCAGTGGGGAGCGCTCCTGGCTGGATGCGGCTCCCTTGGCAGATGTTTGTGCCTGAGTCTCGGCCCCAAGGTCTGATTTGTGCCTTTCCCCCCACCCAAGCTGTGCTGCCAGCTCTTGGGAAATGGGGGTACCGAGGGTGGGTGGATTTATAACAGCCGGGATGCTCCAGTCAGCCTGTCAGGGATTTTTTACTTCCTGGTTCCTGCAATAACAGTGAGATTTCACCCAGGAAAGTATGGTGTTTAGCTTTGGTTACTCCTTGTGTGGATTGTGTCAGTCCTCAGCCAGGTGCACAGTGGCTGTCAGAGGAGGAATGAGACTGTTCCAGGGTGAAGTGAGCAATGGGGATCTCAAGCCTGTTTTGTTTAAGGCAATCAGGTGAAAAACTGCGGTTAGAGCTGTCTGCGTTGCTTACCCTTCTGATTGCAGTGCTGCCCTCTACTTCTCTGTAATACTCACTTCTACTACTCAGTTCCGTCAAGTTTAAATTTCTGTAAATTGGTACTACACTTTGCCATTGCTTCTACTTGATTCATCATCCATTTGAAAATTCCCTGTTCAGGTCTCTCTGATTTCTTCTCTCGCCTGTCCCCCAGAACGGTATTTGACTGCAGGGCCTGCAGAGTCTGTGTTTCCTCCTCATGGTGAGGAAAATATGGACATGAAAAACAAAGAGGTAGTGATTGTGAGAAGACGCCTGCCTTTGTGCTCATTTTCACATTCAAGTCCCTGTTGTGTGTTCTTAAATGATGTGGGTTACTCTAAGTGTTAGCAGCCCCTTGTCTGCATCCCTGTGCTCAGGAGGTGCATCAGAAGCTCTGTCTGGGCATTGCTGGTGTCAGACAAGTAACCGCAGCCCTTTCTGAAAAATAGCTGCTGGGTGAGTTATTTCCTAGGCCGTAACAGAAGGGTTTCTGGTTACATCTGCAGGAACTCAGGAGCAAACCCTGCTGACGGAAACCCTCAGAAGAAAGGGAAGACAGGAGAGAGAAGAGCAGGTCAGTAGAGTTGCGCTGCTTTACCCCAGATGGTGTCACACCTGCTGGCACAGTGACTGTGGGTATGGGTGCTCTCAGGGTGTTTTCTGATCTTTTCCAGTGTTCACCACCAGAGAGGACCTATGGCCCTAGGGGAAGGACGGCTCCCCCTTCTTTGTGCACCCCAGGATCTCATCGTGATGCATAACCTCCTGTGCAAACAGAAGTAGCCGATAGTCGAGTTCTTTAGGGAGGCTGTTGTGGGCAGGAGGAAGATCCCGGGAGCAGACTTCATTCAAGTGGTCAAAGGGGTATGGAGGGAGCAGAACGGGAGTGAACTGCTGCCACTGCCCGATGTCCTTGTGTGCAGACCTGGGGTGGTTCCAGTGGGGGAAATGGTGGCGGTTCAGCAAGGGGCACTTTCTCTTGTCTTACCCTTAGAGGACAACTCCCACAGTCTGGAAAGCTGGAGGGGAAAGGGAGAGCAGGGATATGAGAAGTGGGATGTCATTGAGGGCCAGTTGTGGGAGTGAGGGTCCCCGTTGCCTTATGGTCTCCAAAGAGAGTCACTGCTAAGTTCTGCAGCTGCCTGGATCCTGCTGCAGACACTGAACTGGCATCATGTTTCCCAGTGTCGATACTCGACCTTTTCCCCACCAATCTCATATATATATTCCCATTGTGCTGCCATCAGCCCGTATCTGTGCAGCACTGTTTACTCTGAGCCTCCCTTCCCACAGGGTGCAGGGGACAGAGCTGTGAGGAGCACACTCAGGTCAGCGAGGGTTCAGCAGTGCAGGTGTTAACTGATAGCCTAGTCCAAGCCAAAACAAGCCATCTCACATCCTAGGGGGCTGGGAAGTTTGGCGTGTTAACAGCCAAGAGGTCTGCAGAAGGCAGCAGAAGCCTGTTAAAGCCCAGTAAAGTTGTAAATGCTTAAACCTCACCAGGTTTCTTTGTGCTGTGCTTCCCTGCAGAACACCAGAAAATCTCACCCTGCCTACCTCTGGGGCAAGCCTTGATGCTTTTGTGATCACACTGCCATTTTCTGTATTGGCTGTCCGACTGAAGTTCCCATGAGAGACAAGGACCTGGAGAATGTGGTCATTTTGTTGACTTCCTTGAAGCGAGGGACTGTTATGAGCAGTGTGAATCTGAGGGAAGGTCAGAACCTGTGGCAGGAGATCAGAAACGGACAATGCAGAGAGACCAGAAGAGGTGAGAGGAGCACAGTGTGCTGGGAGAGCATCTCAGTAACGTTCTTGATGGGAGATGCCAGAGTGGGTCCTGAATATGGGTCCCTGAGACCCTATGGCAGCCTGTAGCAGAGTGGCCAGGAGGGGACTGCTGGGGAAGAGCTTGAGAAGCCAGGGCATGTGCAATGCTGCAGTCAGCCCGATGGCCAGAGACAGGTCACTCAGTCCTTCAGGCTGGGCTCAGAGTCTGCAGCCTGAGGTGTAATGTCCTCTTCTGGAGTTTGGCAGTGAGCATCGATCCTTCAGCTGATCAGCACCAGACCCTTTCTGCAGCTGTTGGCAGCAGCTGGAAAACAGAGGTGCAGAAGACTTTGCTTTTTAAAACCTGACTCAGACCAGAAGACTGGTCATGGTACCTGTGCTGTCTTTACCTGCACTTTTCACATCTTGGAGAGAAGAGGCGTTTGGCTGCCCGTTTGTAGTGTTGTTTTGCAGGTTAAACATACTCTGTTAGCGTGGAAGAGAACTGGGCATAGACAACCAAAAGCTTCAGGCAACTGCAAAGTTGAGATGGGGGCAGTCTGTGATATTTCTGTCCGGATCAAAAGCTCAGGGGTGTTTCCATTCAAACAGTGGAGTCTGCTGGGAGCTCCAGTCTCCTGACTTCCAAACCCTGTGTCGTAAACAGTGACCAGCCACGATGTTTCTTTCTGCCACTCTCTAACGCAGTGTCTCTGGGCTTTTCCTTTGGTTGGTTTTTAATCTCTGGTAGGTGTACAAGCTCAGTTCTATCCAACCTCTTGCAGACCTGCAGCCTGCCTGCCTTCTGCTGGGGGCCAAGCCAAAGGGGTGAAGTCTCGTGCTCGTACCAAGTCCGAAGCAAAGTTCAAGCACTGAGAAGTTCCCCAGTCAGCCCTGAGCCAGAGTGCAGCTACCTGAGCTGCGACGGGATGGAAGAGCCTGGAAAACAATTCATCGGCGCGAGGCGATGGAAGAAGGTGCGGTGAATGTGGCACTTGGGATGAAGTGACACGCTGGGGTTCGTGTCTGGGTTAGTACTGTACCTGCACACTGACTAAGGCCTTGGTGTCTCGAGTTTGGGTATGGACTCTTGCAGAGTACCAAGTTAATCTGTCTGTGAATAACCACGTTGTCTCAGGGTCGGCAGGGCCTGATAAACTCCATCCAGGAAGAAATCGACGGCGAGATGGCTTATCACAATAGGTTTTGTGTAAGGGCTTCTGGAGCATCTCCCTTCCACGTTCAGTGGATCTGGGGCATAGCAAGGTTTTGGAAAAATCTGTGGAGGAGTACCCGTTGCCGTTAGGCGTAGGAACAGATCTGTGGAACATGCCAGGCATAAGATTCCCCTTTTCATCTGTGTGCTCCTAAGACCAGAACTGTACCTTTCCATCCATTCTATTAATTTTAAGGGTCTGTTGGCATTTGCAATTCGCAGCCCTGCAGAGCGGGTAAGCTGGTCCATAGGTTGGCTTTCCAGGCAAATGCAGGTGTCTCCTTTCAGACTACAGACAAACCCCTCCTGGCATAAGGGCGGTATGCTTGCTTTCTTCAGTGAAGATTCATAATGCAGTACCTGTCCTGGTCCCACTGAGACTTTAAGGGGACAGATAGCAAGGAGAGGTGGTTTCTGGTAGAGGGTGGGCTTTGGTGCATATCCAACAGCCAGGCTTGTTTGCCTCTGCTGCTGGAGTTTGGACTGTGGCTATGGCCGACTTCTGGAATGAATACGTATAATCCGTATTCCGCCACAGGCTTATAAGCCAGGCTACCATGTGAAAACCTAGGCTTCCAAATCCCCATTAACAGGAGAAACAAACAGACACAAAGAGCAAAAACCTCTATCCCTTGGTTAAAGAGGAAATGCGGAGGGTTTCCGGACTCTGGCAGCCCAAAAGGCATTGAAAGATGTAAACCCAGCAGTCATGGAAGCTCCCTCGTTAGCCCTGCCAGACTACAACAAGCCTTTTTTATTATATTTAGGTAATATGGCTCTCAGAGGTGTTAGGAGGAAGAGGGCAGGACTCCCCGCCCGCGTGACGGGGCCTTTTGTCACAATGTGCTGGGTCACATGAGGCGCGGGGGGTGGTTGCCGTGTGCCATTGTGTGCACAGTGACGTGCTTGCGGCTGTCGGCCGGGAAACCCCTCACTGGAACCCTGAGGCAGGGGTTCTGTTGGTGCCGTCGCCAGCGGTCGTGCCTGGCAGCGCTGGGTGCACGAGAGGGAGCCAAGGCTGAGCCGGGGCCGTGGAGGCCTCTCCCCATCGTCCTCCCGCCCACCAGCAGACGCCGTCGCGGAGCAGGCACCGCCTGGCCCCAGCCATGCCTGGCGTGCACTACAAGTTCTCTGCCAAACTGGACTTTGATACCATCAGCTTCCACGGCCTCCACATCTCCCTGCATGACCTCAAGCGCCAGATCATGGGCCGCGAGCAGCTGAAGGCATCCAACTGCGACCTGCAGATCACCGACGCCCAGAGCAAAGAAGGTGAGTGGGGCGGCGGGCACGGGGCCTCGGGGACCGCCCGGCTGGTGGAGTTGCAGACCACCGCATGGGGCTGCAGCCTGCGGGAGCCCCGCTCTGCTCTTTGCAGCTCAACTCAGCGTAGCGTGAGTCAGCCTGGGGCTCGTCCCGCCAGCGTGCGGGGGATCAGGAGGGCCAGCGGCACCGGGGATACGCGGGGTGGGCAGCGGTAATGCCATTCAGCCACGACCGGTAGCTGTGACTTGTGTTGAGGCCTCACAGAGCTGTTTGTTTGGGGCTGCTGTTCTGACGACGGCCTTTGGATCCGTGCTTTAGAGCAGAGCTAGGCATGGAGGAATATGTGGTTGATGGGCGACATTTAGCGCTCACAGAAGCTTTGGTGTCCTGGAATTCTTCTAGGTAAAATGCTAAAAAGGTTTGGGAGGATATCTGTGGGGATAATCAGGACCTGTTTTAAAAAGTGGGGGTGTGGGGGTTTGGCGTGCCCTCTTCCCTGCTTCCTATAGACGCGTGTTCTGTAAAGGCAGAATTCCCTTCCAAAAGCCTGTTCTCAGGAATGATGCATTTTAACTTGCCTCTATTAAATTTGATGTGAATTTCATGACCTGTCTTTTATAACAGATGTTTTCACATTATTGTGGAAGAACTGCAAACTCCGTGACTCAGGTTTCTGTAACATTCTGACTCAGAACACTTGGAGAATGTGCTGTTCTGCTTATCAGGCAAAATCAACAAACTGTAACACCAAAATGGGCGTCTGAACTGGCCTTAGATGAATAGTTTTAGGGAAGAACAGTGCTCTTGGCAGACTGTCTCTTGAAGTCAGCCGTTGCTGGAGTTCAGTGTTGCAGCACGCACTTGAGAGCTGTAGTAGTGCCACGATGTGATGTCTTCAGAAAACCTCGTGCTAACTCTGAGTGAAACCATTTGGCCTCACAGCTGCTGTCTTCAAGACTGCGCAAACTGAGCATTTCAGAGCAGACACTTCAGCAGCTTTTAAGGCTTGCCCTTCCCCGTGCCGTTTTGTTGATGTGCTAGTGTGGGGGATTTCTTTGGTTACGCCTCAGCGTGCAATTAATTCCTGGGCTGCCAGGCAGCATTGCTGTGTGGAGCCTTCCTAAAGGGTTTGGAGTTCCCCGTTTCCCTGGGTGAACTGAGGGTAAGCCGTGTGCCCATTCCAAAACCATGATGTTTCAGTGGAGCCCATGCAAGGTCTGTCTGGGAAGGAGCTGCTCGGGCTCTGTCCCCAGCAGGGCTGGGACCTCTCGGGGCTGTGCGGTCAGCGAGGTCAGTGTCCCTTGGCCAGGGGCTTAGGGCAGGTGTCTTTTAGTTCATTACCACGGGGTGTCCAGCTCGGCTTTCGCTTTCCCAGTCACACGCTGAAGTGGCAAGCCATGCCAATAAGGCATTAAGGCATCAGGCAGTCTGTGTAATCAGATTAATGACTGAAAGTATGTTAGATTTTATTGACTCATCCTTTCAAAGCAATGCAGGTGCTCTTTTGGAGCACAGTACTGTATAATCATAATGCAAATCAAAGTTCCATGAAGCATCTGGCCTACTGCACTAGCTAATTCAAGCAAGGATGAGATACCAACTGTGGTTGGGATCCTCTTTTGGTGGAAGCTGAAAATGCAGAAATAGCAGTCCAGTCTATTAATCAGGATGTTTCGAGGCAGTGCCAGCGACACAGAGGACTGGTTTGTCACAAAGTGTGCAAGTGGTGCTGATTAGAACAGAGTTGAAAAATGAGATGAGGAGAAAGCATATTTTTAAGCAGCAGGGAGAAAATGTGTTCTTGGGAAGTACCCTGTTTTCTGGTCGAGGCAGTCTGGCATGTCAGCAGTCATTTTGATCTCTTACTCTGCAGATCGCTTCCCCAGTCACGTAACAGCTGGTGAGCAAGACATCCAAGCCTAATAAAGGCTTTTCTTTGTCGTTTCGCATGTAGGCTTGCCTTCTGATGACTTCTGCTGAGCTTCTGTCCTTTATCGGAGTGAAAATACTTCTCTAGACAGTGCTCAGAGAGATGCCTTTGCAATGCTGTCAGCATCAAAATGGTGGATTAAAGCAGGCCATAAAAGAAAGTAGGAACTTTTTTCAGTAACCTGTTTATACCGTATATATGACCCAAATTATTAAAACTAGCAGATTTTTAGAATTATAGGTGAATTGAAAAATGGAATTTTTAAGTGGTGCATTAAATGTGAAGCAGTATAAATTTCAGAGCGTGGCTTGAGTTGTTTGTACTTTTTTGCAGGAAGAAGGTTGTGGATACTAATGCAGTTGTTAATTTAAGCTTTCTAAGTCATCATGAGGCAGCAGTCAAAGTAGCTGTTAACTTGCCTGCCTCCACTCGTTCCTTGAAATACTTCTTTCCTGACTGTTCTGTCTCTTCTGCTCCTGACTTTACTATAACATCCAAATCTTCCTTTGCTTTTGCAAGCTTGCTGAATTAATTGAATCCTTAGTTTTAATCTCAGGTCAGATTGAGAAAAGCCCAGTAGCCACTCACTGTCCGTCACTGGCAGTAAAACAAGTTTTGTGCTCAAAGGGAGTAGGAATCACCCATGTTGTTACCTCCAGCTTGCTGAGTATTTCTGTTGGAGCTCTGCTTGGACACGTGTGAAAAGTCGCCTTGTTGCGCAGGAGGTCACTGCTCACTTTGCAGAGGTTGAGGTGTGTGGTGAGGCCGAGGGACGCTACTTTGTAGGTCCTGGGAGTTGCCAAGTCTCTGCCAGGGGATGCTGCTGCCCTCGGGGAACAGGTTCCTGCTGGGAGATGCCAGTAGGCAGATTACAAGGAATGGCTGCTGACAGTGCTTTAAAATATTTAGTCATATCCAGCTATCCTCATATATTCAGTCTCTTTCTCGGAGAGGTGCTACCCTTTGTAGTCATCCGCAGAACAACCACCATCCTCAGTCCGGCACAGGCACAGCAAACTCCTGTCTTTTTGTGGAGCCGCTGTTGCTTATCCTCCGTCTCTGGAATCTCAGTCCAGTGGTTTGTGGTGTGGACCAAAAGGAGTGCTCTGTGTGACTCCGTTCAGCAGGTAGAAGCAGCTGCTTTGGGCTTTGAGAACTGCAGCTGGCACTATCTCCTGGCAGTGGTTTGTCTGGGCCCGACAGCTGTTTGAGCTCCTGCTCCATCACACAGCCCCAGGGCAGGCCTTTCTTGACAGTGGCTGTGTGGTGGTGAGATTTTCCTTTTGAGAAGAGCTCCAGCTGTTGGCTTCAGGCTAGCACTTCTGTAAAAGCTTCTGTTTTTGTCATTAGTAGTCCTTTCTCCTATGATTTGAAACTGCTCCAAAGTCCCGAGGAAGCTTGCTGTTCGGCTCCGTAGGGGTTAAGATCGGAAATTAGTTTTGTCTCAAAGATTTCCCAGTTTTCTGAAGAAGGATTCCATCATTTGGAAATAGAAGTAAAATTTTCATTTCGTTGTTGAAATACTGTCTTCTGATAGGTATGTTTTGGTCTGAGAGAGGTTCCTGCCTGTAGGAATAATATGCTGAAAAATGGAGTGTAAATTGTGAAATATTCCTGTTCTGTGTGTGATCACTGAGTAAAACCACCCTGACGGAGCTTGACTAGACATACATCATCTTTGGTTTTCAGAGTATCGTTCCGATTCGTCTGTCAGGGTAAGGGCTTTTGATATTGAAGACCGTCGGCAGATTACAGGGAATGGCTGCTGACAGTGCTTTAGAAGATTTAATCTTATCCAGCTTGTGTAAGAACAAGATAAACACTGTTCTCGTGGAGAGGCCTTTGCATTTTAAGCTTATTCAGTCGAAGTGTCACAGGTAGTGTTTTTTTTTGTTTGGGCTTTATATAAAAGGTCACAAGGCTTCCCTCCTCTGCAGAAGACTAGCGTGGTGAAAGCCAAGGCAAAGCATGGAGAGCTTCAGGCACACTCTGTTTTCGAAAGGCTGTTAAAGCCTGTCTTTGTAAGTGATTTAGTTTGAGTGTCTCTGCTCTGCGAAAAGTGAATCGAAAGAATTCACATCCCTTTGGTTAATTCAAACTAGACGATTAGCTTAAGAGGGGAGAGACAGCTTTACTTTGAGCCAATTCTGCCTTCCTTGTGAAAGCAAGCTGAAAAAAGCCCCAACAAAAAAAAGCCTCTGTGATTCAAATCCTAGCACTGCAGTTTCATTACTGTCCTGGTTTTAGCTTGGATAGAGTTAATCTTCCTCCCAGTAGCTGCTGTGCTTTGGATTTAGTAGGAGAACAGTGCTGACAATGCGGATGTTTTCAGTCATTGCTATGAAGTCAGGGACTTTTCCAGTCTCCCATGCTCAGCTGACAAGCAGGTGCGCAGGAGCTGGGAGGGAGCACAGCCAGCCCAAGCTGGGCAGCGGAAATATTCCATGCCAGGGATGGCACGCTCAATTTGTAAGGGTGGCTAGCAGGGGGGTAGGCATCCTTTTTCTTTAATTCGCTTTTCTATGAGTTGGCATCCTCTCCTGTCTGGGAGTTCGAACTTTTGCAGGAGTTTGGTCTTCAGCAGGAATTTTGCAAAATTCATGAAATCTGCAAGTTCCAGGTTCTGTGATCGCTGCTGGGGAACTGGCTGGGAATCGGTCATTAGGTGGTGGGAACATTGTATTGTATAGAGTTTGTTTTGCATATTCAGTAGCAGTAGTAGCTGTAGTATTTCCTTTGTTGTCTTATTAAACTGTCTTTATCTCAGCCCCTGAGTTTCCCCTTCTGTCCATTTCTGCTCCCCATCACACTGGGGGGGAAGGGGAGGAGTGAGCGAGCGGCTGTCGGGACCTCGTTGCTGGCTGCTGCGTTAAACCCCAACAGTTTCCGTTGAAATGTGAAGCACTGCCCAGCTGATAAGTGTGGCTGTTGACGGATTAAGCTCGCAGAAGCAGAGTTGGCAGGCTCTCCTCTCTGTTCTGTCAGTCCTGAGCACTGGCAGCAGAAGGAAATCACTTTTAGTGAACACCTTGGAAGGCAATGGCACAGAGCTTCATGCTTTAGCCAAGCGCCTGTTTTGTTGCAGGGCAAGCCAGTCAGATGTTACAATCTGGTTTCTGCAGGGGAGACCTTGTTTTTCTCCAAAGATCTACTGGTTTTGTAGCCTACCAGAAGCAAAAGCAACTGAATCTCCATCAGGAAAGAACTTCATGCATTAGCAGACTCTCTTTTTGTGACCTCTGAGACCCTTTTGTTGTTGGCATTGAAACTACTTTTAAAAAAAAGAAAAAGATTTTGCTGCTTGTGTTTGATGATCAAACCCAAAGATTACTTGAAATGTACTGTTAGTGTGTTTGAGACAACAAAAGCGTGATGTTACATATAAAATGTTGCTTTCATAGCTGTAAAGGTATTCTCTGAAGTGCTATGTAATTACATACGAATATACATTCCTATGAATTCACAAAGGTTTTTTTTCTGAATTCATGTTTTTTTCAGAATACACTGACGATAATGCCCTGATTCCGAAGAACTCATCAGTTATTGTCAGAAGAATCCCTGCCAGAGGACTCAGAGCTATCAGCAAAACACATGCTGCGTAGGTATCTGTAAAGCATTGCCTGCTCGGTTAGGGGTTTCAGGGTGTTAACTTGGTTTATGGACGTCAGTTCACAGAGGCGTTCAGGTTGTACCTCTCCTGCTAAAGCTGCTGTTAGGTTTTGGTGGAATGAGGTGGATTTTAACCTGTGTCCACCAAAGCAGACAGACATTTTTAGGCCTGCTGGGACATGGGGTTCAAACTCCAACAATGGTAACTTTTAAGATGATGCTGTTGGGTTTGTTCTTGGGCTTGATTGTTCTGAGACCCAAGCTGTAGATCCCGTTTCCTCTGTGTGGAGAGATTCCTTATTCTCTGTGTTTGCTTTTACTGCTTTTGTAGTAGAGAGAGAGAGGCATTTGCATTGTAGTGTAAACTTACCATCTGCTCCATCCTCCAAAGAGTCTGATTCTCAGTGTTTGACTAGTTCTTGCATTTGGGGGAGGGGGGTGGGATATGGCAAGTGTTCTTACGCCCCAAATCTGGGTATTTTTGCACACGAGCCTATAGAGGAAAGACCAAGGCTTGCCAGCTGGTGACCCGTGCAAACAAGAAGTTTAGAACTCTTAGAGTAATTTGTGATGAAGTAGACATGTGACTTAGGGGTTTTGTTTTAGTTGCGCTGCATGTCCCAAGAGAGACCAGTTTCTGGATACAAATACATTTCGACATTCACTAGACTATCAGAACACATTGTTTTGGTTTTCAGGTTCTGTAATCTGCTTTCACTGCTTTAAGCTGGGTACAAGTGCTTTATTTTAACTTCTGATCACCTTTATTTCTTCTTCCAGAAGTCGAACTGAGCCAGGGAGTGGAACATCAAAAGCAGTACGTAAAAAACCAATCTCACACTTTTTTTCTGTAAAACTGCATTTAATTCTGAACGGTGTAGCCTTGTGCTAATTTTCCACACATTGCCTTAAAACATGGTATATGCTGTAAATGCACTGTATTCGATTCAGCATAGTAAAAGCTGAGGAATGCCATCACTGGCACAGTTCTAATGTGAATATTGGTATTTGTGCCTACTGATGCATTGTATTTCATATTGAATATGCTGGAATACTTCCTGTATGATTTTGTGTTGCACAGATAATGCAGGATCGTTTTTAGATCACATAGGTTCGAGGTTTGCACAGCTGAGCGTGGTGCCATGTTCTACACCTGTCTGTCTGTAGCTGGTTAAATGAACGCTTGCATAGCTTGTTGTGTGCTTTTTGTTTCTTGCAAGAAGAATTGTTTGGAGTGTATTTTTTTCCATTTTCACGTTGTATCACTTAGCTTTTGTTTTTAAATACTTTTTTTTTGCCTAATGTTTTTTGACAATGTTATCAAAAACCATGGAGAACCTATTATTGTTAAACCTGGTGTCCTGTTTCTTACTTCTACCTTGGGGGTTCAAACAAATACAAACCCCAACTTACCTGATATGTTTTGAGGCCAGTTCTTGCAGCTAAATGATTTCTTTTCACGTCCTTAAAAAGTGGGTATTTGTTCTTAAGCCTGTGTAATTGAAATGATATTGTTTGGGCCCCGCTGAGTACATCAATGTCTTTCATAGATTGGCGTGAATGTAAATGGGATTATCACGTTCTGCATCTAATCTTTCCACTTTATCTGATGAAGCAGTTTAGTTTCACAGTTTGCCTGCAAATGAAAGCATATAAAGCAGAATGTACAAATTCTGGCAGCAGGTTAGAGCCTGGTGCTTTTGTGGGTAAGAGCCCTGTCCTTTTTCCTAACTTCTGCCTGCTGTCCGTTTTTGGGTGTGGGTGACTTCAGGGTTGGACGCTGCTTTAATTTCCCAAAGGTTCAGCCTTTCTTTAGTATGCCACCGCTTTGAAGATATATTTGGAAAAGGGGCAGCATTGCTCTTCAGGTTTCAAAGCACTGTCGTTCTGCTGCTGAAATAGAAACAAGTAACACAAGGAAATATCGAACTGGTAATGGTCTAGACCTTGATTTGCCATTTGGCTCGACGACTATGTGTAACTATGCATGTCAAAACAGCCCTTATGGTAAAAAACTTACTATGTGGTGATTTGTATTTTTCATCTTTATTTGAAGTATGACTGCTTTTTCTTCACTAGAATCATGTGAGGCATTACACTAACCCTGGATCACTGGATCTGATCACTTGATTAGCTGTTAGGATAATTTAAATCAGAAACTCATGAACTCTGGGTCTATGTTCTCTGAAGAATACAGCCTCTGATTTCCTTGCAATGGTATGCAATCAACTTCATATGGAAAACTTTTTGTATGTAGGTCTAAAAACACCAAGTCTAAACCTGACTTCTGCAATTCTACCACTGGTGGGTTCAAATTCCTTTTTGGACATCAGTGCCTCTCTATTGTGACTTTGAGTAAGTTGAACTGGCCCTCGTAGTTAATTTCATGCATTTACATAAACCACGTTTATGGTATTTGATATAATTCAGATGGGGTTTTATTTCTTGAAAACAGTATTTTTCTCTTTGTTTACTGCCATGCCTATAAAGACAAGTCCCAAGCTCATAAATAAAGTTCACATTCTTTTAGCCTCGCGTGTTCCCTGGCATGTCCGTATTACCTTTCGAAGGAGCATTTTCCCATAAGCTAACAGAGACGTCTCAGAAAAAAACAACAAAAAAACAACCAAACAATCCTGGAGCGGGAGAGAAGACTTAGTGTGAGATAGAACTAATGAAAGGTAGTGAAGGACAAAGCAAAACCATGCCCTTCTTGTTCGCTCTGACTGTCCCTGATTTGGGTTGTCAAGCCAAGGTGCAAGCCGTGCGTCTCTCTTTACAAGTCCCCTCTCCCTCTTGCACTGTAAAAGCGCTGCAGCCTCAGGTGCTGCTAGTGCTGGAGACACAACTAGCTTTATTCTTAAAGTTAGCTCAGGTCTTAGTCTAAAGTGTGGGGTTTGGGGTTTTTGTTTGTTTGTTTGTTTTTAATACACATATTTCTGTACACATTTCCAAGGAGAACCTGCATCTTAGTGTGGTAGGAAGAAGTCACTGGACAGCTTGTCAATTACTGTAGAACAGTAAAGCAGCAAAATTAAAAGGAGTTACGATGTTTTTTAGAAGAGCATGCACAAGAACTTATACTTTGAACATTTCTTCCTTGTCTTGCTCTTCTGTTAGCTATCATTCTACACTTCCAAATGTGCGCTGCTGTCCCACTGTTACTACAGCCAGAGCGAGGAAGTGGATACTTGTTGATTTAGTGTTCCTATTTCAGACTGCGAGGATCTCGAGGTGGTATTTGTCCTCAGAGGCTGCAGAAATGCAGAGAGTCCTGGCCATTGTCTGAGCGCTTGTCAAGCACAACGGTGATCCTTCCTGGCTGAAGTTTGAGTGCAGTCAGGCTATCAGGTTTTAGGAAAGCACTGTAATCTAAATGTAGCCCTCCAGCAGTGAGGTTAGCCTTTTCCTCCTATTTTCTGTGCCCCTTCCCACTCGCTTTATGTCAGTTCCTTTTTAGCCTTCTGTTGGAAATGGGAGTTAATATATTGACTGTTGATTTTGGGTGTTTGGGGTTTTTTTCAAATTCTTCTGCAGTATTTTCTTAAGGTTGTATACAGCTTTCGCAGAGATGTTTTTTCTACTTGACTGATTGGAGGAACTGGCAGGAAATACTATAGTAGAAATTTCAAGGGAAAAAAGGCACAAGATTGTGGGATCATTGGAAGATGGCTGTTGGACAAACACAGTAAATAGTACCCAAGTTACCTATTTTCTGATTTTGAGAACTGTTTAGTAGAAAGGAGTGCTATTACCTCCTTTAAGAAATTAGACCATATCCTGCAGGCCACATAACAACTGCTTCCTGGCAAAAAACGCAAACTAGGTAATAGTTTATGAACAGCTGTGTTTCAATTACTGGTCAAGAGGAGACTGTTCAATGCTAGACTCCAACAGAGAGCTTTCCTAATTTCTTGTTTGCTTCTGAAAAACCACAGAATTATAATGGTTGTGCTTCCGTGAGAGAACATAGGCCTGTCTTTCCACATGTAAAAAGCAGTGTCATGTGGAGCGTGAAGCTTCAAAATACACGATCCGGCTTCCTTTTTAACAGAACTAGGTACAAAATGTTCTGAAGAGAAGGGAAGTCGAATCCTCTGGTC
Organism: Opisthocomus hoazin; assembly: GCF_030867145.1. NCBI lineage: Eukaryota > Metazoa > Chordata > Aves > Opisthocomiformes > Opisthocomidae > Opisthocomus > Opisthocomus hoazin. The sequence goes on from NW_027448862.1 coordinate 195,593, forward strand.
AGTCTTGAGATGGAAAGACGGTCTCTTTTTGCCGTTCTGCATGTGATTTGAGTGTCTTTCTGGCATCGTTTTACCAGTGTAAGCTGTACTGCTGCTGGTGGCATAATGGAATTCAATATCCTGGAAAAACAACCAGATAAGTGTTACCCTTGGAAAAACTGCACTTTGATGTTAGTTCTCAATAAACACCGCAGCCCTCAAGCGGCCTGAGGACTTCATTCCTGCAGCTGCTCCAGTAGGTATCTGGGAGAGAGGAGTGTGGTTGCAATGGAGAGAAAAATTCCAGGATTGTGCTCTGAATCCATGCTTTCATCATCATTAAAAACTGGTTTTGGTCTGACAGCAAGGAGAATAAGATTAAATTCTCCCACTTTCCAAACCAATTTGGGCAGTATGGCCCGTGGTCTAATAAAATACAGGAAATCAGTTTTCTCAGTTTTTATAGGCTACTCTGTCATGGGAAACACATTTATTTCAACACTTCGAGCAGTTTGGTTTTTTCTAGACAAAGTGGTGGGTTACTTTTATGGCTAATGTTTCGGATTGGTGCTTTTATTGGGGTTTTGTGGGGTACGGTGAGTTTGGCATTTTTACACTTACTGGCAGGAGGGGCAGCGTTCATGTCTCAGGGCTGATATGCCTGGACTTTGTTTTGACAGGCAGCTACTGTGTGCTTAGAAGCCTAACCTTGTGCATTTATGAATGATGAGACATTAACCGATTCATTTAAAAACTACACTGAAAAAAAGTTTCCTGAAGTGACGCTTCCTTCTCAAATAAACTTAATTTTTTTAAAATCCCTTTTAGCTGAATATTGACAGCTGCCTTACTCCTTTGACTTTTAAGCAGTGTTGAGCATTTGGCAAGGGTCTCTCTCCGAGATATTCTGGAGGAATGAGTAGATCTCAAGTGGCTTTGGTTGTTTTAGTTTCTTCTCCTTCATCACATCGGCACTCTCAGGCTGTCAAAGGTTTGGACTTTGTTTGGAACAAGTACAAATCACACCAAGTTGGAAATGCCTCTTTCAGTGACGCTCAGAGGATATAGTGCAGACTTTCAGACTACAGCAGAGGTTAACTATTGTTGTGTTTTGGTTGTAGAACTTCAAAATGTGTTTCATTTTTTGTGAACAGGTTGATGACTCTTCTGCATCTCTTCCTCTGGCCCAGCTTATTAAGGTACATATATATTCTTGTCAAATCCTTAAAAATCAAAAGAGTTTCCTTCATATTTTTAAATCTTATACTGTGATCTATAGCTGGATCACTGTTTCAATCTGAACACAACATTACTTTCATTTATAATAGTTTAAAATATTTATTTGAATCTTAAAATATGAGTATCTTTTGACACTGTCCTTTAAAGAGAAGCTCCCACTTTGGGAAGGTAGAAGGTGAGCACCTTGTCAGACTCAACGTGATGTGGCACTATTACTCATCTTCAAGACACAAAGAAGAAGAACCTCAGATGCCGTTTACCGTTTCTAACACTTTTCATTATTTTGCATTGGAAACTACCACAATTCTCAGCGAAGAATTCAATTCCTGTAAGTTGTGGACATTTCGGTGGGGTTTGCAAGAACCAAAACAGAGGCGTTTCTGTAACACAGACAACAGCGCTGTCGCGAAACCTGTCTGTGGTTCTGTAAACTCCTGTGAAGTTTGGCTCTAAAATGTGAAACACTGCCCAAGTGGTGTACACATTTCAGCTTTCTGGAAAATGCAAATATTTCCAAAAAGTGCAGGAACATAAGATAAAGCAGCTCAAAACTGTTACGTACTTGACCTCTTCAGTGCAGACCGGCTTAGCGTGGAGGCAGTGTGTTACAGTCAAAAGTTTTCTGGTTTATTATTACTGTGTATTAAAGGGCATACTTGAATTGTGGTCTATTCCTAGAAATATTTTGTGGGTTTTGGATGTCTTCTGGAAACTCTTTGGGTTCCAACAAATTAGTCAGGTATCCATAAAGTTTTCTGTAAGAGTTCATGGAAATGATTTCAAAGATGTTGGTCTGGATTATGTTACTGTTCAGAAAAAATTGTGTGTATGAAACAACCATTTAATACAACGCTGAAACGAGTGGGCACTTTTCTGAATGAACGCGTATAAAACCAAACCCACGAGTGACTGATCTCAGTGATAGGTGCTTGAAGGTCCAGACCATTTACAGTCGCTCCCTTAGAGCCTGCTTGTATCTGGAATCACAGAATCACAGAAGAGTAGGGGTTGGAAGGGACCTCTGTGGTTCATCTCGTCCAACCCTCCTGCCGAAGCAGGGTCACCCAGAGAAGGCTGCACAGGATCTTGTCCAGGCGGGTCTTGAATATCTCCAGAGAAGGAGACTCCACAACCTCCCTGGGCAGCCTGTTCCAGGGCTCCGTCACCCTCAGAGGGAAGAAGTTCTTCCTCATGTTCAGATGGAACTTCCTGTGCCTCAGTTTGTGCCCATTGCCCCTTGTCCTGTCACTGGGCACCACTGAAAAGAGCTTGGCCCCATCCTCCTGACACCCACCCTTCAGATATTTGAACAAAGAGGACTTTAAAACAAATCAGCTGGCTTCACTGATTTGAAGATCTAGTTCTGCATAAGGCTCTATTACAATTTGTCTATTAAAAGGGCACAATCAACTGGAAGAAAGTGCAGGTTTTTCTTACAGTAGTTCAAGAAGTTAGCAGGGGGGGAGCTTGGTCAAATTTCTACTGAAAAGAATCTTTTGTCTTGCTGAGTGACTTTAAAAAACTTGATTGTTTTTAATGCTTCCGTGTCTGAAGCTGAATTTCATCAAGCAGAAACAACTGCCCCGACTCTTCAGCTGGGTGTCCTTTCAATGCCATAAAATCGAAATAAGGATACTTGCATACGTCTTTCTCAGTGAAATGTGCAGTGGATGTCTTCTCCTTCAAATAGTCTGGGGCTTAAAAACCGGTTTAAAAACACTGAATACTACAGGTTTTTCTACACACAGGTTCAGTCCACTCGGAATAGAATTGGATTGGTTACACAAGCCCTTCTGTAAGGCCCGAACAGAGCCTAAGGACTGGAGTGCCCAAGAATGCTCCTGTCAAGTAGATTGACAGGTACACAAAGACCATGCTGTGGCGTGAGGACTCCCCAGAACATCTCCAGGACAACTCTCTTTTGTAGAAGCAGCTGTCTTCATGCCCCCCACCTAGCGCTGTGCTGTTCTTTGCAGGACGGGATGAGTGATGTTGTCTTTGCTGTGTGGGCTGAAATGTGTTTCCAGTGTGTGTGCCAATAACTGTCTGCTCAACAGACTGCCAACCTGGCTGCGGCCAATGCTTCCGAAGAGGATAAAATAAAGGCCATGATGGTGCAGTCTTGCCAGGAGTACGATCCCATCAAGTAAGTGTTGAGAATGCCAAATCTTTTCTTTGGAGATTATGGAAAGGTTGTAGAGATGTTTGTTTTAGCAAGAGAGACATAGCATATCTTTTTCTTTTTTTCCCCAAAAATCTCCAGTTACATGAAAAGACCCGTGGGTCCACCTCCATCATCGTTCCCTTGCCGTTACTACGGAAAACCAGGCCACTATAGAAGGAACTGCCCGACAAGTGGGGTAAGGTGGTGGGGGACTGTTGCGGTGGGAACGAGGACTCGATCAATATGATCCATAACAGTCACCTTTATTAGCAGAGAATCTTTATTATATGGACAGCACTCGGTACAGCACTCGGTTGTGACTGGTCACTATTCATAGAGCGTCTATTAATAGAACACCCGGATTATATAGGCAGAACTTGACTATGATTGGTTACTATTCATAGAACGTCTGTTTACCCGCAGCTGGCCTTGGGGCATCTGTTTATCCACAGCCGGCCTCTCGATGGCCTTGAGGCCTGTGCTGCTGCAGAGAGATCAAGTCCATATTCAGAGTGTCTGGGCTGCTCACAATATGTCCCTGTTCTTCCAGAAATCCCACAGGGGACCTCTGGTGTTGCTCGGGTTTTCATATTTTCACCTTGGCAGTCACAGGGCAAATGCACGAAGACTCCTGTTAAGAATTGTTTCTCTTGGGGTGAAGTACAGAGGTTCTAGGGCAGTGTTGCAAAGCTCCTCAAAATTCAAGGGAAACCTGGAATGATAAAAGCAAAATTTTCTTTCTTCTGGATCATAGACATTAAAGATGAGCACAGATCTTTCTTGGTTAATTTTCATGTCTATTTTTATCTATTTCACTATTACTGTAAATTTTTCTGGTTTGAGCTCTTTTTAATGACAGTTCATGGTTTCCAGTGTTCCGTATAAAACCAAGATGATTCTGTTGACCCCATCCACTGAATATTTGCGTGTTTTAATTACACAAGTCTCTGCTTGAGTTTTCATGCCACTGAACGTTAGTCACTGACTGTACACGCGTGAGGTGTGAATCCAGCCCTCGTATAGGGACGGAGAACAGAAGTTTCTCCGGTGACCGATTCAGGGCACGGAATTGAGCTCTGGCTCTGAGCTGCGCTTTGGAGGAGGAGCGGGTTTGTGTCTCTCCCCTGCGTGGATGGTGAGCTCAGGGATATTTCACGCTTAAGGAACCTGAAGTTAAGCCAAAGAGTGTCGACTGAGTGCAAACCACTGCTCAAGCCTTTGGAACATCCTGGCTATATTCATTTAGGAAAAGAAGTATTTTAGCTGAGCAACCCCTACGCTAGGTGAAAGGAGAGGATTACAGGCTTTTGCTGCTTCAAATCAACATTGAATGGTCATTTGAAGTGTGGGCCTTAAGATGAGATATGTCTGCATTTCTTTTCTGAACAGGACAAAAATTTTGTGCCTGCTCCCAGAATGAGAAGGAGCACAGGAATTCCGAGGAGTTTCCTGATTGAGCTGAAAGATCCCAACACAAAGGGCGCGATGCTGACAAAGACGGGAAAATACGCAATACCAATTATTAATGCGTACGTATGGCCTTAAGTGGACTGACCAAAAGGAGAAAAACCACGCGTAGATGTCTGAGTGGTAATGCAACCATGTTGGCCAGCATCTGTGATTACGAGGGAGGAAGCATTGTCGTCGTATCTTCACCTTAAAATCTGTGATACTTTCTAGTATTAAAATCGCGGGATCCTGCCCCTGGAACTTGGGTCAGCTTATGGCATTTCTGTATTTCTGCAAAACATTTCAGTAGTGTTGACAGTGGGAGTCGTTCTCTTGGAAAGCTCATTTTGCTTCTGGTTTATGTTTCAAAGGCTTCTTGCAAAATTTAACAAGTGGCTGTTGCACTGAGGTTTCCGCCCCCTCTGACTTTGAGCAAATCCCACATGTGAAAGAGACAAAAGTTCTCCTCTTGCTCTAAACTAAGAAAATACTACTACTGTGTACTGACAGGAGTGGCTGTTTTAAAAAGCACTTGGTAGCACTTCTGCTTTTCTGTCGTGGATCTCCTTGGGTGGAAGCTGTAACACAGACTTCCTTTGTTTATAAAATGTAATTACTCGGAGACTAACTTTATTGTGAGCCTGCATTTACTCTTACCCCCTGGAAAAAGAGAGGTGGGATTCATTTCACCTGCTCTCTAGCTGTCAAAAAATCATTTTTCTTGTCTGAGCTAATTTCTTAGTGGATCCAACAAATGGGAGAGTTCTGCAGAAGGAAAATTGTTCCCCCTCCCCCTTCTAGTCTTGTGGCTATAGAAAAGTAGTTGAAACTGAATGCCTACATTTCAGAAGGCTGATGTGGAGTGAGAAGAATTCCATCTATTACCTTCCTTTGATAAAATCCACAGCTTGGAGAAGTTTTCCTTTACCCGCCTTTAACTTTTTTCCTGTTTCCTTACCCCCTGCCCCCCCCACCCTCCCCTTCCCGCAGGGAAGCTTACGCCCGAGGCAAGAAGGAGAAGCCTCCCTTTGTGCCAGAGGAGCTGCCCTGCTCCTCCTCCTCCTCCGATGCCCTTCCGGATGAGCTGCTGTGCCTCATCTGCAAAGACGCAATGACTGATGCAGCCGTTACTCCCTGCTGCGGCAGCAGTTACTGTGACGAGTGTGAGTGTTACTGCCTTGTTTGTTAGCTCAGTGCATCGCGTCTGATCTTCTGAAGCGGAAAGAGGAGATAACAAAACTACTTGGTTACCCGTTCTGTTTGATACTTAGGGATACCCTGAGTCGGGAAGGACTCTTCTTGTACAAAGGGGGAAAAAAGACAGAAAGCTTCTTCCCCTTTTCACCTGTCCAGTTGAATCCTCTTCACGCGCGGAGGGACGGCTATGAGAAGAGTGCACACCTGTGCAGGTGCTGACAGCGTTAGATACCCAATGCATTTAGTCTGTCCGCAGCCCTTTCTCTCGTGGAACGTTACATAGCCAGCTCTGGTGACTTTCTGCAGCCTGCAGCAAACGGATCACTGGGCATTTAATGACCATTCTGCTCCACGGGAAAGCTAGCTAAACCCTTCAGAATGCAAAGCTCCTCATGGTCTTTTGAGATGTGTTTTCTTCATTAACCTTGAGGAGGGTGACTTCTCACTGTACGAGACAAGGGAAAACAGACCAGTCAAAACATCAAGGCACAGCCTGCTCTGCATCTTCAGATGTGACAACAGTGAAATACCAAAACTGTACAGTTCTTTGCTGCGTACTAGAAATCTTCTGCACTCTGGAACCTTTATAGCTTCATGCTCTGAACTGAAGACCATAGTAACTCATTAACTGTATGGTGTTTTTACAGCTGATTAGAACCCCCAGCATTTCCTTAGCTTTGCTAAAAACTATTTGGATGATTCTAATTTTTCACAGGTATTAGAACAGCATTGCTGGCATCTGAGGAACATACGTGCCCAGCGTGTCACCAGGCAGGCGTTTCTCCTGATGATTTAGCTGCCAACAAGTTCCTACGCCAGGTAACATGATGACTTTTAAATAAACTGTTTGTAAGCAAAGCCTGTCTGCAAAAAGCTGAAAGGGAAGAAAACATTAATTGACAGCTCCTTCAGCAAGGCTAAATTGAATAAAGCTAAATGTTCTTTTCAAATGCATCGTTTGTTGTTACAGCAGCTCACAACTCTTCAGAGATGCTCTGGCAAATTGAGGTCAGGCTTTTGGTTAACAGGATTGCCTCCCTTTCAGCTCGGTATTAACACTGAAGTACTGAAATGCAGACACTCGCGGTTACCAGCGATTAACATCAGTGTTTAGTGGGATGCGTTCCTCTATCTGTCTGTTGATGTATTTTAGGATTGATAGCATTTACAGGAATACACAAGGAATTTTACTCTCTGGAGGCTTTTGTCCGTCTATGTACTCAAGTTTTCTGTTACCTTTTTGTAAATGTTCTTCTGCCTCCAGGCTGTCAACAACTTCAAAACCGGAGCTGGCTACACCACAAGGTTCCTTCAGAAGATTCAGCAGCAGCAGCAGCAGCCACCACCACTGCTGCCTGTCGCACCTCCTGGACCCTTTCAGTAAGTAAATCTGTAGATCAACCTGAACAGAAAAGACACCAAAACGCTGCAGTTAGAGTCTTCTTCTTGAGCTCCCCCGCTGGCAGTTTGTGTGTCACTAGTGCCAGTCCAGATAATTGTGGGAGTTCTGGCTGCCGCTTCTGCTCGGAGAGAGGACACTTTGAGATGCTGGACGTGTGCCTCATGCAAGAATTTTCTTAGCAGTATTGCTTGTGTGGTGCCCTTCTCAGTCCTTCAGTGCAGGTTTACCCTGAAGGAGGAACTTTTTCCACCTGATGTCTGGAATGCAAATAGCCGCTCTGTCCAAAGCCTGTCAGGCTCCTCTGTGCCGTTGAACGCAAAGGATCGCAATCCAAAAGAAGCTCTGAGGCAGCCCCTGAACTAGCACACAAACCTTTCCTCGGAAAGCTGCTGTTATCGCATCTTCCAAAACGGAGATGCAGCGTGGGGGCTTTACATATTCTAATGCTTTCATGCGCAACTGGCTTAAGAAAATATCTGGTGTAGATTTTTTTTTTTTTTCAGTTTACAGTAGTCAGGCTTTTCACACCTTGGACTTTATATTTCAAGTAGCTCTTCAAAACCCTGTGTGAATCATAAAAATTTGGTTGTTTGTTTGTTTTTTTTGTAGTGCTGCCAATACCGCTGTATCTTCTCCTGCTCTGGTGACTGCCACCGAACGTTCTGAATCTTCCTCTCTGTCAGTGAGCCGTTTGTTGGAAGAGGAGGTAAGTTGATTTCAAGAGATGCAGGGATTCCTCTATTGTAGTGGAGCTTATTTTCCACCCCTTTGCATTTTTTCACAAGGGCTATCAGGTTGCTGTCCTAAGACAAGCAGCGTTACCGAGTCTCCTGGGCCCCCAAAGGCAATCAATCCCCACCACTGGTAAGTCAGTATTACTTTAGAATTTCTTTTATCAATGATCTTCAGGTAAAGTGAATGGGATTTTGTTCTGTTTCCTCTCCCCGCTCCCAAAGGTCATCCCACGAGAGCCGGTACAATTCGCCCAGCAGGTGCCAGACCAGGCTGGGAACTGTGAGTATGGACAGAAATTCGGTGTATTACTACTTGTAACCTGTGAAATGAGGCTGTAACACGTAACTGATGCAACAGCAGATTTATAGTGACAGAAGTGTGCACAGATAGTTGTGGAGAATACAGATGGTAATTAATTTTTAAATGGCTTAACTGGAATTGGCTTTAACAAAGGGGATCTGTGCTTGCAGTAAGATTATTTCAAGGAAATCTTTTTGAGGATCTCTTGAATTGGTGAAGGACTTTGACAGGAGGCGTGATGCTAATGAGCATACGCAGAATAATGGGAAATGATTCTTTAAAAAATCAGAACAGAAAAACTTGTGAAGAAAAAACTCAGGGTAGCTGACGTTTTCTACCCCCAAAAATCGCTGGGGCAGGAGTCTGGCTAGCTCTCTGCTGGCGATGCTGTCAGTCTCTTTCCGAGAGCAGTGGCACTGAGTCCTGGTACGAGAGGCCGAGTTGAGAAGCTTTTTGATACGACTCTTGTTGAAATGCGGTCACTGTCCCTGGGTAGAGCTAGCGGTGTGTGCAGCATTTTGCTAGGACAGCTGGCTGGAAGTGTTGGTTAAGTAGTCCTGTCTGTAGGAGCGCAGTGCAAGTATTTTACGTCCCGCACAGACTGCCAAAGAAGTAGTGAAGTTCAGCAGACTGAGCTGGCATTTTAAAATGGAGCTTTACTGATTTCAGGCTAAATGCTGTTTTCCTGATGTTTGATACTGCACTGTAGCCATTCAGAGTTGCTCTTTCTGCATCTCACTGCAACAAAAACGATTTGCACTGCGAGTAGTGGTGGAGTCGTTAAAAATGTGCGTGCTCACGTACCAGTAAGGCCAGTATACACCACCTTGAATCAATCAGTGGCTGTGGTAGTTCATGCGCCAGAGGGGAGTGGAAAAGACTGACCCTTCCTGCATGTTTTCACACTAACAAGCAGCAGCTGTTCTGTCTGGTGAGCAGAACCTTTCCCACGTCATCAGGTTCTGCAATTTGCAGTAGCATTATGTCGGCAGCTGCGTGAATCTTTGACGTGAGCATATAGACAGGAAAAATAAACCCCAACTGAATCTGGGAGGAAAAAAACTGTCGAGAGTGACTGTTTTGAATGAACTTCTATTTTTTTTTTCTTTTTTTTTAAGGTCCAAGTCTCCGTATAATACTTCACCTTGCTGCAGAAGATCACATACCTACTCCAAGTTGAGATCTGCCCGCTCGTGCTCCTCCTCTCGATCATTAAGGCGTTCCCACTCTCGTTCCCGCTCACCATCGCCGCCGTATCCAAGAAGAGGCAAAGGGAAGAGTCTAAAGCATCGCTCTCGGTCAAGGTCACACAGGTCTCAACATTCAAGGTCACGCTCACGCCCATGCAGAGGACAGCTTTCACAGTCAAGGTCTCCAGGGTTTAGAGGCCAGTGTCCCGCCAAATGGACTGCAGCTCGAAGGGGAGGAGAGAGGGAGCGTTTTAACAGAGGCACAGAAGGTCCATCCTGCGATCTGAAGGCTTACTGTGGCACTGAAAGCAGTACTGTTATTTCCAGTTTGACTGACTTTAGAATGGCCTTACTCTTAGTAATGGAATGACTTCAGATGGTGATAGCAAGTAACTTATTTCTTTTGCCTTTAATAAAAATATTAAGACATGATTTCAAATAATAAACAACATACAACAGAAAGAAACTTGATTTGATATGTTTTTAATTAGATGTGTTGCATATTACAAGCCATGTCAGGTCACTGGTAATCAGCCTTGACTTTGCTGTTCAAAAACAACAGGGCTAAACTTGATCAGTTCCCTGAAATCATTAATTAAAATAATAAAAGTCCCTGGGAAAAAAAATAGCAAAGAGTCATTCACAGCTCCAACAGATACCGGAGCAGGCCATCTGCACAGATTCAGTACAGCTGTATTTTTCAGCCCTTTGGTGACATTTGTATTGCATATGCACACCCCCAGCTCGTCCAGAACATCACACCGCAGGCAGAGTCAGGAGAGAGAAAATGTCCTTTTACTGTGGACACCGAGCGTGGGAGCCTGGCAGTCACAGGGGCTCCTCCAGGAGCAGGAAATCAGCACCTGCAGCGACACGGTCAGAGAGCACGGATCAACGCGCAGAGGCAGCAGCAGCCGCGGCTCGGTTCCCCTGTCTCTGGGAACACAGCGCACAGGGAGCTGTCGACAGCCCAGCAGACAGAGCTGCTGCCGGCAGTGGCTGCGCGGTGGCTCTGGCACCTTGTCCCCACGGGCGATGCCCTCGCAGAGCTGTGCGTGCGCAGAGAGGCCCCGTGCCCCTGTGCCAGGCAGCGGGGCTCCGTCGGGAGCCCCCGGGAGCTGCCGTGGGGTCCTTCCCAAACCCTGCGCAGCACCAGCCCGAGCTGCACTGCCTCAGAGCAGCGCTCAGAGCTGGGAAAGACGGGCAAATGAGCGCGGCACACACCTGGGCTTCTGCACTCGCTGGACCCTCCTGCTTTTTTCCACTCCCCGTCTTTTTCTCTCTTGCTTATTTTCTTCTCTTGCTGGCATTCCCTCTCCTCTGCCCACACCTCTTTTCTCTTTCTTTTTCTTCAGTGTTCATGTTCCTGGGGGGAGCCTGCAAACCTTTCCATCCCACAGTGGGATTAGATAGGGGAAACCAGGACCCACTGGAATCAGTTCTGCATTTCACCAGAGCTGACTCCTTTTACCTGCTTTCGTCCAAAGGCTCTTTGGTCCTTCCGCGCATACCGGGGAGTCGAGCGGTGTCCCTGGGCTGGCAGGAGGCGAAGTGACAGGTGCCTACACCAGAAATGGCGGCGTCAGCAGGTGGCAAGGGGCGCCCAGGAGTCGTCAGTGACCGTTTGGCAAACAGGCTTTGCTTGGGAAATAGGTCTTGCTGTAGAAAATTTGGAGGTATTTCCTTTGATTAAGCACACGCCTAACACATTTGAGGAACAACCTTTCCAGTTTCACCTACAATGTATCACCCCAAAGAAAAAAAAACACCAAACCCACAGAAACCCAGCAGGGATGGAACGCCAGGAAGAGGCCCAGCAGCCACTTGGACTCATCAGGAACCGCCCTCCCACACCAGACACATTGTCCCAGTGGTGGTGGAGCTGCCGTACCTCTGCCGTTTCCGATCCCACCACCGCTGTGGATGTGCCCATGGGCGCGGGCGACTGCTCAGCTGGGGGACCAGAGAGGTCAGCCACCTCCTCCCCAAAGATTTCTCCGCAGTTCTCGGTCATAAACTCCACCAGTGTCTTCACCTGCACACAGCAAAGCCTTGCTCTCAGCGCAGGGGCAGGCAGGCAGCCTCTCCCACTCCTGACCCTTGCTTCGACGCAGCAGGCTGTTGCTGTGGGGCTGCTCTTCCAGGCAGCCACCCCACCAGCGTCTGCTGGAGAGAGGGGGCAGCCAGGGACCTCTCCACAGCCCAGCTCTGATCACCATCCGGCTGCAGCCGTCCCGCTTCAAGAAAGCGTACCTTCTCCGTCACCTCCAGCATGGCCTCCAGCGGCAGCAGCTCCTCGTTGGGTGGGCTCAGCAGGTTTGGCCCAACGCGGATGGCCAGGCTGATGACGCTCATCCTGCTGCTGGCTGCGTGCTGGCCGATGTGCTGGAGGAGGGACAGCAGCCGCTTCAGGAGGACAAGATTTGCTGCAGGCAATCTGCCGGCCACCCTGAGGGAACAGGAACACCACGATGACAAAGCAGCTGTTGCCCCAGCCCTCCTCCAAGCTTGCCAGAGGCAGCTGGGAGCCAGTGGCTGTGTTGCGCAGCTCTCCAGGGGCTCTCACAAAATCACAGAATCACAGAATGGTAGGGGTTGGAAGGGACCTCTGTGGGTCACCCAGCTCAACCCCCTGCCCAAGCAGGGTCACCCAGAGCAGGCTGCACAGCACCGCGTCCAGGCGGGGCTGGAATATCTCCAGAGAAGGAGACTCCACAACCTCCCTGGGCAGCCTGGGCCAGGGCTCCGTCACCCTCAGAGGGAAGAAGTTCTTCCTCACCACGCAGTGCACAGGAACACAGTGCAGAAATCAGGAACATGAAATAAAACGAGGAGCTGGCATGTGACTGCTAGTGACATGTGCTGTGACAGTTAACGAGTGCGTCCCGTGTGACACAATTCCTTCAGAGGATGATGTCGGAGTAACCCAGAGGTGTTTTTCTCCCCTCTCCCTGTTCCAGGTTTCCTCCAGTAATCGCCAGTCTGATGCGACTCATCCGACGGAAGCTTGCCAGCAGCTGTCACTGTTCCTGCTTGTGGAGGTGAGTTTCTTGTGACAGGGCTGTCTGCCCCAGCGTTTCCTTTTCGGAAGCATCTGATGTTCAGCTGAAAGAGAAATCAGAAATCTTCCACTAAAATTCACGCTTTTCTTTGTTCGTTCTGGTTGGGTTTATGGTCCTGGATCGTTTATCAGCTGGGTAGGTGCAGGAGCGCGTGTGTAGGAACACGGTGGAAACCCTGGAGCAGTGATGGAGCTCTGGTTTCAGCAGCAATGGAGGGATGTGTCATGCCTGCACCCGGTTTTGAACCAGCGTCGCAGTAACTAAAGTTTTTGCATGTGTTACGTGATGGATGTTACATGATGTCCTTCATCTGTTGTGGCTGCTTTAGTTCTTGACTCCATCAAAATCAGCTGTAGTGCTGGAAGCTGCAAAATGTTCTCCTCTTCTTGTGTTATTTGGTGGTTATTCCAACCACCAAACAGCTCTGTGTGGCTGTGCTTTAGCTTTGCAATGTGCAACATTTATGTCAGCAGAGTTCCAGTAATTGCTAGAAATGCAACTGTGGTGTTTGGTTTGGTTGTTGCTTTTTTTTTAAAGTATAAACTATTTCCTCAAAGTTTTAGTGGATTTCATTGGCCAAAGTCACAAGGCATGATTGCACCTTGATTTCATTCAAGCTGTTCCAAGGGAAAGTACTGAAAAATGCTACAGAACCTCTTTCAGCTTCCCCTCCTCCCCACCCCGCTACTAAAGCTGCTGTTGCTCTTTCAGACAGAAGGGCTGTCATTTTCACAGGGTGTCTTTGTCAAGTTTGGCAAAAATCCCGTTCCCGGCTGTGCCACTCCTTCCTGGGTCCTGTCTGTGTGCACACACGGCTGCATTCAGTGGGCGGAATTACAGGAAGGAGTTTGCAGCAGGCTGCTGTCGGCCATGGGCAGTGCTATGGAGTAGTTATTTCTGCAGTAGCCAAGTAGAGCTGTGAGGAACTGGGAAGCGTGCTGAGGTCTGACGTGCCTGGAGACGTTTGGTGATGTAGACGTAGCATGGGGTTCTTTCTTCCTTACAGCCTCTCATCTGTCTGTCTGTCTGCCCCAAGGGCTGGAGGCGTCAGTTAAACCCAGTGGCTTTCCACCACAGATGGTGAAAATCTCAGGAGTACTACTTTGGTGGGTCCTGTCGGCACGCGGGCAAGGGCACTGGTCTGCCAAGATGATGTGACATCCTCAGAAGAGTTTGGTGTCTTTTCTCACTTTTGGAGTGTTGCCAAGTTACACTCTGGGCTTTCTCATTCTGCTCTGATCTTGCAGAAGCTCGGTCCTTCTTTGTCCCTCTCCTGGGTACCTTTCTGGAAAGCCATTCCAGAGGCCCGTGGTGTCTGAGCAGGGGCTGTGTCCCTTCGCGCGGTGGCTGTTGGCGAGCTGCCAGCTCACAGGGGCTGGTGGCTGTCACCCTCCTTGCTGTGTGAGGGACAGGGAGCAGATGGGACCCCGTGCTCTCCTGGCCTGCCTGGATGTGTGCTTGGCAGATGTGAGCAGATGGAGATGGCTGCTTTGTTGAGAAGAAACAAGAGTACCTCTGAGATTTAGTCAGTTAAATGCTCAGCTGTTAGGAAAGAAAGAAAAGGCTTCCAGAGGGTGGAAGGCAGGGTGTGGGGGGGCGCCCCGGGGCATGCTGGGAGCTGTAGTCCTGGGGCCTGCCCTGGGGCAGGGGCTGCTGCTGGCCATGTTGGTTCCCGGGGCATGCTGGGAGCTGTAGGCCCGGGGCAGGGGCTGCTGGGTGGCCATGTTGGTTCCCGGGGCATGCTGGGAGCTGCAGGCCCGGGGCAGGGGCTGCTGGGTGGCCATGTTGGTTCCCGGGGCATGCTGGGAGCTGCAGGCCCGGGGCAGGGGCTGCTGGGTGGCCATGTTGGTGTGGCAGGGACAGGATCCACTCCAGGCCCCGGCTGAGGTGAGGGCTGGGGCTGCCCGTGAGGGGAGCGGGGCCGTGGGGCGGGCACTGGGGGCTGTGCTGCCTGCTGGCCACGCGAGGGGGGCGGGGGGGAGCTCCCCGCTGGAGCTGGGCCCGGCCGGGGCAGCCCCGGGGGGGAGCCCAGAGCTGGGGAGGGGCAGGGGACGGAGACGGAGCCCCTGGGCACAGGCACCAGCGGGCTGTGGGCTGAGCAAGGGAAGGCAGAGCTGCTTCTCTGTGTGTTGCCTTTCCCTCTGCTCCCTTCTCCCCTCCCTGTGTGTTGCCTTTCTCTCTGCTCCCTTCTCCCCTCCCTGTCCCTCGGTGAGGCTGGTGTCCTTCCCTGGTGTCCTTCCCTGGTGAGGTGAGCTCCCAGCCCGGGCTGAGGGAGAGAGAAAAGGGGTGAGGGGGGAGGGGTCGCAGCCCTGAGTGTGCAAGTTTCATACAGACGCCCGGTTCTGAAGATACAGCGTGTGTGTGGGTCAGCGTTCCTGAAGAGTTTTTTTCCTGGTTGATTTGATGCAGCGTGGTACATTTTGGTGGGAACACGGGGATGATGTATCCGAAGTTGCTGAAAATGAGGTAATCCTGGTCATAGGTTTTATTTCTTTGCCTGTTCTGGGAGCATCATTCTGCATGTATTGCTAAATGTATGTCTTCATTTCATTGAAACTGCAGTGTAAAACTGGAAATATTGTACCTGCAAAAGAATGGGAACAGCTGTCCTTGTTCGCCAAGGTGAGCAGAGAAGCAGTGGGGAGCAGTTTGCAGGATCAGAACTTCAGCCTGCTCTGGGTGATAGACCCTCAGGTGGGTAAAGAGAAACCTCGCTTTTTGAAATACAACTCTTCCTATCATGGTATTTCTTTTGTTCGGTTGTGTTGGCAGTCAGACTCTAAACATGTGATTAAACTGTTAAAAATCAAGCTATTTAAGGATTCTTTACTGTCTTAAATCTCATTACAAGCAGTGCACTGTGTTGCCCTGTGGATACTGCATTCTCATGAGTGACCTGACTGGAAGTTTTCCTTTTCTTTCTAGTACAGGGATGCATTTATGAAGGCAAATCCAGGGTACAAGTGGTACCCCACAACAAACCACCATGTGACGGCTCAGACATCCCCTGTTGCAAACAGGAGAAATCCATGGGCTTTGCCTCAGACTCTGGGAGAGATTCACTAAGCCTGAGGAAAGAGACTACAAGGTGAAGAAATACCCCAGCGTCACTTCAGCGTGGCAGGTGAGATTTCCACCCATGTTGCTCAAACACAGCAGCTTCAGTTTGTTTGAGGATGCGGTGTTGGAATTGAACTGCAAGAGCAGTTTTCTCTACTGCACGTAGTACTGTAGTGCTGATACCTTTCATGTCCCAAATGCGGTTGCCAAGACTCGAGTTAAAACTCTGCATAACAACCTAAAATTTTCCTTAGTGCATGATTGTTTTGAAGAGTCAAGTCCCGATCTGTGGCATATCATAATGCACACCCTGTATTGGGTCCAGATTTGACTGAAGCTTATTTCAGGGCTATCTGCTGTTGAAGATTTTCATTTTCTAGTCAAAAGGGAAAACGCTGGTTAGAGTGATTCACAGATCCGGTAATAACCTAACAGCACAATGTATGCTGTTAACCAGGTGTCCTTTATTACGGCGCTGGGCACAGGGGGGATCTCTCCTCCAAACGTGTGCGCCAAACACCCTTTAATTTCAGGTTAAATAGAACTACAATATGCATATTAATCGTTATATTTCCGAGAGCGTATGAATCTATTCCAGTTCTCCTTTAGCAGGTGTATTAGAGCTCCTGGGTGGTCTCTGGTGGTCTTAGGTCGTTACTTCATCTCTTTTGGTAGTCTTCCTCACTTGCCCATGAGTTACATCCGGGGCGCTGCGCATGCTCGGTTCGTTCTATCTCGTTGCAAAACTGCAAAGCTGCTTTTCGCTGGTTCTTGGTCGCAGCTCCTGCTCTTGTCACAGTCTTGTCCTTGCTAAGTTTGCTAATCTATAAGGAGAGCTTGCAACTTCCACACAGGTGCTTTGTTAAAACTAAAACTAGAAAATACCACTGCAGCTAGTTTGGTAAAGTGTCATGTTTCTTATTATTCCTTCTATCAAGAGGTGTTAAAGTTCTTGTGGATGAATGTACCACAGGCGAAAACTTTTTGTATTTAAATCAGTAGAACTGCTATTTAACTTCACTTAAAGAGTGCCCTGTTGTCTATTACATCTTGGAGAGGAAAACATAAAAAAAAAATCAGATCTGTGACTAAGTGTAGGTGCAGTGCCTGAACGAATGAAAAGCAGGTCATCTCTCACTGGTGTCCACAGACAGCAGAACTGTTGCAGTCCTGACCTTGAAATACAGAGACATTGACATTAAATACTGGCACCTTAAGAACCTTGGCTTTTACATTGTCTTTCTATATCTCATTTTAGTTTGCTGCCACTCTTTTGTTTCGTTTGTCCCTTGACTTCCTTCATCCTCCTCCCTACTTAGATCTTGTAGAAGGCTAAGTTTTTGAAATCATTTCCTGTATTTGTGGGTATTGCTTGTTTTGCTGTAGATCTCTAGCTTTTTGCATAGCCTTGCTATGTCTGTGTTCGTGTGCTGCCCTCAGGTTTTTAGGTTTTGCCTTGACTTCCTTAATCTTCCTCCCTAATTAAGTTTTCTTTCTAAGTCGAAGGGTTTCCAGAGTGCCCTTGCTTTCTACATTGTGTTACTGCAGCGGATTTAGTTTGCTGCCATGGGTTATTAGATTTGCCCTTCCTTAATCTTCCTCCCAATTTCAGTGTTCATATGAACTCTGAGGATTTCACATGTTGTTGTCTTCAAGAGTTTTGTGTCATTCCTTAGTGCTTACCTTTATTGTTCTATTATTTTTTTCGTTTTTCTTTTAATCTCTGTCGGTTTTTCACTTTTTGACATTCATTTCTTGGTCTTCCTTTCTGCTGTAGTCATTCTGTCTTGGTTTGTGTCTTTATGCTGGCTTTTTGCATTGTCTTTCCACAGCTGTTTCAGTCTGCTGCCACTCTTTTGTTTCGTTTGTCCCTTGACTTCCTTCATCCTCCTCCCTATTGAGATCTTATTGAAGGCTAAGTTTTTGAAATCATTGTGTGTATTTGTAGGTATTGCTAGTTTTGGTGTAGATCTTTATCTTTTTGCATATAGCCTTGCCATGTGTGCCTTAGTGTGCTGCCCTCGGTTTTTAGTTTTTGCCTTGACTTCCTTAATCTTCCTCCCTAGTTAAGTTTCTTTCAAAGTCGAAGGGTTTCCAGAGTGCCCTTGCTTTCTACATTGTGTTTCTGCAGCGGATTTACTTTGCTGCCATGGGTTATAAGTTTTGCCCTTTACTTCCTTAATCTTCTTCCTTATTTTAATGTTTGTGTGAAGTCTGAGGATTTCAAATCTGGTTTTCTTCAAGAGTCTGGTGTCATTCCTTAGTACTTACTTGTATTGTTCTATTTTTTTTTCCTTTGTTTCTTTAATCTCTGTGGGTTTTTCACTTTTTGACATTCTTTTCTTGGTCTTCCTTTCTGCTGTAGTCATTCTGTCTTTGTTTGTGTCTTTATGCTGGCTTTTTACATTGCCTTTCCACAGCTGTTTCAGTCTGCTGCCACTCTTTTGTTTAGTATTTCCCTTGACTTCCTTCATCCTCGTCCCTATTGAGATCTTATTGAAGGCTAAGTTTTTGAAATCATTGCCTGTATTTGTAGGTATTGCTTGTTTTGCTGTATATCTCTAGCTTTTTGCATAGCCTTGCCATGTGTGCCTTAGTGTGCTGCCCTCGGTTTTTAGTTTTTGCCTTGGTTTCCTGAATCTTCCTCCCTATTTCACGGTTCATTTGAAGTGTAACGTTTTGAAATCGCTGTCTTCAAGAGTTTTGTGTCATTCCTTAGGTCGTTAGTATTACAGATTTTCTTTCGAAATCTCTCTTTTAGTTTGTGGTCCTTGTATTTCCCTATAGTTTTTCTTTTGTTCCCTAATCTCTGTTGGTATTTCACTTGTTGACATTCATGTCTTCGTCTTCCATTCTGTTCTAGTCACCTTTTTGTTGTTTTTCCAGAACACCTTGGCTTTGTACATTGTCTTTCTACATCTCATTTTAGTTTGCTGCCACTCTTTTGTTTCGTTTGTCCCTTCACTTCCTTCATCCTCCTCCCTACTGAGATCTTATTGAAGGCTAAGTTTTTGAAATCATTGCCTATATTTGTAGGTATTGCTTGTTTTGCTTTAGGTCTCTAGATTTTTGCATTGTCTTTCTATGTCTGTTTTAGTGTGCTGCCCTCAGGTTTTTAGGTTTTGCCTTCACTTCCTTAATCTTCCTCCCTAGTTAAGTTGCTTTCTAAGTCGAAGGGTTTCCAGAGTGCCCTTGCTTTCTACATTGCGTTTCTGCAGCGGATTTACTTTGCTGCCATGGGTTATAAGTTTTGCCCTTTACTTCCTTAATCTCCTTCCTTATTTTAATGTTTGTGTGAAGTGTGAGGATTTCAAATCTGGTTTTCTTCAAGAGTTTTGTGTCATTCCTTAGTACTTACTTGTATTGTTCTATATTTTTCCTTTGTTTCTTTAATCTCTGTCGGTTTTTCACTTTTTGACATTCACTTTTTGGTCTTCCTTTCTGTTGTAGACATTCTGTCTTGGTTTGTGAAACTCCCCCAGGCACCAGTACAGGCTGGGGCGGCCCTGCTGTAGAGCAGCTCTGCGGAGAGGGACCTGGGTGTCTTGGTGGACGACAGGCTGACCATGAGCCAGCAGCGTGCCCTGGCTGCCAAGAAGGCCAATGGCATCCTGGGGTGCATTAGCAGGAGTGTGGCCAGCAGGACGAGGGAGGTTCTCCTTCCCCTCTACACCCTAGTTAGGCCTCATCTGGAGTGATCTGTTCAGTTCTGGGCTCCCCAGTTCAAGAAAGATGAGGAGCTACTGGAGAGAGTCCAGAGGAGGGTTAGGAGGATGATGAGGGGACTGCAGCATCTCTCCTACGAGGAAAGGCTGAGGGAGCTGGGCTTGTTCAGCCTGGAGAAGAGAAGGCTGAGAGGGGACCTTAGAAATGCCTCTAAATATCTGCAGGGTGGGGGTCAGGAGGACAGGGCCCAACTCCGTTCAGTGGTGCCCAGCGATAGGACAAGGGGCAACGGGCACAAACTGGAGCAGAGGAAGCTCCAGCTGAACACGAGGAAGAACTTCTTGCCTCTGAGGGTGACAGAGCCCTGGCCCAGGCTGCCCAGGGAGGTTGTGGAGTCTCCTTCTCTGGAGATATTCCAGACCCGCCTGGACGTGATGCTGAGCAGCCTGCTCTGGGTGACCCTGCTTGGGCAGGGGGTTGGACTGGGTGACCCACAGAGGTCCCTTCCAACCCCGAACATTCCGTGATTCCGTGACCCACAGAGGTCCCTTCCAACCCCGAACATTCCGTGATTCTGTGACCCACAGAGGTCCCTTCCAACCCCCAAACATTCCGTGATTCCGTGACCCACAGAGGTCCCTTCCAACCCCGAACATTCCGTGATTCCGTGACTCACAGAGCGCCGTGGCAACCCCCAAACATTCCGTGGTTCCGTGGTTCAGTTGAGTGTGCAGGGAGCGTGCAGGGAGTGTGCAGAGAGGCCAGGCGTGCACAGGGAGCAAGTCGTGAGCGTGGAGCGTGAGCAGTGACCATGCAAGGAGCATGCGGTAAGTGTGCATTAAGCGTGCAGTGAGTGTGCAGACAGGCCAGGAGCGTGCAGGGAGCTTTCTACGATGGCACGACTGGCTGGGTAGAGGAGGGGAGAGCCGTGGGTGATGTCTGCCTCGACTTCAGCAAGGCTTTCGACACGGTCTCCCATCACATCCTCCTAGGGAAGCTCAGGCAGTGTGGGCTGGACGAGTGGTCGGTGAGGTGGATTGAGAACTGGCTGAATGGCAGAGTTCAGGGGGTTGTCATCAGCGGCGCTGAGTCTGGTTGGAGGCCGGTAACTAGCGGTGTGCCCCAGGGGTCAGCACTGGGCCCAGCCTTGTTTAACTTCTTCATCAGTGACCCGGATGAAGAGTTAGAGTGTACCCTCAGCAAGTTTGCTGATGACACCAAACTGGGAGGAGTGGTGGGTACACCAGCAGGCTGTGCTGCCATTCAGCGTGACCTGGACAGGCTGGAGAGGTGGGCAGAGAGGAACCTGATGAGGTTCAACAAAGGCAAATGCAGGGTCCTGCCCCTGGGGAGGAACAGCCCCAGGCACCAGTACAGGCTGGGGCGGCCCTGCTGGAGAGCAGCTCTGCGGAGAGGGACCTGGGTGTCCTGGTGGACGACAGGCTGACCATGAGCCAGCAGCGTGCCCTGGCTGCCAAGAAGGCCAGTGGCATCCTGGGGTGCATTAGCAGGAGTGTCGCTAATTGGGGCGCCCTCGTTAGCAGCGCTAATGTAGAGCAGGGCGCTGATTGCCCCGGCTGCGAGGGGCGCGGGATTTGGGGGGGCTTGGGGGGTCCCGACCCCCCCGCTCTGGCCCCACCGGCACTTTGGGGGGGGGGGCACACCCGAACTGCGGGGAGGGGGGCGGAGCGTGACGCGGTGCCCGGGAGGGGCGGGGCATGGGGGGGCGGGGCGATGGCGGCTCGGGAGGGGGCGAGCAGCCAATAGGCAGTGCAGGCGGTGACATCATGCGCAGCCATTGGCCGAGGCGCCGCCGCTCGGCGCGTGCGTTCTGAGCCCGGGTGGGCGTCAAGCGATACGTGGGGTGGGGGGGAGGGGAGGGGGGGACACCCGCGCCGTGACAGGCTCCCACGGTGCCACCCAGCCGGGGTGGGGCCGTGGTGGGGGGGGCTGTGCTGTGACCCCCTGCCGCGCGCAGGCCTCGCGGCTGAGCACCGCCCCGCTCGTGACATGTGTGGGCTGTGGGGGGGGGGAACCCGGGGGGTGTCCGTGGGGCTCCCCGCACCCCGCCCGGTGCAGCCAGGGGGGGGCTGTGGGGGTCCCCGCCCCTGGGCGCAGCGTGGGGGGTGGGGTGGGGGTGTGTCCCCGCGGGGGGGCGGTGTCACACAGCAGGGGCGGGGTGGGGGGGCGGAGCCGCCGCCATAAAGCTGCGGGGGGGGGGGCGGGGGCACGTCCCCTCCCGGCGGTGCGGAGCGATGCGGAGCGGAGCGGGCTGCGGTACCCCCGGCAGCGGCGGCTCTGCGGGGCCGGTGAGCGCCGGGGGGGTTTTGGGACCAGGGGGGCTCCGTGCGGGCCCCGTGCGGGCCACAGCCCCCTGACACCCGCCCCCCCGGGCTCCTCTCTCCACAGGTCTCGGCCTACCCTCGGCCCCCCCCCGATGGCTCTGCCCGCCCCTCTGCATCCCTCCCCCCCCTCCCGGTTTATTTTCCTGTTTTTGTTGGTTGGTTGGTTGGGCTTTTTCCTACCCCGCGCCCCTCCCTTGTTTCTCCCTTCCCCCCGCCCGCAGCAAGGTGGTGCAGAAGGAATCTGAGATCCCCGGTTTCCACCGCTCCTTCAAGGTAAGGGGGTGCTCCCCGCCCCCGTGATGCTCCGGAGGGGGTAGGGGGTTGGGGTGCTCCGGGGGGGGATGGGAGAGTGCGGGGTTGGGGTGCGGGTCTGCGGCGGCTGGATCCCCTGCCCGGAGTGGGGGGGGGGGGCACGGACACACATCAGCGACCTCCCCCTTCCCCCCCCCCCCGAGGAGGGAGGGGAGCGCTCAGGGTGCTGCCACCCAACCCGGGCCGCAGGACCCCCATGTCCCGCCGGCCCGGTGGTCGGGGTGCTCCCCGAGGGGGGGTCAGACACCCCCCCACACACACCCCCCCCACAGCAAGGCTTTGCTCACCCCGCTGCAGCTCCCACGGGTGTCCCCCGTGGGGTGGGTCAGCGGGTGGGCTGCATGTTCCCCCCCCCCCCCAGCTGCACTCATTCACCGCACGTCTGCGAGCAGGGGGTGGGGGGCTGCCGGGCCCAGCCCGGGACCTGTTGTGCGAGGGCCAGATCCTGGCAGGGGGGCTGTGGCCGGGGCACCAGGACCCCCGTCCCTCCCGGCCGCTGTCAGGCGAGGGGGGTGCGAGGGGGGGGTCTGGGTCCCCCAAACGCTCTCGTCAGCCGGGCACCTTCGTGGGAGCTTTGTTTAGTTTGGCTCCCGGGGTGCGAGGGATGCTGGGACCTCACCCGAAACCTGCCCGGCTTATTTTAGCTGACACCTAATCCTGCTCTGAGGACTTCTGGTTGGGGTTTGGGCCCCCCCTCCATCCCCCCCTCCATCCCCCCCTACGTTCCCCCACCCCGGGTGGTTGGGGACCAGGACGGGGGGGACACGGGGGACACCTCGGATGCGCTGCCGGAGCCGCCGCGCAGCGTCTGCCCTGTGTGTCCCATCCCCCAAACCTTTTGTGCGCCGGTGCTGCAGCAGCGGGCAGGGCCCCCTGTCCCCCGTGTACACCCCTGGTGCCCCCCCCCCGGGAGGCCTCATCCTGCCCGTGGTGCAGGGACTTGGGCCCGAGCCGCTCATCCCCGCCATGACATGGGAGCCTTGGGGGGGGCTGGAGGGTGACACCGCACTCCGCAAACCCTGATACTGTCTTTATTTAGGGGGGTGGGGGGGGAATCTGGCCAAACGCTGCGCAGGAGCGTTTTCAGGCATCAGGAGTGGTGCTTGGTTGGGGGGAGATGCTCGTGGCATCCCCGCACCGCGATGGGGACCCCCCGGCCCCTCGAGAGCCGCCCCGGCAGCAAACAGGCGCTCTCGGGCTGTTTCTGGTGGCGGTGGCCGGGGCTGGCTGCTCCCGCGCCGCGCTGGGGCTGGCAGCCGGCCCGGGCACCGGGGCACCGGGGCGGGTTGGGGAACGCCGCCGGGAGCTGCTGCCTCCACCCAAACAGATTTCGTAACCCCGCGGAGGACAGGGCCCTTTCGCCTCGCGGCCGGGTGCCCCCGGCACTGCCCCGTCCCGCGGTGGGGTGGCTCGGGGGGGGCTGAAGTTCCCCATGTCCCCTTTGGGGTGCTGGGGGCGGAGGCGCTGGGTTTGGGGTGGGGGAGGCAGTGGTTCCCACACCCATCACCCATGCGGGGTGCAGGGAGGGTTGGGAGCGGGGCCCGATCCTGCCAGGTCACAGGCATCACGCAGCCACGGGCACGGCGCTCACCGGAACGGCGCTGAGTGGGCTCCGGCCCCCCGTGACCTTGCGGGGAGGCGGGAGGACGCGGTGCGGTGGCTCCGGAGCCCGTCCTGCCCTGTGGCTCTTCTTCCTCCCCCCCGGCTGTAGTTCAGGTCAGGGTGGATGTTCGGGGCTGGGTTGGTACGCGCAGCCCCAGTCCCTCTCATCATCGCCCGCGTGCCGGCCTGGGGCTGCTGGCGCAGAGGCATGACCCCGCGGCAACATCCCCGGCAGGAGACGTGGTCAAACCCTTCCTCCTCCTTCTCCTCCTCTTCCTCCGGCTCTGCTGCATCCCTCTGGCAGCAGCGCCGTGAGCCGGTGCCCTGCACGAGCAGAGCGTGTGCCAAGGCCAGCGGCGTGCCTGGACCGGGTGGGCGGCGGCGGCTGGTCCAGCGGCTGCCGTCTCACTCGTGTTCTTGGCCCTTGCAGGAACAAAACCCCTTCAAGCTGGCGTTTGACCTGGAGCCCGTCTTCGAGTGCCCTGGACCTCGGGATGTCGGCCCTCTGCATTCCCCCGAAGGCGTTGAGGGGCTGCCCCAGGGGTGGCGATGCTGGGGGGAGCGCAGGGTGGCTGGGGGTGACTCAGGCCAGTGGCTTTGCTCCGGTGCAGATGTGCCTTTGAGTCAGCCCATCGACATCCCCAGCACCAAGAAAAGGAACAAGAAGCAGCACTGCAGAGCCACCGACAGCTTCTCCGGCAGGTTCGAAGGTGAGCGGGGCTGCCCAGGGACCCCAGGGGTCCCCCCCGGGCTGCGGCAGGGCTGGGGCCCTCCTGGTGTCCCCAGGCTCGGGGACAGCTGTGGTGTCCCGTGCCGCGGTGGGGCCGGCAGCTCAGGTGCCCTCTCTCCTGCCAGATGTTTACTGGCTGCACGACGAGGTGCTGGGAGAAGGGGCCCAAGGCAGAGTCCAGTCCTGCGTTAACCTCGTCACCAACAAGGAGTACGCAGTGAAGGTAAAGCTCTGCGGCTTGGGGCTGCAGAGCCGGCTCCTGCCCACCCCCTGTCTCAGTTTCCCCTTCTGCCCTCCACATCCTGGGCTCCTGGCTCTCCTGGCTGTGCGGAGCTGGCACAGGACGACGGTTTCACGGGGTAGAGGGGATGGAGAGGGGCAGGAGCGGGGCAGGGCCAGGCCACGCAGGTGGCACGCTGTCCTCTGCCACCGCCCAGCTGCAGGACCTTGGTCAACCCCCTTAGCCACGCTCCTATCCCTGTAAATTAGGGCAGACGCGAGATTAAATTAACGCTTGCGCCGCGTCTAGGGACTTGGGGCAAGCAGGGGCATGTGGTGCGGCAGGGTGGCCAGCCCCCGCTCGCCCCAGGGAGGTCTTCGTGCCCCCGCGAACACTAGAGGGGTCAGGGTGAGCCAGCTGCTTTTTGGGGCTGGGGATGGTGGTGCCGCGACCCTGCACCCCACAGGCTCCCAGTCACGGCGTGGGGGGGCTGGGACAGGCCCTGTGTCCAAACGCAAGGGGCACTTGGCTTCCCCTGTTGCCCCGGGGTGCTTTTGGGTGCCCAATGAGGGAAACTGAGGCAGGGGGAGGGCTGCATGGTGGTTGGGTGTTCAGGGTGCCCCAAAGGGCTGGGGGTCAGTGAGACCACCCAGCTCTCCCCCGCGGGTGGAGACCCCCTGCTCACCCCATGGCACGTCCACCAGGCACCTGCTGTGCCAGCGCCCGGCGGGGCGAAGGGCCGTGCTCCGCTGCCGGGGCGGCTGCGCCGGGGCTCGGCCGCAGAGCTCGCCTTGGCTGCGGGCCCCGGGAGGGAGCGGCTTGGCCCCGCTGCCGGGAACAGCCTGTTCTGCTGCCTTAACCTCTTCGGGCACCCCCCGCCTGCCTCTGCCCGGCCCCGGGGGTCCCCAGCGCCGGGTGGGTTGGGGCGCGGTGGTTGCCGGCCCCGGTCCCTCCCCAGCAGCGGTGCCTCTCCCTGAGTCTCGCCCGCTTTGCCTTGCAGATCATCGAGAAGCGCCAGGGCGACGTCTGCAGCGGGGTCTTACGGGAGGTGGCGATGCTGAATCTGTGCCAGGGACACAGGTACCGCAGGGCAGCCGCCGTCCCCATCCCCCACCGTGGCACAGGGCGCGGGCTGAGACCGGGCTGACGCTCGAGACACCCATGGGCGGCAGGCAGGCCGTCCTCCTGCGCGGCTCTCCCTCCGCGTGGCCTCGCCGGGAGCATCCCGAGGCGACGTGGAGCCGCTTGCCATGACGACGGGGCCGCAGCGGCCGAGTTGGAGCGGTGCCGAGGGGCGAGCCGAGCTGCCGCCGCGGCGTTCGCCGTCCCGCCGCGGAGAGCTGCTGAGCGGGGCTGTTTCTGGAGCGGGGCGAGCGAGCCAGGAGGGTCTGCGAGCAATTAGGGAGCGGGGCCCGGCGCTGGAAGCCCCTCTCCCCACTGGAATGTGGCTGGGGGCCCCAGCCGCGTGGTTTCAGTCGCTGGAAACCCGATTTTCTCCTCCGTTGGCCCTGCCCCGGGGAGCCGTGTGGGGTGGGGGGCTGCGGGGAGGGGGGGACCCTGCGATCTTTTTGGGGGGATGCCAGGCTGACGCCGCTGTCCCCGCAGGAACATCCTGCAGCTGATCGAGTTCTTCGAGGAGGAGGAGAGGTTTTACCTGGTGCTTGAGAAGATGAGGGGAGGTGAGTGCGGTGCCGGGGCGGGGGGAGCGGGGGCGGCAGGAGCCCCCCCAACACCCACGAGCCCCCACTCCGCTCTCGCCCGGCCGCAGGCTCCATCCTGACCCACATCCAACAGAGAAGCCGCTTGAACGAGCTGGAGGCCAGCACGGTGGTGCGGGACATCGCCAGCGCCCTGCACTTTTTGCACAGCAGAGGTGAGCCGAGCCACCCCGGGGTGCAGCCGTGCCCCCCCCAGCCGGGGGGTGCTGCCCCCCCCTCCTGCCCGGGGAGCAGGGGCCGGTGCCGGCCGCGGGCGCGCAGGGTCAGGCCCGGCTGCGTCGTGTTGTCGCGGTGCGGAGCCTGCTCCTCCGGTTTGGCCGGGACTCGGGGCCAGCAGCAATTTGTGCCCTTCGCCATGACGCGGGCGGTGATTTGGGGTGGGGAGGGAGGGGTCCCTGCGCCGCCCCCAGACCTTCTGCTGTGGAAATCTTGGGGGGGGGGGGGGGGGCAGGCTTTTCCACTCATCGCCTCTTCTCCCCCCTCCCAGGAATTGCTCACAGGGATCTAAAACCGGGAAATATTCTGTGCGAGCGCCTGGACCAGGTGAGCGGGGAGCAGGGGGTGGTGCCGGGGCTGGGGGGGCCCTGGTTCCCCGCGGGGGATGCTGCTGCGGCAGCTGGGGCGCGAACGCGGGGCTGAGGGTACCCGGGGGCTGCTGGGGGGGGTCACTGACCGCTGCTCCCCCCCTCCCCAGGTCTCCCCAGTGAAGATCTGTGACTTCGGCCTGGCAAGTGGCATCAAACTGAAGGGGAATTGCTCCCCCATTTCCACCCCGGAGCTGCTCTCGCCGGTAAGCGTGCAGACCATGGGGCAGGGGGGGTATAATGTCGATGGGGGGGGTGCTGGGGGGGGGGTGGGTGTTGTGGAATGTCCATGGAGGGGGGAATGTCCCTGGTGGGGCTCCCCCAGGCTTTGGGGCTGCGTGCAGCCCCCCGCTGCTCGTCACTCCCGTCACTGCAGGAGCCCCCTCGGCAGCGGCAGGCGAGATGCGGTTCTGTAACGCGGGGGGGCCGGGCAGCGCAGGGGGGGCTGGTGCAGAGCCCGGGCTGCCGTGAGCCTTAGCAACTGCCGGCCCCGGCGGAGGCAGCTGCACGGAGGCTGCGCTTTCGGGGAGAAGTGGGTCAGGTGAGGGGCTGGGGGGGCCACTGTGATCCCCCCCACTCCGGTTGTGGGTGAGAGGGGGCTGGGGCTGCTTGCGTGCGGTGCAGCCCCTGCAGGGTGGGCACCCGGAAAGCTTCTGGGGTGCCCCTGCGTTGCAAGGAGCTGTCTCACATTTGGGGGGGGGCACATACCAAGCCTGCCCCCCCTTGCAGAAAGCCCTGCTCCCCTTATCACCAGCAGCAGGGCCCCCCCCCATGCAGGTGTTGCCCTGTGCCCCGCTGTTTTCGGGGTGCTCACGGTGTTTCCAGGGTGCTCACGTGCTGGGGGGGGGCAGACCCTGGCCCACGCGGGGTGCCCAACAGCAGAGGGGGGGCCAAAACACCCCCCCCCCCCTCGTTCCTCCGCGTTTCCCCTCCGCCAGGGGGAGGACCTGAATTTCTGAGGTGTCCCGAGTTTCCCGTTCTCAGCAGCGGGGGCAGAGGGGGGTGGGTGCTGTGGTCCCTGCCGGGTGGAAGCCCATGCAGGGTGCTGCGGGTTGGGCTTGCGTGGGTGTTTTTCTTCTTCTTGCGGTGGCATCAGCTGCCGAGGCCGGCGAGGCGTCTCGTTTGGAGGCCTCTCGTTATGTTACGGGGTGATTATCTGCTGGCTGCAGCTCTGCTCTCCCCTGGTCACGAGGTGGTGCGGGCTGCGGGTCGGGTCACGTGCGCTGGAAAGCCCCAGAGCCCCGGCAGCCGTGGGGGAACCATGGGGGAACGGGACCGCTGGCTCTCTCCTCGCGCCAGCGTTAACTCCTCCGGCACCGGATCCGGCGCCCGCTGCGGCGGCCCTGCCCGCGTCAGGCAGGGGAACAGGCAGAGCCGGCTCCGTCCCCGCCGCCCGCCCGCCATGTCCCGGGCGATGGGACGGACGCTGCCCCGCTGAGCCGGCCCGGTGGCGGCAGTGCTGGGGGTGGTCCGGGGGGGTGTTGCACCCCTTTAGGGTTTTATTTTTTTCGGGGTGGCAGGGCTGTGACATCCCCCGCGTGGCGATGGGAAACCTGGCTGGGATGATCTGCCCTGCCAGGACCAAACCCGGGAAGCGGCCTTGTCTGCACCCTCATTTTGGAGGGGGTAGACCCTTAGTTCTGGCAGACACCCCCCGCCCTGCCTCTCAGCTCTGCCCCATCGCTCCCCTGTCCTTTGGGGCTCACCCCCGCCTCTCCCCGCAGTGCGGCACCCCCGAGTACATGGCCCCGGAGGTGGTGGAAACTTTATACGGTTATGAGGAGACGCCCACCTACGACAAGCGCTGCGACCTGTGGAGCCTGGGCGTCGTCCTGTACTTCATGCTGAGCGGGTACCCCCCCTTCGTGGGCCGCTGCGGCTCCGACTGCGACTGGGACAGCGGCAAGTCGTGCTACACCTGCGAGGTGCGTGGCGGACCCCGGCAGTGCCGAAACCTGCGGCTGGTTTGGCAGCACCCCTCCCAGCTCAGCCGCTTTTTTATTTACCCCCCCACCCAGGTGATGCTCTTGGAGAGCATCCAGGAAGGGAAGTACGAGTTTCCCGACAAGGACTGGGCGCACATCTCCTCTGGGGCCAAAGATCTCATTTCCAGGCTGCTGGTGACAGATGCCAAGAAGCGGCTCAGTGCAGCCCAGGTCCTGGAGCACCCCTGGGTGCAGGGGGTGAGTGCTGCTGCCCCCCCCTCCCCCCCTCCACTCCCCAATGCCGGGGTGGGGGGACACCCCATTGCGGGGTGCTCGGCTCTGACCTGGCTGCGTTTCGTTGCAGTGTGCCCTGGATAACACCCTGCTGACCCCCATCATCTTGCAGAGGTGAGCGTGGGTGGCCCTGGGGTGGGGGTGGGGGACACATTCCAGCCCCCCAAATCCTGGCTCCTCTCCCCAGTGAGCTGCTCTCAGC
Source organism: Opisthocomus hoazin (assembly GCF_030867145.1). Classification (NCBI taxonomy): domain Eukaryota; kingdom Metazoa; phylum Chordata; class Aves; order Opisthocomiformes; family Opisthocomidae; genus Opisthocomus; species Opisthocomus hoazin. Next base: position 224,968 of record NW_027448862.1, read on the forward strand.
TCTGCTTGGCTGCAGCTCTCGCCATCTGGGCAGCGGTTGCAGCACGTGATTCGGGCTGGAGCCGTGTTTTTGGTGCCTGACCCATCTGGCGTGGCATGCGCGTGAGGGGACACCCCGATATTTGCCCCCCAACCTCCCTCCAGCCCCCCGCATCCCACCCTGAGCTGCTTTCTCCCCGCAGGAAGAGCAGTGCCAAAGAGCTCACCTCCTTCGCCGCAGAGGCCGTCGCCGTCAGCCGCCAGCTGACATGGTGCGACAAGGATGAGGAAGAGGAGGCGGAGGAGGAAGCACGGCCCGTCACCATCAGTGCTACCTCATGGGCCATGCAGCTCTACCCCCTCCTGAGTCCAAGCTGGTGGTCAAGCAGCGGCAGAAGTGCAACCTGGTCAAGGCGGTGGCTGCTGGGCAGCACCTGGTAGCCCCCGTGGTCGTGGTGGCTGACCAAGCGTGAGCTGCACCCCTCGGACCTGCTGTACCCCACGTCCCCCCCATCCTCCTTCTTTCTTCCCTCCCCCCCCAGCCCCCACCATTTCTGGCTAGTGACAAGATCAGGACTCGTCCCTGTGGCTGGTTTCCAGGGTTTTGCTGATCTTGTAGGTCTGGGGTTGGGAGGGTTTCTTGAAGATCTGTTTTTTAAGGTATTAAATCATTAAGGTTGCTTCACCCAGGACATCTGACTGACACACGGACTTTTGTTTCCCCGACTCTTGGTTTCTCCTCTGAGATTTTTTCCTCCCTCCCTGACACCAAAGGACTCTTTGTATCCGCGGCCGCTTTGCCGAGTTCAGCTCATTTCATGCTGTGAACAAAAGGCCCTCGGTCGCGTTTTCGACAACGGGAGTTGCGTTTTAACCTCGTCCCTCCCTTCGGAGCTGCGGGTCTTTCTCCGATGTTGGGGTCGATCCCACAAACCCCCCCTCCCGGGGGTCTGGGAGGCATCTCCCGGGCGCAGGGACCCCCGCCGTCCCGTGCTCGGGGGCATCCGCGGCTGCGCTTCGAGGGGCTGCGGCGGGCAGGGAGCAGCTCGGGCCGGGGAGAGACGGTGCCAGCGAGGGAGCAGCTCCCCGTCCCACTGAGCCGCCCTCTCTCCTCGGCAGCCTGCTTTCAGAGTAAGCTGTGCACCCCTTTTTTTTCTTTTTTTTTTTTTTTTTTTTTTTTTAATGTTTTTAAACTGCTAGCTGTGCTTTTCTGCAGGGCATGGAGAAATGTCTTCCTTTCCCCCCGCGCTCCGGCCGGCGGCTCCCCGGGGGTAAGGTCAGAGCCGGGGGGGATGCTCAGGCGCCTGGGGCCGTGCTCTTGCGCTGGGTCGGGCGTTGCACCCCTGTTTGTGGAGGGGGGGGCTCACCAGTGGCTGGTGGAGGTGCAGGGCAGGATGAGGTCTCCAGGGGGGCTGGAGCAGCCAGAAAATATTACCCCTGCGGGAATAGCGGGGTGCTCTGTGGGAAGGGAAGGACCCCCCTTTAAAGAGCGCTGGGACTCGTTGCAGGGCAGTGTGACCTGGCGTGGCTTCGGGCTGTCCCCGAGGCTGCCGTGGCCGGAGGGTCTGGGGGTGCCGAGGGTGCCGAGTGCCCCAGGATGTGCCGGTGGGCGAGCGGCCGGGCTGGCGGCAGCACCCGAGGGCCACGGCACTGGGGAGCAGCTTGGGAAGGGCTCGGGATGCGGGGCCGGAGGGTTTGGGGTCGCGGCGGCAGTGCAGGGTGGGACGGGCGGCTGGGGAGAGCTGGGCATGCGTGTTCATGTGTGTGCATCTGTGTTCATGTGTGTTCATGCATGGAGTCACGCTTTCCTCGGAGCTTGCTTTGGGGAAGGGAGGGAATGCTCGCGGGGGAGGGCCTGGGGGTGCTGAACTGGGACGAGGCCCTTGGCTGGTTTCTGCGGAGCGGGGCCGGATCTGTCCGGGTGAGCCAGCAGCGCCCGTGCTGGGGGCCGGGCTGGCCTCCAGCTCGTCCGAACCCCCCCTGGCACCACGCCGGAGGGGCAAAGCCCCGCTGCCTGCCGCGCGTCGTGCCACCGAGCTGCGCCCGCCGCCGTCCCCGCGCCTCACCGGGAGGGAGGGTGCCCCTTCGTTAGCGATCTCCTCTCCCTTCCAGCTGAATGCTTTGAGCTGTATACTCTGAAAAAGCAGCCTCGGCCCATCGCGTGCACAGGGGAAGGCTTTGGGAGCTTGCTGTGAGCCGGGGAAGAGACTCCCCCCAGGTCTTCAGCCGAGGGCAGTCACTGTCTCTGAAAGCAAAACAAAGTTCTCCTTTTTGTTTGAAGACTGCTGACAGCAAAACTATGCAATATCTGTTGTTTTTTGTTTCAGGGAGGTGTGTGTGAGTGAGCTTGGGACATGGTGATCTCGGGTGTTGATGGAGCTTGGGGCAGGGACTGTCTTTTCTGGCCCTTCCCGGCCCTTCTGCCGAGCGGCGTCAGTGGGTTGGGAGGGTGCTCCCCCCAAAACCGCCTCTGCCTTCTCCCCTGGGTGCCCCTGGTCCCACCACACAGGGTGGGGAGGAGCCGGGAAGCAGCGAGGGGAGACCCCCAGCACAGGCACCGCGACACCCCAGAGAAGCCTCCTTTAAAGGAAAAAAAAGAAATCCATCTTGATTGTACATTGTTACTTTTTATAGCTTATTTTGTCTTATCAGTTGTCGATAATTCCTTATTGTCTTATAGTAAGAAATACCGAACGCTGTACAGTACGCGATGCCTTGAGCTGGTGTTGTGGAAGCTGTTGTTAATGCTGCACGCCGCAGCCTTTTTTAAAAAAGAAAAAAATCTCGGGAAGGGGATGGCAGGGGGAAGTCTCTCCCGTGTTTTTTTGGCCCCCGTGCTGGTGTTGGCAGACTGAATTTCCCTCTCTTCCCGTGCGTAAGGCCGAGCTCTTCCACAGAGAAATGCGGTACACGCTCTGCCTGCGGCGGGTGCGTGGCCGGGGGGCCGCGCGCTGGGCCGGAGCTCGTCCCCGTGGGCGCGTTGCCCACGCGTGGGCATCCTCGGCCGGGTCTTTGCGGCGAGGCGGTGGACGTGCCGGCGAGCATCCGAGCTCTTCGCTGGTCGCTCGGCCCAGGCTTGGCTTTGCGTTGCGGCTCGGGGGGGTCGGTTTTGGACCCGGCGCTCCTGGCGTGGCACTCGGGGTCTGGAGGGGACCTGTGCCGTGGGGCTGGCGAGCTCCTGGCAGCTCCGGCGTGCGGGGCAGGGTCAGCGTCTCTAGAGAAGTTTTAAGGAAGGGAAGGGACCGGCATGGCTGAGCCGAGACCGTCTGGTCAGACCAAAGGGCAAGAGGGAACTGCCCTGGCAGTGGAAGCAGGGACAGGTGTCTTGGGAAGAGTATAGGGATGCTGCCCGGTTGTGCAGGGACGGGGTCAGGAGGGCCAGGGCGTGGCTGGAGCTGAACTTGGCAAGGGATGCACAGAATAACCAGAAGGGCTTCTACAGGTATGTCAGCCAGAAAAGGAAGGTTAAAGAAAGCGTACCCCCCTGATGAACAAGAGTGGTGACCCCGTATCAACAGACGAGGAGACGACTGAGGTACTCAGCAACTTTTTTGGCTCAGTCTTCACTGGCAGCCTCTCTCCTTGCCTGTCCCGAGTCCATGGACTGCAAGACGGGGACCGGAGGGGCAAAGCCCCCCCCACTCTGAGGAAAGGTTCGTGACTACCTGAGGAACCTGAACAGACAGAAGTCTATGGGACCTGATGAGATGCATCCCAGAGTCCTGAGGAAATTGGCTGCTGTAGTTACCAAGCCACTCTCCATCATATTTGCAAGGTGATGACAATCACATGAAGTCCCTGGTGACTGGAGGATGGGAAACATGGTGCCCTTTTTTGAAAAGGGTAGAAAGGAGGACCCTGGGAACTACTGACCTGTTGGCCTCGCCTCTGTGCCTGGGAAGATCATGGAACAGATCCTCCTAGCAGCTATGCTAAGGCAGGTGGGGTCAGGGAGGTGATTTGAAGCCATGCTGGCATGGCTTCACCAAGGGCAAGTCCTGCCTCACCAACCTAGTGGTTGGTCTTTCTATGGTGGAGCGACTGCATCAGCGGACAAGGGGATGTCATCTACCTGGGTTTCTGTAAAGCCTTCGACACGGTCCCCCACAACATCCTTCTCTCTAAATCGGGGAGGTATGGATTTGACGGGTAGACCGTTCAGGTAGATAAGGAGTTGGTTGGAAGGTTGCAACCAGAGGGTGGTGGTCAATGGCTCGATGTCCAAATGCACAGTGGTGACAAGTGGTGTCCCTCAGGGGTCTGCACGGGGACCGGCACTGTTTAATATTTTCATCAATGACTTAGAGAGATTGAGTTCTCACTGAGCAAGGTTGCAGACAACACCAAGCTGAGTGGTGCAGCTGACACGGCACAAGGACGGGATGCCGTCCAGAGGGACCTGGACAAGCTGGAGAAGTGGGCCTGTGTGAACCTCATGAGGTTCAAGAAGGCCAATTGCAAGGTCCCGCACCTGGGCCAGGGCAAGTCCCCACTATCAACACGGGCTGGGGGATGAAGGAATTGAGAGCAGCCCTGTGGAGAAGGACTTGGGGGTCCTGATGGATGAAAAGCTGGACGTGATCTGGCAGTGTGCGCTGGCAGCCCAGAAGGCCAACCGTGTCCTGGGCTGCATGAAAAAAGGGTGGCCAGCAGGGTGAGGGAGGGGATTCTGCCCCTCTACTCTGCCCTGGTGAGACCTCACCTGGAATCCTGCATCCAGCTCTGGAGCCCCAGCACAAGAAGGACATGGACCCGTTAAGGCTGGGTTGGACTGGGCTCTGAGCAGACTTCTCCAGCTGAAGATGTCCCCGCTCATTGCAGGAGTTTGGACTTGATGAGCTTTAAAGGCTCCTTCCAACCCAAAAGGTTCTATGATTGTGTGATGTCTAAGGACTCTTGTCCCTGTCCAAGAAATTGCTAAGAGTGAAATCACCAGGATCTTCCCGCAACCCCCTACAAAAGTTCGAAATAGAATATAATCGAATAATTCCGGCTGGAAAGGAAGCTGAAACCATCATCTGACGCGGCTGCCTGACCGCTGCAGGGCTGGCCGCAGGCTGAAGCCTGTTGTTCAGGTCACTGGAGACCGCAGCACCGGGAAGAGGGGGCGGGAGCAGCGCTGGTGCCATCGTGAATAGCACCGGGCGGCGGGCGCTGCGCCTCGGCCCGCGGCTGCCCGGCGCCGGCTGCCCCGGGGCCCGCGGCGGGTGAGGGAGGGGCGGCCCGGGCTCCGGCCGGAGCCGCGCGGCGAGAGGGCCCGGCTGGCGGCCGGAGGGCCCGGCGGGGAGCGAGGGCGGCCGAGCCGGGGCGGTGCGCGGCGCCTGCGGGAGCGGGTCCCGGCGAGGGCCGGGCGGCCGGGCCGGGGGGCCCTTCCCCGGCGGGGGCTCCGTGCCCCGGGCCCGGCGTGTTCCTCCGGGGCCCGTTCGCCTGGGGAGGCCGCGGGCGGGGCGGGGCGGGGGAGGCGTTCGCTGCCGCCGGGCCGGGGCTTGGTGAGGGGGGGGAGCGCTCGCCGGTGCGGCCGGCGGCTGCGGGAGCGCGGGAAGGCGGCGAGCGGCGACGGGCGCTGCCCCGCGGCTTCCGGCCCCGCGCGCTGCCGCGGGGGGTTCGGTTCCCGCCGGCGTGCGGGGCGCGGGGCGTCTGCGGCGCGGGGGGGCGGGAAAAGGTTTCGAACTGAGATGGTTCGGGGTGGGCGCCGCAGGGGCGAGGGTTGGCGGGGCTCTCGAGTTATGGTGATTGATCTGCGGTGCGGTCCTGGGGTGTGTAGGGCAAAATAAGTGACGGCAGGCGTGGGGGGATTGTTTAAATTCATGGAGTTGTTAGTGTTTAGCGTTACGGAATGCATTTTAAATTAAAAATTTGTACTCCGTAATGCAGTAAAATGAGTTGAAGATTTCTGTTTTCTGTTTGCTGATAGGAGGAAGAAGAAATGGTGCCATAATGGCGGTGAAAGCAGTGCGGTTGAAGAAAGGACTCTTATTTCACCTGAAACTGGAGGAAGAGATCTTATTTTTAAAGATCAGAGGATAAGGTAACGTAACGATAGCAGATTAGTGGGGGAGAAGCTGGAATTGCGAGTATAGAAAATGCTTCCCGCAGGTCGGCACAGACAGCATGGCCAGAAGTTTCCAGCAATTGGGAGGAAGAATTCGGGGTTCAGTTCCCCGTGGTGCTTTTGTAGGTTATGTACAGCTGAGCAGGTCTGGCTTTCGTGTTGTAGTTTATCTGTCAGTGCACGGGAAACAGTATTTCTTGAATATTTTTATATCAGTGGGACTTTTTTTTGTAAGGCACGTTGAAGCCTTTAGGGTTTTTGTCCTAATTAATGAGAAGCCGTAGTGAGTCCGTGATGTCTTCTGGGTTTAAAGCTGCTCATGTGCTGTCTGGATTGAACCAGAATCCCAATACACCGTTAGCTTTTCAAAGTTTGAGCTGCATCCCAGTTTTGTGCGCTTGGTTTTTGTGGTTTTTCATCATTTTTTCTTCTCGGTTGAGTCTCTGGGAACGCTACTGTGGTTGCAAGCCACTAGTCTTGACCCCTTTTAGACTCCGGAGAGAGTATGAGTTTCTGTGCTGTTAGAAAAACCTCCTGGTAAGTGGCCGTGGTGTTTTGTTTTTTTAATCTTCCTTAGAACTGCTGTGCATGTTGTGTCTTTGTCTGATTTGGGAATTTTAATAGCTTTTCTGGTCTGGTAATAATTGTAATTTCAGTTAGCAAAGGGTGTGTGAAGTAGATTAGTGACTCGTGTCACTGTGTGTTTTCTGTAGCAGCCGTGCTGCCTTTCGTGTACAAGCATTCAAAACACACAAGTTTCACAGCGTGCTGCTGTCGACTGCAGTCCAAAAGATGCTCGTGGAGGACTGCCCAAACCATCGCATGAGTCCAAATTAAGTTTACTAGCTAATCAAATCTCTGGCTTCACTTCATAGCTCTTGTAGTTTACGGGAGTGATTAAATTAATGGACGTTTACTTCTTCATTTCAGCAATCGCATGATGGCCATGATTCCGGCAGACCATTCCAGAGCAGCATTTTATTGCGTGCACCGAGTGTTGCTCATCGGACAACCAAAAGTGTGGATTCAGTGATGACAGCTTTTCTGAATCTGCTGATGACAGCTGTTTGTGGAAAGGAAAACGGCAGAAATGTTTCAGCTTTCCGCCTGCGAAATCTGAGCCTTTTCAGCTTGGCCAGAACCACCAAAACCAAACTGCTGTCGGTGGGTGTGGTGCTCCAGGAGCAGAATCGGGATGCAGTGGCTACTGAGCTTGGGATTCTAGGCATGGATGGTAGTATTGACAGAAGCAGGCAGCCTGAGACTTACAGTTATTTCTTGGCTAAAAAGCTGATGAAGGAAGCTCAGCAAAAGGAGGCGGAGACTTTAGGTAAAGAACTGGATGAATGCATGCACGATGACAAGACAACATTGCCAGTGGAAGAGGAAAATGGGCAAGGCTTTCTCAAACGGGAGCGGCCTGTGAAAGATAGACTGGGTGAAAGACAAGAAATGAAATATAAAGGAAGGTATGACACAACAGAAGAAGATTCAGAGGAAAAAGTGGCAGATGGCTTATCGGTAAGTTTAGTAACCCCATATCTTCACTTCCTTAAGTGCTGGTAAACTGCTGATGGAGTAGTAGTTTTCCCCCTCTTGGGGGAAAAAAGCTTTCTTTCTGCTAAATATGTAAGGTGTCTTACCAGATTACAAAAAGTGTGAGTGCCTTGTGTGTATTTCCAAAATCTGGGATTAAAATGCAGCATTAGGGCTGGTACCTTGTAGAAGCATCCAATAGTACTGTTCTAATTTCTTTTTTTTTTAAAGATCCACCAGATAGTTTGTTATTTGAGAACAGTGGCAAGGAAAAACATTGTTTGTCACGATACAGATTTAGTAGTGACATTTTTAGGAAACACCCCGTGAGTAAAGATGTGTGTTTGGAGTTGGACACCAGTGAACACCTGCAGTGGTCACCATGAAAATCTGGCTAAGTTATAAACCTTTGGAACTGTAGGTGACTGGGCCTGTGTACTGTTTTGGAGAGCACAGCTTCTGAAATCCCTGTTCTTTACGTGGAACCTGCTTGTCTGAACAAAATGTTTTGCTGCTGTAGTAATGAAGGGCTGCACCAGGATGAGACAGCAGAACTGAAATCCAGCCTTGCCTCTGCTCTGTTGAGAAGCTGAGCTGCAGTTCTGTGCTAGGTCATGGAAGCCGCTGTTGGGGTTACCAAGCTCCAGCCGTGTGCGCGCTTGCCGCGCTCCAATTCTTTTTCACAGTCCTGCTATTGAGTTGTTGTACACTGAGCTGAGTCAGAAAACTGAACTGTCCAAAAGCCTGTTGCTTTTTTTAAGGAGTTAGTTTGGAGAGAGATTTGTTCCCTTACCCAATTTGCTGTACAGTTTCCTTAGAGCTGGCACTGGCAGCGCTGGTGGTGTGAGAGAGGGCACCTGACTGCAGTCGTTCTTCCTTAGATTGACTTAAACAGCCACACAATCCTTTTTCGGTGGTTCAGGGGAAGACAATGATGTTAAACAGGGGAAAAGCAGTTACAAGATTTACTGACCATAAGTTTGATGTTTAGATAAAAGCTGGGTTTATTGATCATTGTTGATTTCTTACATGGGATACATAGTATTGCCAGATGCTGAAATACAGCAATTAGACCATTATTGAATTATTGATGCTGTTATCAGTTCTCGGTAGCTTCTCCTTTATGGATTTGGAAAGTTTGAGTATGTCTCTTGTAATAAACTCTTCTTTGTTGTATTGAGCTTCATCAAAATAGGGCAGAAGGCTCTTTTTTTCTGATTGTTTATCGCAGTAGTGGCACTGAATAACATCAGTAGGATTGTGTTTATAGGCATCACGGCACTGTTGCTTGATCTGTGCTGCACCGTCTGTGCCTGGATTCCTGACCTTTTGTTGTGGTGGCCCACACAGGGAACTGAAATCCAAGGGGTTTTCTGACTGTCTGTTGCAATGTTTTGCCCTTTCTCTTGTTTTCCTGTTGCAGTGCACAGCTGCTTGTTTAAAGCAGCGTACGGGAGGGTTGCGCAGGGCCACAATGAGCGCGGGGTGGGGATTTGACTGTTTAAGCTGCTGCTGCTACTAACAGAAGGTCTATTTCACCAGCTCTCTGAGGACTCCTGGTTATCTTAAAGTTCTCTCCATCTTTGAGAAATGCTTCCATCTCTTCCAATAATTCATAATTTAGAACTCAATCCTATAAATATTTAAGAAAGCATGTACATGCTGGTGCCTGATCATTCGTTGAACTCGGTGAGACTAAACACAAAGTGTAAAGTTGAGCGGGTTGGGTAATCCCTTTTGTGATGAGGACAATTGTCACTAAAATGTGAGTTTTAACATTTAATTTCAGGTAACTTCAATCATACGGTTGAAGCTAGGCTGGTTGTTCACATCTGCGGTCAGATCCCTTCTGTTATGCAGTCACTGTAATGTATGCAGCTGTAGAGCATGGCAATGTCATCGGAAGCAAGGAGGCCAGACAGCAGTCTTCAAGAAACTTAGGAGGTGGTGGTGGCCTGTTGGTCCCTGAAGTGTAAAACCACTGAGCTGTCGTGCTCGGGACTGTGCTTAGTGAGGAGCTTTGCCACTGAGAACATGAGACTTTAGCATCTGAACTCTTGCTCTGGACAGGAGGTGTTGGTGTGTGGGGTGATGATGTTTTCCAGTGGGAGCACGTGCTTCGGCACAGTGAATTGATGCTGTGAGAGCCTCTCCCTTCATGCAGACTGAGGATGAGAACTTTTGTACGAGGACGTTGTTGCTAACAAAAGAACCCAATTTAACTCGGTCATATTGCAGTGTTTTGTTCTTGTTTGCATTTTGTAGGTTGTCATAGATCAGTCAACAGAATGGTTTAATTTTTATTCTGTATGTTTGTCTGAATGGCACACGATACAGGAGAACTTCAACAACTAGCTACAGACAACAGCAAGTGTAGATTTAACTATAAAAGGTGCTGTACTGTCAACTGCTAAATGCACAGCAGACTTTTATAGTTCAATTCAGAGATTTATTAGAGTTTCTCATTTGGTTTAATCTTTCACACATCAATAGAAAATAATAATCACTCAGTGCATTTTAATTGAAACAAATTTTTAAAATGCATGCTTTAGAAAAAGAAATCTGGTTCAAGGAGCCACTGAAACACATTGAAATGTATGGACTCTGTCATTTTAGCACAGTTTTATCTCCCACAGAATGAACTACTCATTATGGAAGTTCCATGGTCAGTTTTACTCAAGAAATTATGCTGACAATAAGTGTATCTTTTTTTTCCCCTCCTCTCAGGCTTTGTGAGCCAAAGAAAGATTTAATTGCCCGAGTAGTGAAAATAATTGGGAAGAGAAAAGCTATTGAACTGCTTGTGGAAACAGCTGAAGTGGAACAAAATGGTGGACTGCTCATAGTGGTAAGAAAAATGTGATATTGTGGGTTTGCGGGGACACCCCCCCCCCCGACTTTTTACTTGTAGAATATTTACGTAGTATGATTGCGCGGCTTTCACATTGTACAGGGTTCTCCCAGAGCCTCGTGGCCTTCCCTCCCCATGGAACTTGCTTAATAAATGCTAATGTAACCTTCCAGCGGGATTTGAGTGAGCAATGAGGTGAATGTGCCTGGAAATTGCCGCACTTTTGTGTTGAGATTGGTGTCTGTTCCGCAGTGCTAACGCTGTATCTGTTACTCTGCCCCCCCTCGGGGTCTCTTGCTGGCAGACTGAAGAGTGGAGGGTTCTGAAGCTTGAATCAAAGCTTGTGGTGTTCGGATGGAGGTGAAGCCTCTGGCCCAGTGCTGCCGTGAGTCCGGTGGGTGTTTGGCAGCACGGACAAGCCTGCTGGGTTAATCAGCGTGCCGTCAGAGGCCCGCGGGCCCAGGGAGCATTTCTGATGTCGCATTTGAGGAGTGACTTTCAGAAGGGAATCTGTTAGCTTGATTAGAGAACCATTGGCTTGTGTTATCAGTAGATCAAAGCTCAGTACTGACTTCTGTTACAAATCATGGTAAAAATCCTGTACTTAATGGTTAGGTTTTCAATTTCTCGGTATGTTTTGTGGCTATTAAATAATGAGCCTCAGTGCAAAAGTTCAGCAACAAAAACAGTGGGAGGAAACTAAGAAATACCTTCGGGCATTTGTTCAGAATTTACATCTGTTAAGTTCTGTCACTGGAAGTAGAGAGGAGGAAAAAAGGGGTGGGGGGGGAAAGGCTGTCAAAAACAAAAAAAACCCAGCACAAAAAAATTACCACCTCCCGCCTCAAAAACGAGATATTGAATTGCTGTGACAGAGCTCTGGTGAAGTTCAGGCGGAGCTGGGTGCCGGGAAGGCAGTGAAATTTGTGCACTAAGGACAGGAGAGGAGGAGCGAGCCAGCGCGCAGCCTCCCCCCATCTCCCCCGCTGGCCGAGGGAGCTGAGTTTGTTCCTCGGCCGCTCTGCCGCAGCAGCCGGAGGGGGTTTGGCCCCAGGGATGGGGGCTTCCCTCCCCCCCCCCCCCGTACAGGAGGCTGCTCCTGCTGCCGCTCGCGGGGCTCAGCTGCTGCTGCCGGCGGTGCCGGTGCTCGCCCCGCCGGCCCGTCCCCCCCTTCTCTGTCCCAGCGGCTGTCCCGTCGGGTTTCCAGCCCCCGCCTGCCCCCGGTCAAACCCCCGCAGGTGCCTGCGGGGCCGCAGAAGGTCGCCCGTGGGGGGCAGCTGACGGCCCCCCCGCCCTCCCGGCGCTTCCCCCGGGCCGCGGCTGCTGACCCGCTCCCGGGGGGGGTGGGGGTGCCTGCGGATCGCCCTCCCCCGCCGCCTGGGTGCGGACACCGCCTCCGCGCCCCGGGGCCGCTGCCGCCCGTCAAGGCCCGGTCCCGGCGGGGGGGCCGAGATGGCGGCGGGGGGGGCCGGAGCCTCTCCCGGCGCGGGGGCCGCGGGCGCCGGGGCCCGCCCGGCCCGTTGCGGTGCGGAGCGGAGCGGCGGGGAGCGCGGCCCCGTTCGCCGGGCGCCCCGGAGCCGGGCGGGCGCGGCGCGGGCGGTGCCGCCGCCTGCGGGGGTCCCGCGGGTCGGGCCGGGCCGGGGCCGGGGCGGGAAGGGCCCCCCAGGGCCGGGCCGTCTCCGCTCGGCCGAGCCGCGGGGCCGCGCCGCCCCCCTCCCCGCGGGCTGCGGGGCTGCGGGAGGGGCCCGCCCGAAACGCCTCGGCGGCGGGGCTGGGTGTGCGGCTCTGCGGGGCGGGCTGCGGCCGGGAAAGGTCTTGTCCAGCGCGGGGCGGCGGGGGAGCGGCGGAGACCCGGCTGCGGGCAGCGGCTGTTCCGCTGCTGCGGGGCCGGCGCCGCGGGCGGGGGCCGGGAGCGGAGGCGCGGCCCGGCCCCCTCGGGCTGCGGGCAGGGCGGGCGCGGGAGGCCCCGGCTGGATCAGTGCGATTCCCGTTCGTGTCTGTGTTTCAGCCCTGGAAAGTGCCCCACATCTCTCATCCTGGACCAAGGGCTTTCGGGGAGGATGGTGCGTTAGGCTGGTCCTCCGTCCCTGGGAGTGACTCTCAGGGCTGGGCTGGTTTCTAGGGCTGCTGAATTCTTGTGCAGAGATCGACCCCTGCACGATTTACTCTTGGTTCTGCAGAGCTCGTAACCAGAGGGAGGGCTGGGTCTCTGCTGGGGGGTAGGTGGGCGCTGAGAGCTCAGCTGTGCCTGTGATGGCTGCTGCTGCGGTTCCTGGGCTCACACAGCAATGAAATCTGAACACGGTCTCTGCTAACAGCTGTTCTCGGTCTGCAGGAAAACCAAATGCTGAGCCTGAACTACTGAACCTGAAGCTGCTTTTTCTTCCAGGGAAAATGCTGCATGAGGTTCAAAGCCTTGTCACTGAGGAGCCAAGGTATTGGCTGGATGTTCTCTCCACCTGGAGAAACCTTCACGGGTGTGAGGGGAAGAAAGACAGCGTCTCTCCAGAAGACCGCTTGCCTCTGCAGAGGAAATCGGCAGAAGAGACAAATCCTGCAGCGAAAAGGCAGCAAACGGAACAGGTGAGAGAGCCCGTGCCTGAGGAGGGTCGAGTGGAAGCTGGAGAGAGGTGTGTGGGACTGGAGAGAAAGAGCCCTCAGGGCTGCCGGTCTGCAAGCCAGGCTTCCTTAGGAGACCCTCCCAGAAGCAGAGGGGAGAAACCTGCTGCGAATGAGCAGCTTGGCAGCAGTTTCAGAGTTTCTCGTGGCTGTCGCGGGGCGATTGCCAGAATACTTCCTTCACAGGTACGCTCTATGCTAAAGTGTCTGCGTGTTAGAAGGAGGTAGCGAAGGTGAAGAGAGATGTGTAGTTCATTTGTCATTTCAGCTGTGTGTTGTCTGTTTTAGAACAGCAAGCGGATTGAAGCTTTTTCTGCATTTTCTCAGAAAAGCCCTTAACCTGCATTTACCTTAAACAAGTAGAAATCCAAGGGCTGTTGTTAATTTGTGGGCACTGTTACCCTGAATTTGTTTCCAATCAATGCCTGTTATTGTGGACAAGTAAAGGCAAGAGGTTGGGGTGGCCGGGCTCGTGGAGCCTGAGGAGTGATCTGATGGTGGTTTGCAGGTGCTTAAAGGGCCATTGCGAGGACAATGGAGCCGGATTCCTCTCAGTTGTGGCAGACAGTGGAGAAGATGGGGCAAAAGGCAGAATGTGCAGCTTCGCTGTGCTCTGGGTGGGTGTTGGGGAGAACTTGTTCCCCAGGAGGGTGGTGCAGCCCTGGGAGGTGCCCTGGGGGGCAGATGGCATTAGTGGCTGGGAGAGGGTGGTGGCACAGACACCTCCAGGGGCCCTTTCCATGCAGCACTTCACCCATCTACGGTATCTTTCTACTGTGAGGAAAAGGAAAAAAAAAAATCGAAAAGAAACCCAGTGTAGCTGCAATTTATGCAGATTTCTCTTACTTGAAGGTAACAGTCGTTTAGCGAGATCTTTCTTTCTTTGCTGCTAAAGCTGGTGCCTTGGGAAGGTGGGACGCATCAGCCTGCCAGCAGGAATGTTTGCTTCAGTTTGTGCTGTGCGTCTGAGCTCTCCTGCTCTGAAGGTGTTCAGAGCTTTCTGGATGCCCTAACAGCATTAAAATTGTGAGTTGCAGTTGTGCCTTCACAAGTTTGCTCTTAGGTTCTCTGGGTTACAGCCACCAGAAATGTTTTGTGCGCGATACACAATTCTAAAACGATGACAGCTTTTGTTGTGGCTTGGGCAGGACTTGAACTTCGGCCTCCTGCGCTGGAGCTGAGTGACCGTCGTTTTGTCCTGCCGTGCCTCTGCTCTGCCCCTGGCTCGCTGGCTGTGCCCTGGGGTGCCTCTTCTGGTCTTTGTACCAATGTTCTTGTAGGGATAAAAGAGACCCTTTCTCTCCCCAGGTGTCTGTGAGGATGGTGCAGGCAAGGCTGTGATCTGTAGTTTTCTTGACCCCGTTATTTCTGCTGCCTGTGCCTGTTCTCTCCCCTCGCAGGAGATGGGAAGAGCCGCTGGCGCAGCGCTCTCGAAGCAGTGTGGGTGGCGGGCTGAGCTGCGGGACCCCGATCTGGAGGTCGTGGTGGACGGCCTGTGGCTGCTTCCAGGGTTGCCCCTGACATCTTTTGCTGTGTGTTCTGCTCCCTTTGCACGTGGGGCCGTGGCCTCTCCCTGTTTGTCTTTGTGCCGCTGAGTTGAGCTAGAAATGATCTGGTAGCGCTGAGCAGAACTTTTTGGTAGGCGTTGTGTGCGTGCCGTGCAGAGCCCTCAAACACCAGCCCGGCCAGCGTGGGCCTGTACGAGAGGGGCAGGATCCACACAGGCGCTGTCTTGGGATGCTTACGGACTGCTGGGCTCCGCTGGAAACGGAGATGGCCCGAGCCACTGGGCAGCTGGTTCAGCCTCTGTAGGGGAAGAGAGCGGGCAGCAAGGCCATGTTCTCGAGGAGCTGGACTTGAGAATGCCCATGGTGGGAGAGCCTCCTCCTAGACCCTCTCCCCGACAAGGAGCTTGCTTGAGGAACCCTCCCTGGTGCCAAGCTGCCTGGAGACCTCGGAGAGGACCAGCTGCTCGTGACAAGCTGTTTCTCCATGCCTGTGCTTGGCGTGTGGAAGCTGCTCTCAGCACTGATGCTGAGGCCGCCTGTGAAAGCTCCGAGTTCATCCACTGGCTCCGGTTTTCCCAGGCTCTGCATCAAAGACGGCTTTGCTGAGCCTCAAGTGGGGCTCTTGGTCTCCTCCTTCTCGATGTAGTGGTCGAAGTCTCCTCCTCCTTTTGATTCTCTGTGCTTACGTGGCATCGTTTATTGACGCATGCATTTCATGATGTTGGTGGTCTTTATAGTTCTTCTGGCGGTCTTCGGGATGAAGAGTCTCTTCTTCCTCGGTGTCCTCTAAATGTCCTTTTCCTGTAAGCGCATGCACACTTGGTTTTTTCCTTGCACAAGCGATACAGTTAGCCCGATCTCAACCCCACAGCTGTGCTGTCTGTTGTTCCATGCCTTAGGCGGTTTTGTTATTTCACAGGATGCTGGTTTCCACAGGTGCACAATATGTGCACTTGACAGGAATCATCTTCCAGTCTGTTACAGTGTCCGCTGGCCGATCTTTGTTTCTGCGCAGACTCCGTTCTAAGATCACGTATCCCGTGTCCTTCCAGGTTGTTTTGCTCCGGTCTTGTTGCCCTCCTGGTGCCTCTTTCTCTCTGTAGCTTGGTGCATCTGCCCTCCCAAGGCTGAGCTGTCTGGGGTAGAATTATTGAGGAGCCTCTCTGTCTTAGAGCTTTCCTGTCTTCTCAAAACAGCAAGGATCTCGTTTAGTTTAATGCCAATCTCTCTGGGAAGTGGAAATTTTACATTTACGGGTATCACTTTGCAGGGCTTTGCAGCGAGCCCGGTCCCAGCCGGAGGGGACACTGGTTGTGCTGCAGACGAAGGCGCTGGAGCCCTTGTTGTCGTGTGTCCATCCCCGTGCCGGCCCCCAGGGTCTGTCCTTGTCCCAGGGCCGCGTGCTGCTTGGTGCGTGGGGCCGTGTCGGTGAGTCCCGCGAGGACGCGTGCGTGCTGGCTGCCCCGCCGCAGGGCTGCTTCCCCTGGGGAGGGGGACAGGGGAGTGCCCCCCGGCACTGCCTGTCCCGCTGGGGGTGCTGGGGCCTGGGGCCGGCCGGCTGCCCTTTGGGGCTCGGCGGCTGCGATCTGGGGCTCAGCGAGGCTTTTGCACCTCCTGGGTGCTGTTTCCCGGTGCCCCCTGCGCTCCCTCCCCCTCCCACACAATCACGGAGCCGTTGTGGAGAAACAACTTTTAATGGAAAAACGAGAAATCAAGGGAAAAGGCCCCATAGGGCTATTCTAACCCCCCTCCCTCCCAAAAGACACCCCCCTCTAAAGCTTCTCTAACCGCCCTCCCCCCCAAAAATACACCTCCCGTCCTCCCCCGCTTCCCCCCCACTCCTCCCCCCTCCCTCTCTTCCCTTCTCTGGGTCTAATCCCCCCCTGGGACCCCCGTGCTGCCTGCCAGAGCCGAGGGGGCTGGAGTTGGGGCTGAGCAGGTCCTGGGGCAGCGACAGCGAGGGGAAGGCGCGGGGGGGATGGCTGTGCCGGTGCCCGCAGGGTCCCCAGGCACGGAGACGCTCCTGGCACCGTCCCGGCTGAGCCCGAGGGAGTCCGAGGAGGAACGGAAGAGCCTTTGGGCCTCTTGAAGAAGTTCCTCCTTGGACACCTCAAGGTGGTCAGCCGGGTCCCCAGGGTGTTGGTTCTGGGGCGCAGGAGAGGGGCTGGGGGGGACGTCGCTGCGCGGGGATGCCCCTGCGGGGGTGGCTGTGCCGGCAGTGGTGGTGTCTGCCGGTTGCCCCTCGACGTCCAGGTAGCCAGGGATGGACGCTGGCTTCTCCAGTGGTGCTGGGGCCACCGCTCCCCCCTCCCTGCCGGTGCCCGCAGGGTCCCCAGGCAGGGGGACGCTGCCGGGCCCCTCCTGGCTGACCCCCAGGGTGTCCGAGGAGGAACCGAAGAGCCTTAGGGCCTCTCGAAGAAGTTCCTCCTCGGACACCTCCACGTCATCTGCCAGGTCGCCAAGGCTTTGGGGGTCAAGCAGAGGGGCTGGGGGTGACGTCGCTGTCTGGGGGGATGTCCCTGCCCGGCTGTGCCCCCACGGTGGTGGCCGTGCCGGCAATGGTGTTCTGTGCCGGCTGCCCCACGATGTCCTGGTCACCGGGGACGGACATTGGCTGCAGCAGGGGGGCTGGGGCCACCACTGCGCTCTGATTTCTGCCGGGTGCCCGGTGGTGTGGGCGGCCCTGAGGGGTCCCAGGGGCTGCCCAGGACGGAGGAACCCCGGGGCCCCCCAGGGCAGCAGCCGGCAGAGGAACGGTGCTGGGGTCCAGCGCAGTGTGGGCCGGTGGAGGCAGGTGGGAGCTGGTCCACAGGATGTGGAAGAGGCGGGGGTCGAAGCAGCAGCTGCACGGAGCCATCTGCAGCCCTGGGTCGGCGAGAGGGAGCGGCGGTGGGCCGGGGGGACCCTCGAGGGGCACCTGCCGAGCCGTCCCCCATCACCGACGTCCCCCGGCTCTGCGCCAGGCGCATGGGGAGGTGGTGGGCAGGGTGGTCCCCGTGGGACGAGCTGCTGTGCTGGTGGGACGGGGCTGGGAATCGGGGAGGAGAGTCGCTGCTGGGAGGTGAACCGGGAGAGATGGCCCCAAGTGCTTGGGGAATGGTCTGGGAATGGGATTTCCTGGGCGCGCATCAGGCAGGCGAGGGCAGGGCCGCTCGGCCGGTCTTGCTGCAGCCCCGTGCGAAAAGTGCGGTGGGGACGGGGGTGGTGGGGTGGTGGGAGTGCCCGGGGTCTGGGGGTGCTGAGGGTGCCCGGGGTCTGGGGCTGGTGGGGCTGGCGAAGGTGTCAGGGTGGCAGAGCAGGCAGGGCTGCCGTAGGTGGTGGTGGTGGTGGCTGGGGGGCCGGGGGTGCCCCCGTGCCGGGGGAGCCCCCCAGAGCGGGGGTGCCCAGGCTGCGGGGAAGGGCTGCTGCTGCGCGGGCGGTTGGCAGAGGTTGGCTGAGGCTGCAGGACAGAGGGGAGCGATGGCCGGCGGTCACCTCCGCTCTTGTCCCCGAGAGCGTCCGCGGGCTGCAGGGGTCGGGGTGGGTGCCTGCCTGGGGGGCAGAAGGTTTCGGGGAGCAGAAAAGTGTGCAGGGTCCGGGGCGCGGGGGCCGCGGGGTGGGAGCCGCAGCGGTGGCCGCGCCATGTTCTGTGGTGGCTGTTGGGTGCTGGGGACTCTGTGGCGTCTCCAGGAAGGGACGTGGGGGCTCCCGTGTTCCGTCCCGCCCCAGCAGGCTCCCCAGGGCTTGGTGGGGAGGAGAGGGTGAAGGGGGCTGGGGTGTCCCTGGCCCCTCCCGGCGGCTCTCGGGGGCGGTGGGTGCAAGTGCTGTTGTGTTTAAAGAGGATTTTTGCGGGGGAAGAAGAAGAAGTGGATTCAGCCGAGCCGCGTGCGGCCCAAGCTGCATCCGCAGCCCCCTTGTGCCACCCGGCAGATGCATTTGTGACGGCTGCGTGTGCTGCTGCGTGCTGCGCTGCGTGGAGCGAGGCAGAGGCAGGAACAAGGGCCTCGAGGGCGCGAGGGAAGGTGGTGATTCGAAGATCCGGTAGGAAAACCTCACAGCACAATGTACACTGCTCAGCAGGGATTCTTTATTGCGGCGCCGGGCACACCGGGGATTTCTCCTCCAAACGTGCGCACCAGACACCCTGTTGCTTCAGGTTAAATACAATCACACATGTAAATACTCATTATATTTCTAGGAACTAATTAGCATATGTAAATATCTTTCACGCATGTCTGTTAGCATCTTTGGGTGGTCTTTGGGGGTCCCAAGATGAAGGCCCATCCTCTTCATCACGCTGTTCACTGATTGACATTTGTCTCTGCGCAAACTCCGTTCCAGGATCACGTATATCGTGTGCTTCAGGTGGTTTGGCTCCGGTCTTGTTGCCGTCTTGGTGCCTCCTGATCTCTGTAGCTTGGCGCATTTGCCCTCCCAAGGCTGAGCTGTCTGGAGTAGAGTTATTTAGGAGTCTCTTTTATCCCACAATTATCCCAATTGTTTGCTGAGAACCAAGACCACTTTTGTTTCACTTAATTATTTTGTCTAACGCCTAAGTGATAGCTTGTGCCCATGTCCTTCCACTACATTCCTTAATGAGAAAGCAGGGATTAGTGTAACAGTTACATCGTTAGATCACTGTGCATGCAGGAATACAAGTTACAGTACTAAAGACTACTAAAAAGTAGAAAATATTAAGGCTTTTTGTTATAGTTTCACATTTCTTACAATCCCCTCTATCATTCCCCCCTTCTCTTTAAGACTTTTGTTTCTTTTAGATCAAAAAGTCTTAGTAATCATCAGATCAGTCCATTCTTACATTCCCAACATAATCGATCACAGCACTTGCAGCATTGAATCATTATGCAGGCCAAAACACATACACCTCCTGTCACAAGAGCTAGGAGAAACAGGTTCTTTAACCAGGATAAATTTGGTAGCCATGAGGTGAGTTTATCAAATAGCTGGACTCATGGCTACCATCATTACCCACGGAGTTAGACCCATCGTGGTCGTCTTGTTATTTTTATCTTGAGATGCGACTGTTGTTGTACAGTCCAGGGAACAGAGGCTTTCTTGACCCTTGAATAATGAATCCGAGCTGGTTGTTCTCGGATTTTGATTGCAGTAAAAGCGGTTAGCAGCTCTTGATAAGGTCCGTTCCACTTCTCTCCAAGGGGATCACCTGAAAGAGTCTTAACAAAAACCCAGTCTCCAGGTTTGATTAAGTGTATTGGTTGGTCTAGGCTCCTACCCCGTGCTTCTCATTTTTGAACATTATTTATCTGCTTTCCCAAAGCTAACAGATACTCTTGTAAGTACCCCTCCCCAATTTGCACCATGTCCCCCGCTTGATATGACAATTGATAAGGCCTTCCAAACAAAATTTCAAATGGACTAATGCCCTCTTTGCTCCTGGGTTTTACTCTGATTCTCAGTAAAGCTAAGGGTAGAGCTTTGTCCCAAGACAAATTTGCCTCCTGACCGATTTTTGCCAGTTGTTTGATCCAATGATTCATTTTTTCTACTTGGCCACTTGCCTGCGGTCTGTAGGGGGTGTGTAGCTGCCAATCAATACCCAGAATTTTACTGATGTGCTGTACTACTAGTGCGCAAAAATGTGACCCTCTGTCCGAGGATATGATTGCTGGCACCTCAAACCGGGGTATGATTTCATTTAACAGAATTCGTACCACTTCCCGAGCCTTATTTGTTCTACAGGGAAACGCTTCAGGCCATCCGGCAAACGTGTCTGTTATAACCAGCAAGTATCGATACCCCCCTTTTCTTGGAAGTTCTGAAAAATCTATTTGCCAGTGTTGTCCTGCTATGTTCCCCTTTCCAGTTTTCCCAAAGTGTACTTTGCATGTTGTATTTGGATCATTTCTCAGA
This sequence comes from Opisthocomus hoazin, assembly GCF_030867145.1. Lineage (NCBI taxonomy): Eukaryota > Metazoa > Chordata > Aves > Opisthocomiformes > Opisthocomidae > Opisthocomus > Opisthocomus hoazin. Next base: position 245,383 of record NW_027448862.1, read on the forward strand.
CAAATTTCACACATTTGGGTTGCTTGTTTTACAGTAGTGTACAGGTTTCTGCCTACTGTTCTCTTGTTCAATCTTTATACAATGCATCTGCTCCCCAGTGAGTTTTGTTGTGTTCTGTTCTGACTACTTCCCATAATAGGTTTGAAGGTATAACTATACGATTATCTGGTGTTAAATACATCTTACCTTGCTCACTGGCTCCCAAATCTTTTACTAATTTCATATCCTCTTTTGAATATTTAAATTCCATTTCTGTATCTACGAGCTTACCGCCTGGTACCAGTGCCAAGGTTTTTACAGAATTTCTGTCTGCTGCCCTTTTAGCCTCTTGATCTGCAGTTTATTTCCCAGTTCCTGTTCAGTGTTACCTTTTTGATGCCCTCTGCAATGCATTATTGCCACTTGTTCTGGTAGATTTATAGCTTCCAAAAGCTGCAAGATTTCTTTGGCATGCTTGATCTGTTTACCTTGAGCTGTGAGCAGTCCTCGTTCTTTCCACAATGCTCCATGAGCATGGACGACCCCGAAGGCGTATTTGGAGTCTGTCCAAATATTTATTTTCTTTCCTTTCGCCAATTCTAAGGCTCTGGTTAAAGCGATTATCTCTGCCTTTTGAGCAGACGTACCTGCAGGTAAAGGTTCTGCCCCGATTACCTTGTGTGCGGTGGTTACTGCATACCCTGCTTTACGAGCTCCGTCTTTTATGAAGCTGCTGCCATCGGTGAACCAGGAGTCCTCTGCGCTTTCCAACGGTTCCTCCTTTAAATCAGGTCTGCTGGAACAGACTGTTTCAATAGTCTCCAAGCAGTCGTGCGTTAGAGGTTCCATAGTGGCGGAATCTTTACTAAGAAAAGATGCTGGATTTACGATGTTAGCTGTCACAATATTAACATCATCTTGTTCCACCAAAACAGCCTGGTCCTTCAGGAATCGGGATGGTGAGAGCCAATGGCCCCCCTTTTGTTCCAATACTGCAGAAACTGTGTGTGAGACTACGACTGTCGTTTTCTGGCCCATAGTGAACTTAGGAGCTTCTGGAATGTTAAGGACAACTGCTGCAACAGCTCGCAGACACCCAGGCCATCCTTTGCCTGCCCCATCCAATTGCTTGGAGAAATATGCCACTGCTCCCTTGTGCGGCCCCAGCTGTTGAGCGAGCACTCCCAGGGCAACGCCTTGTCTCTCGTGAGAAAGTAGCCAAAAGGGTTTTAGAACATTTGGAAGTCCAAGAGCCGGGGCTCTCATAAGTTCCCTTTTTAATTGTTCAAAAGCCCTTTTTGCATCTCCGGTCCAAATCAGGTATCTGGCATTATTTTTCAACAGTTCATACAAGGGTTTTACCATTAGCCCATAATTATATATCCATAGTCTACACCATCCTGTCATTCCTAAAAAGGCTCTTAATTCTTTTACCGTTTGTGGTTCTGGAGTCCGGCAGATTGCTTCTTTCCTCTCTCTTCCCAGTTCTCGTTGTCCTCTTGAGATTTTGAGTCCGAGGTGAGTCACTTGTTGTTGAATCATCTGAGCTTTCTGTTGAGAAACTCGATAACCATTCAGTCCCAGGAAATTAAGAAGACTCACTGTCCATTTTTTGCAATCCCGCTCTGTTTCTGCAGCGATGAGGAGATCATCGACAGATTGTAACCAAGTCCCCTTTTGTGTCAGAGGATTCCACTTTTCGAGATCCCGAGCTAGCTGATTTCCAAAGATGGTAGGGCTATTTTTGAAACCTTGGGGTAACACTGTCCAGGTTAACTGGGTTTTTCGTCCAGAATCTGGATTTTCCCATTCAGAAGCGAATAGGTTCTGACTGTTTGAGGCCAGAGGTAAAGAGAAAAAGGCATCTTTTAAATCCAGTACGGTAAACCATCCCTGGCTATCTTCCAGTTTATTCAACAAGGTATAGGGATTAGCTACTACTGGGTAGAGATCTTCCACGATTTTATTAATTGCCCTCAAATCTTGTACTAACCTGTAACTTTTCCCATCCGACTTCTTCACTGGCAAAATGGGGGTGTTGTATTCAGATTCACATTACACTAACAATCCAAAATTTATAAAACTATCAATTATTTTCTTAATTCCTCTTTGGTCCTCTAGCTTAAGGGGGTATTGTTTGATCTTAACTGGTCGAGCTCCAGGCTTCAATTTTATCTCTATTGGGTCTGCATTTTTGGCTCTGCCTGGGGTTCCCGAAGCCCATACCCCTGGATACGCTTGGTCCAGTATATCCTGAGGTATTTCTCCTTTTTCTAAAATTTGAATCAATGCCAGGCTCAGAATTTTGGTTAATTTAGTATCCTCAATTTTAAATTCTATTTGTGCCTTTCTGAAAATGATTGTGGCATTCAGTTGTTCCAACATGTCTCGTCCTAGAAGGGACTTAGGGGCCCCAGGCAGGTACAAAAATCTGTGTATTCCAATTTGCTTACCTAATTTGTACTTTAATGGTTTTAGAAAATATGCCTTTTCCGATTGGCCTGTAGCGCCCACAACGGTTATAAAATCCTTACCCAAAGGCATCAGTTGTTGATTTAAAACAGAAAACGATGCACCAGTGTCTACCAAAAATTCCACACTGCGTTTCCCTAGCTTGATATTAACCAGTGGATCCGCTAGGGTGGATTCCCCAGGTCCCCGTCATTCAGTGTCCTGTAGGTCAGCAGCTATTGTGGGGCAGGGTGCCTTTCTCTGCTGTGGACATTCCCTCTGCCAATGTCCGAATCCCTTACAACGAGCGCACTCATTGCTTTTTAGTCTCCTTTTATTGTAATTCCTCTTACTGTTCTCATCCCTGTTACGATACACTCGCCACGCCTCTTCCACTAGTGTCTCTAAATTCCTTACATCTGGTTCTTTAAGCTTCTGCAGCTTCTTTCTAATATCATTAGCAGCCTGTCCTATAAACAGAGATACCAGCTGCTGTCTAGCTGCATCTGATGTCGGATCTATGGTTGTGTGTTTCCGCACTGCTGTTCGTAATCTATCCAGGAATTCTCTCGGGGTCTCTGTCGGACCTTGTTTTACTTCATACAAGGCTGACCAGTTTACTGCTTTCGGGATCCCGTGTTCCAGCCCACACTGAACCCAAATACGGTATTGCTGTAACAGTCGATACTGCGTGTGATCATTAGGGCCCCACCCCGGGTCTCTGAGTGGAACATGTTGCTCCTCGGTCCCTTGTAAGGTACCTGCAGTAATTTGTGCCCTCACATGATCCCCTGCTGTTTTTAACACAATTCCTTTCTCAGTCTCTGTCATTGCCTCGACCATCAAATCCACATCTTTCCAATCCGGATCCAAATTCTTAACTATCCGTTCAAATTTCTTGGCTACCCCGCTAGGATCTTCCCTGGATTCCCTTACAGTTTCTCTCCATTTGTCTGTATCTTCCATTTGGAAGGGTGTTCTTATCAGGGTTGGCCCCCCCGGCCCCATCGCCCTTCTTAAAGGGGCTTGGATGATGGGTCCCACCTCACTGCGAGTCCGAGCAGTGATGGGACTTGACCGCTAGGTGGCGCTCCGCCCTCATCAGAGGCCTCGTCCCCGTCTGCGCGGGCGGGGGTTCCCGCAGCCGACCCAGCATCGGGGAGGGGGGGGTGACACAAAATCCTCCCTGCGCTCCTCCTGTTTCTTCTGATTCCCTTTTGTTTTCAGACACCTTTGCCCTATGCTGCACGCAGAACAACACCGCTTAAGTTTTCCCAGCTCGTTCTTTCTATCCCTTTCTAATGCCAGTCTGCGGGGCTAGATTTATACCACTTTCTTTTTGCCACTCGGGGTGATTTCGCAAAGTGAAAAACATTTTGGCATAGGAGACCTCATCCCATTTTCCTTCTCTTCTCAAGAACAACATTAGCTGTAGCAAAGTATTATAATCCAGGGTGCCATTCTCAGGCCACTTTGCCTCATCATCTAACTTGTACAACGGCCACCATTGATTACAATACTTAACTAACGTCCTTTTATTCACACTACCTCCCGGGGGTCCCCCTATCTCCTTCCAATGATGCAAAATACAGCCCAAGGGGCTCTTCTTCAGGATCTCTTTGCTCTGTGAAGTTCCCATTATGCAGCACGTCCACCTCTGTTCCCCAATCAATGTACAGCAAACCCTAACAAACAAGCCTAAACCAACCCTTCTGACGCCGATAGCTCTAATTACTTAACCAAAATTCTATACTTTAAGCTACGAGAAATAGTTACTGAACCGCAATTTTACACCGGAATGTTGTATGACACTTATAACAAATACAACATACTATTATGATTATCACTAGTAGTATAATAACAACATAGGATAATTACTTTAAAATAAACATTCACTGTTTTCTTACGCTTTGTTTTTCACTGGCTGCTTCCCTCGTGGGAGAACAGAACCGCAGGTCAAAACTCCACACTCACCCTTGTTTCTATGTCTCATTCACACAGAGGCCTCACACACAGTCACACAATTTTAATCCGGAGTTACTGCAATCCGAACCGATTGCCAGAATCGTAGGCAATTTCCAGAATAATGATCCATGTATCAGTCAAGACCGCATCCAGTGGGGACTCAAACCCCTACAGTGGGGACTTGAACCCCTACAGTGGGGACTTGAACCCCTGTATACCTCTAAGGCGCTGGCAGCCCAGTATACTCTCCCTGTGTAATTAAATTACGACTCAGTGGACTCGAACCCCGTCGGTAGTAAAGAGTAGTAAAAGAATACCTTTACTCACAGATGGTCCTTGTCTGTTCCCGCGGTGATCCAGATAAGGCGAGGAGCCCCTTTGGGAAAAGGCTCCCGAGGGCCCAAGGGGGTCCTCTTCTTACCGGGTCCCGCAGCCGAATAGAATGGGTCCCATCTGGGGTGCCAAACTGATTCGAAGATCCGGTAGGAAAACCTCACAGCACAATGTACACTGCTCAGCAGGGATTCTTTATTGCGGCGCCGGGCACACCGGGGATTTCTCCTCCAAACGTGCACACCAGACACCCTGTTGCTTCAGGTTAAATACAATCACACATGTAAATACTCATTATATTTCTAGGAACTAATTAGCATATGTAAATATCTTTCACGCATGTCTGTTAGCATCTTTGGGTGGTCTTTGGGGGTCCCAAGATGAAGGCCCATCCTCTTCATCACGCTGTTCACTGATTGACATTTGTCTCTGCGCAAACTCCGTTCCAGGATCACGTATATCGTGTCCTGCAGGTGGTTTGGCTCCGGTCTTGTTGCCCTCTTAGTGCCTCCTGATCTCTGTAGCTTGGCGCATTTGCCCTCCCAAGGCCAAGCTGTCTGGAGTAGAGTTATTTAGGAGTCTCTTTTATCCCACAATTATCCCAATTATTTGCTGAGAACAAAGACCACTTTTGTTTCACTTAATTATTTTGTCTAACGCCTAAGTGATAGCTTGTGCCCATGTCCTTCCACTACATTCCTTAATGAGAAAGCAGGGATTAGTGTAACAGTTACATCGTTAGATCACTGTGCATGCAGGAATACAAGTTACAGTACTAAAGACTACTAAAAACTAGAAAATATTAAGGCTTTTTGTTACAGTTTCACATTTCTTACAATCCCCTCTATCAGTGGCCTGCTCTTCCCCAGCGCTCGGTCGAGTGCTGCTGCCAGGTCTTTTGGTCTCCTGGTGGGCACACGGCTTCGGGTCGCCCTTGGAGGGGCCGCGCTTTCCCCGTGTGCGCGGCAGCCGGGAGGAGACGGCACCCGCCGCTGCGTGCTCCCAGCACCGGAGTGGGTTGTGCGCAGCGTCGGCTGAGGAGGTGCTGGGGCTGTGTGTGCTCGGCCGCGTCCCGGCACAGCGCTGGAGGTGCAGAGCTGGGCTCTGCCCCGTGCCCCGAGCGTGCTGCAGCCGGTGTCCAGGCAGGGAGGGCGGCTGGGGCAGCTGTGGCCACCGAGTGCTGGGCTGTGGCTGAAGCTGTGTGAGGAGCAGCGGAGCCTCCCGGGAGACCTTTCTGGAAGAGAAGCCGGGGGGCCAGTAAGTGTGGTCTGCGAGGGCTGGGGTCACAGCCGAGAGTTAGAACATGGTGGAGGTCTGCAGAAGCTTGGTACAAGGGGCTGGGAGTAGAGGTGATCGTGTGTTCAGGAAAATGCATTGCGAGAAACCCTTCCGAGGACAACTGGCTTCCGAACCGACCTCATTGCCGAGGGATGAGTATGGACGTCGTGCGGTCACCGACGGCTTCTGGTTCACGTTGTTTTCTGCCTCTGCCGTCTGCAGGAAAAGCCTCGCAGGCAGACTGTCTCTCCCTGGAGCAGGAGCACGGTTCAGCCCAGGCAGTGCGAGTAAACTTGAGTTTTCTGGTGTCCAGAACAAAGCAGTTGAAATGCCTGCCCGTGGCCGTGATGGCGTCACGCAGTACCTGGCACCTTTGCTTCTCAGCAGTGCTGCTGGGAATTGTCCTTTCCTTCCGAGGAGGAAGAGGAAGGATGCCAGCAAGTGCCAGTGGGAGCTGAGCATGGGCACTGTGCCGTTTGGAGTGGCCTGGGAGTTCCCCTGCTGTCAGGGCTCTGGCCCGTGGGGAAGAAAGCCTGCGCTTCTTGCTCTAGCAGCAGGGATTTGAGCTTCGCTCCTGATGTGCTGTGCTGGGCACCTGCCTGCTTTGGGCAAGAGCAAGGCCTGGCTGGAGGAACAGCCTGCAGTAGCTGGTCCAGGTCAGCTGTGCTGGGGGATACCAGTTCCACGCTGTGAGCAGCGGTGGAGCTGCTCTTGTGCTTTGCATTTCTGTATCAGTGTATTTCACCAGTTCCCCCTCCCCAACGCGTGTTCCGGCTTTAGGACCACAAGTTTGTTGAGCAAACACGCAGGCATTCTCCACACCAATGTGGCCAACAACAGTGAGCCCAGGGCACTGGAGAAACGACTTGGTCCTTTACTGCCAAAGAGCAGAGGTTTCTGTTTTCAGAATGAGCGAGTGGCAGGGGTTGGAAGGGCCCCTGGGGATCATCTGCTCCAACCCCCCTGGCAAAGCAGGTTCCCCCAGAGCAGGCTGCAGAGGACGGCGTCCGGGCGGGTTGTGAAGATCTCCGGAGAAGGAGACTCCACAACGCGTCGGGCAGGCTGTTGGGGTGCTGTGCCACCCTCAAAGTAAAGAAGTGCTTCCTCGTGTTTTTGCTATCAAAGAGCGTGGGAAATGCGTCTGCGCCGTGTGGCCAGGACCCCAAAGATGGTGTCCTGGTTTCGGCTGGGCTAGAGCTAGTTTTCCTCCCCGCAGCTGCTGTGTTTTGGGTTGCGTATGAGAAGAGTGTTGATCAGAGTGGTGGTTGTAGTTGTTGCTGAGAAATGCAGGGCTTTCTGCAGCCTCCCGTGCTGGCTGCTGAGCGGGTGTGCTGGAGCTGGGAGGGAGCAGAGCCAGGCAGCGAGGCCAAGGTGGCCCATGGAAAGAGTCTGTACCATGGATGTCATGCTCGGGTGGTAAAGGCAGGTTTTGTGGGGGTCAGGAACCCTTTATTTTTCAAATTCTCTTGTCTCTCTCTTGTGGGGGTTCGAACTTTTCCGAGAGGTTGGTCTTTTTCCCAGAGTTTGGCAAACTCTATGGATTTTGTGAGTTTGGGGAAATGGGTGAAATTCGTGAGCTCGGGGAAGCCCGCGGGTTCCGCTGTCGCTGCTCAGGAACTGGCTGCGAATCAGTCATCGGGCAGTGAGAAAACGGTCTTGTGTAGCGTTTGTTTGGCGTGTTGGTTGTTAGCAGCAGTAGTATTGGTACGAGTGTTTCCAGTGTTGTCGTATTAACGTGTCTTTGTCTCAACCCGGGAGCTTTCCCTGGTGTCCGTTTCTCCTGCCCATCGCCCTGTGAGGGAAGGAGAGGGGTGAGCGAGCGGCTGCCTGGTGCTTGGTTGCTGGCCGATGGGTTAAACGAGGACAGGTGGCATCTCTCTGTCTTTGCAGAGCAATGGATTTTTGTTGTTGTTAAGCTGTACGCTAAAGAAAAAGCCATCTTCCCTGCCAAACTGTGCTGTAGGAAAGGTGGAAAATAGGCAGCAGGAACCTGGCATATTTCTGAGAAGGGAGAGGTGTGTGAGCAGTGAGACACAAACCAGCAAGCAGGTTTTGGAGGCAGGCTGAGCGCCGAGTGTCAGAGGTGGCCAGCTGATGGTGCAGTGATGGTGAAGAGATGCGTCGGGGTGACAGTTCCTAGCTGGATGGAGCAGTTGTTATTCCGTACCCTTGTATTTTATTCTGCCGCGCGACTTCCATGTTAACGTGAGAACTCTCTGTTCTGGTTTTCTGACAGCCCTCATTTACGTTACTGAGAAGAAGCAGAAAGTGAGGCAGCCTTCAGGCAGTTTGCAGTGTCTTTGTGTTTGCTGTGTCTCTCAGGCCCATGTCACCAACCGCAGAGCTGCTCGTGCTCAGGACCGTCCCTTTGTGCATGGGGTCTGCCTTTCTGCAGTCCCTGCATTGCCCCAGCGGTGTGGCTGTCCGAGCTGGAGGCCAGAGCTGGAGGCTCCTCCCTGGTGAGTCACGTGCTCCAGTGGCTCCTGTGAACATGTCCCCAGTCTGCTGTGCTGGATGGAGACTGCAGCTGTGAGTTGCAGTGCTTGCTGAAGGCACATCTGGAAGGAGTCAGGCCCTGGGTGTCTGCAGACCTGCTCCAGACTGCCCGACTGGGATGGAAGTTGTGTCAGGTGCTGCTGATCGTGTCCGAAGGGAGCAGGAGTTAGGCCAAATTTGCGGGTGATACAGAGGCACCCTCGGAACCTCCGGTGAGATGGGGAATTGGTCAGAGCAGCTTTTAGGGCCTTTTCAGTCAATGCAAAGGCACCAAAGGCTGCAGTCAGTGGGAAGAATACAGTGCTGAGTGATGCGCATTGCGTGATGAGGGAGAGCAAATGGATCCCCTTTTTCTCCTCCAAGCCTGGAGAAGGGCAGTTTTGAGGTGGGGCTGCCCTTGTCTGCAGAGGGACTGGGTGGGAAGAGCAGCCCTGCTCCTGCCCGGGTGTGTTCAGGACGGCCTGCTTCCACCTCGCTGCCTCTCGACAGCAGAGTCGCCAGGGAAGTTCCACGAGCTCGTTACTTTGCAGGGTGTGATGGGACCTGAGAGGTGTTCACCAAGGTAAGAGACTTTCCTGCTGTACAGCCTGACCGAGAGCAGAGTTGGGGAAGGGAATTTCCCTGACAGGTCTGAATTCCCTGGTGTCGTGTAGAACCTGAGGAGCGTGTAGAAACGCCTGGCGCAAGGAAACCCGGTGTTGGCCGTGAATGGACAAGAGCATGAGCAAGTACGTATGATGGGGAGCTGTGTTTGTTGTCCCTTTCTCCTTAGGCCACCCCTCTTCTCAGTAGCAAAGAGGTATCCAGAAAAGCAGTTTTGTTGGGAATACTGCTGAAGTTTTCGTCATTTGTTTCAGATGAATGAAGGTCACGATCGAGTGAGTAGTACCCCCGAGCTCTGCTGCCCATTTCAGGCCATGTGGGACTTGATGACGCGCTGCAGAGGGTTCCCGTGACAAGTCAGCCGGTACGTAGGAAGCAGAGAAACCCCTGACGATGGCTGCTTCAGGCCAGTTGTCGTTTGTTTCTTGACTGGACCTGCTGAGGCTGCAGGAGCGCTGCATCCCGCGGGATGCTCACCGCTTTTGAGCGGCTGGTGATGCTGTGCTGGATGCAGCCCGGGTGCGGTTTGCCCTCTCTGCGGCCAGGGCACACTGCTGAGTGACGCTGAGCCTGGTGTCGCGCAGCAGCCCCAGATGCCTTTCTGCAGGGCTGCTCTCCAGCCACTCGTCTCCCAGTTCAGACTTGTGCCTGGCAGGGCTCCGTCCGAGGCGCAGAATGCGTCATTTGGAGTCGCTCAGCGCCATCCCATTAATCCTAGCCCAGCGCTGCCATCTGTCTCGATCCCTCAGCAAGGCCTCTTGTCCCCCCAGAGAGTCAACAGCACCTCCCAGTTTGGTACCATCAGCAAGGTGGCTCCTGGTGCGTTGAACCCCTGCTTCCAGATGGCTGGTAACGAAACATGACGGAGCTGGCCCTGGAGCTGAGCCCTGAGGAGCAGCGCTGGTGGCGTCAGAGCAGTGGGATGTTGCCAGCTGATGTGTGGGAGGTTGAAATCTCCCGTAAGGATGAGGTCTGGAACTTTCTCCTGGTGGCCTAAGGAAGAACTCGTGGGTGCTTCCATTGCAGCTGGGCGATCAGTAGTAGACATCCACTAGGCCATCTCCTTTCTTTTTAGCCAATGGAGATGGATGATTTTTTTGGAAGTACAAGTGTTACTTGACTGTCTTCTTGCTTTAACAATTCCTTTTCTCTCTGCGTCGAGTGGCGAGGCGGACGCGTACCTCGTCTGGTTAGAGAAAATATGAACCTTTGCCAGGAAGAGGAGAGCTGGTGAATGACTGATGCACAAAGGCTGTGCTCTGAAGAAGAAAAGGAAAACTTTCAGGATTGTGGTTTCTCTCTGTTTTTTCTTTTTTTGTAATGAATTTTTTTCACATCAGTTTTCATTGCAGCATCCAAAAAAGCCCTGAAAACATTGCCCCACCTTGATTAGAATTCCTTTTCTCCTTCTAAATTCTTCTTTCCTTTCAGCCTTTGAGAAGAAACAACTGTCAGCAGTGTCACCTAGCACCGAGGAGGAAAAACCAGTGGGAGCTCCAAAGCGCGGGGATCATTTGCAAGATGTCTGCCTGCGATTTCTTACGGCTGCTGGCCCTGGCTGTGCAGGGGTGGAGGCCGGAGAGCTCTGCAGTGCTCCTCAAGTGCTCCTGCAGAAGGCATTGCCTTGGTCAGAGAGCTTGTGGCCAGAGCCTGAGGGGAGATGCCGCTTCCCAAAGCCGCCTTTGTCTTGGCTGGCCCCAGGGTTTGGAGGTTTGCCTGGGAAATGGGCAATAAGGAGAGATGAAGTTTCCCTGCACTTGGTGTCTGGTTCGGTGATTGTTTTAATTATTTCTTTTCTTTCCCCCTTGCTGGTTCAACAAAGGCAAATGCAGGGTCCTGCACCTGGGGAGGAACAACCCCAGGCACCAGTACAGGCTGGGGCGGCCGTGCTGGAGAGCAGCTCTGGGAGAGGGACCTGGGTGTCCTGGTGGACGACAGGCTGACCATGAGCCAGCAGCGTGCCCTGGCTGCCAAGAAAGCCAAGGGGATCCTGGGGTGCATCAAGAGAAGTGTGGCCAGGAGGTTGAGGGAGATTATCCTCCTCCTCTGCTCTGCCCTGGGGAGGCCCCGTCTTGAGTGCTGTGTTCAAGCTCTGGGCTCCCCACTTCAAGAAAGATGAGGAACTACTGGAGAGTCCAGTGAAGGGTTACGAAGATGATGAGGGTGTCACCGAAAATCCGGGAATAACACCTCATAACACCAATGTAGTGTTAAAAGGCAGCATTCTTTATTGCAGCGCTGGATGCACGGGGGATAGTTCCACCGAACGTGCATACCCCATACCTTTTCCGTATAGTTTATATAGATCAAAATATACATATTTATTAGGTTACATAACTTATCCCTTTCATAATAAAATTAGTTCATTTTCATACACTCCTCCCACCCGCGCTTGCGCAGTGCCTCCTAGTGGTGGTCGTCGGGGGTCCCAAGATGAAGGCTTATCCTCTTCGTCACAGTTTCTGCGCAAACTCAGTCCTCTTCTGGCTCTTGTCCCTGCGGCACGGGTCGTCTTGACCAGTTCTAGGCACCTGCTGGTTTTAATTGAAACTAACTTCTTTGGGGGGAGATGTATGACTTTTTGCTTCAATTAATTCACACAATAGATAGGTACCACAAATACACCTGCAATCATTTAATAACACTATTTCTATTAAAAATCCCCTTCACCATTACTGTTTAATGACTACCTAGGGACTAAACCCTCTGTTCCCAGACCTAATGTCCAGATGGGCAGGGCTGTACAAGGGACATAGCAGCATTGTTCGTGGTTTATGATTAACTAATTCCATCACCTCGGTTACATTTCCCCCCTTTGGAAGTTTTGAAATAATTCTCTTTTCAATACTTCCATAATTAAATTTTTCTTAATCATATAATGATTAAATATTATTATAATATTTTTTTCAGAATCACAACACTACACTTATAGTCCACTTGTTTCGCTATAGGGTGGTGGAAGTGTAACAACCGACTCACTAAGGTTTTGTCTTCTTGCAATAGCCTGAATAATCTTTCGATTAAAAGCTGTTCTGCTGGTGAGTTCCTTTTTCAGACAATAATATATGAGCAGTATTATTAAAACTACTACCAGTAAAAGCAGTCCGGTACCGATTAAAGATTTGACCCAAGAACTAATATTCCACCCTAATCCGTTAAAAATTTTATCAAGCCAATTTTCTTGCATGTCCTGTTGGATTTCCTGAGTGTCTTTTTCTATTTGTTTTAGTAAGTTTAAGTCATGTTCAACATCCTGAGTGACATTGGGGATATGTAGACAGCAATGATCTCTCCTACCTTTTAGGTACTCACGTACTCCATGTTCTTTTAACAGGAGCATGTCTAAGGCCATTTTATTTTGCAGCGTCATTCTTGAGGTTGCTTGCAACTGTAGGTTTGACTGTCTGAATCCTCTCCTTGTTACATTTGCTAATTTTTCTACTTGACCAGTTAGTTTATATAACCAGGCTTTATTCCTATAAGTCGATAAGGGAGTCAATAAAGATTCTAAGGCCCATCCAATTTTTACTCCTGTTGAAGGCTCATTCCAGTTTTCATCTTCTTCAACTTCTGATCTTTTTATCCGTAATAATTTCAAATTCTCAGAGTTCCCCTTAAAGGGAGTCTTTTTCCAAATTGGACATAATGTTGGCATTCCTAAAGTAATTTGTTTTACCTTACCATCAACCGGTAGGTGAGTGGACCAGGTTCCATCACTCATTGCCCAAACTAAGTGTCCTGGACTTTGAATTGTAGATTTTCTACAACTAAAGAATGTTCCTCTTTTGGGCTTATAGCTATCAGTCAACTGTAAATCATTTCTAAGTCCCCTACACTGGCATCCATATTTCAAGGCAGCTGCTAAAGGTGGAACACTTTGGATTGCTTTACTAACTGTACTGCAATTACACATTTTTGTACAATTCCACCAGGGTACTACAATTTCCTTTTCCCGGGAAGTACTTCCTTTGTCATCGACCGATGGGAAAGCTGCAAAAATCATCCCATCCCAGGTGAAACACCAGGGGGCACTGGCCATGTACTGGAACTGAGATGTGATGGCCATGGACCATACTGAATCCCACAAAGTTATCTCTTGTTTAGTTTGATTGGGCTCTTTGCATTCCCATTTCATGATTGTTCGAGTAACATTTTTCTTAACGGGTTCATCATAAGCACACCAACCTATATTGGGAAAAACTATTTGGACAAAAACATAATTTAGTAACTTCTCACAATTTGCTTTACTTCCAGGGGTTTTTCCATTGTTTTCTAACATAATCTATTCGTTCCTGCCACTCAACAACGGGAACTTGTTCACAATGAGTACCGTTCTTGTTGGGTTCTTTGTTACTTCGATTTGTTGTCAAGATTCCCCACGGAACTGATTCTCCTACCGCCCTTGGGATTGGAAGACACGCAGTTATTTGGGTCACGTTTTGTAAATTTGCAAATTCTTTTATAAGCCCGATCATCAAATTTTCTTCTGGAGTCCTCCTTGGGAGGTATATTAATTGTTCTGCTTTTATTGGCAGCGTAGTAATGTCTTTTGTTCTTACTTCCAATACACTGAACAGTGCTCCTATTATCATCAGTTTCCAGATCGAGATACAGTCTCCCCGCATTTTGCAGCAATAGCTACTCTTTTTAGATATATTTCAAAGTCAGTTTTGCAGTCTCTGGATCTCTATTGATGACTCTCCACGAAGGGGCCTTCTTCACTCGGGTGTAGTGTATCCACGGTTCCACCCCTTCTACTTTGATCGCAGTGTCAGTTGTTAACAGTACCTGAAAAGGTCCTTTCCACTTCACCTGCAGTGGTTCAGAGTTCCAAGTCTTTATGCACACGAAATCACCTGGTGGATATTGATGCACAGGTGTATCCAAAGCAAGCGATCTGGTCAGCACAACGTATTTTCGGAGTGCTTCAAGTGTTTTTCCTAAAGAAATCAAATACATCTTTAAATCTGTTTCCCCTGTTATTTTCATATCCCCTGGGATTAAAGGAGTCTGATAAGGTTTGCCATACAGAATTTCGTATGGACTTACACCATCTTTAGATCTAGGTTGAACTCTGACTCTCAGAAGTGCTAATGGTAAAGCTTGTGGCCATTTCAAAGACACCTCTTGACAAATTTTACTTATTTGTCGCTTTAATGTTTGGTTCATTCTTTCAATTCTCCCACTTGATTGTGGCCTCCAGGGGGTATGTAAATCCCAATTTATCCCTAAAATTTTACTTACTTGCTGAACTATTTCTGCTACAAAATGTGGTCCCCTATCGGAAGACATGCCAATTGGTACCCCAAACCTTGGTATGATTTCTTTCAACAATATTTTAACTACTTCTCTCGCTTTGCTGGTGCGACAAGGAAAGGCTTCCGGCCATCCAGAAAAAGTATCAATGAATACTAATAGATACCTGAATCCATTCTGCCTGGGGAGTTCAGAAAAATCAACTTGCCAGTAATCTCCTGGAATGTTACCCTGTTTTGTTACTCCTAGGGGTGCCCTTTTCCGATTTAAAGAATTATTTTTGAGACAAATTGGACACTTCGTTACTATGGATTTAATTACTCCTGTCCTTCCTACACACACCACAGATGATTTTAGGCTCGAGACCATAGCATCTACACCCCAATGTGTCTGTGCATGTTTTTCTTTCGCAAGTTCTAACATAACTTGCGGGGTTACAATTACCTGTTTTTCTGGCGTTACCTACCGCCCTTCTATATTTTGTGATGCTTTCAATTGTTCTGCTAATTGTTCATCCAATTTACTGTATTTTGGTTTCAGATTTGGGATTTTTATTTGTTTTACTGGTACTAGAGCAAGGATACCTTGTTCAGCAGCCTCCTTTGCTGTTTTGTCTGCCAATCGATTACCTATGTTTACAGCTGTCTGACCAAATTGATGAGCCTTGCAGTGCATCAGTGCCACTTCCTTTGGTTTCTGCGCCTCTTCGAGGAGCTGAAGGATTTCTTCTTTGTGTTTTATCGATGAACCTTGGGCTGGGAGCAGTCCTCTTTCTCTCCAGATGGCTCCATGAGCGTGAATCACACCAAATGCATATTTAGAGTCAGTCCATATATTTACCCTTTTTCCTTCTGCCATTCGCAAGGCTTGCCTCAACGCCACCAGTTCTGCTTTCTGTGCCGAGGGATTTGCAGGCAGCGTTCCTGACTCCAGTGCCTCGGTGGTGGTGACAACAGCGTATCCGGCCGTTCGTCTTCCTTCTTTCACAAAGCTGCTTCCATCCGTGAACAACTCCAGATCAGGGTTCTCCAGAGGCTCATCCCTCAGGTCCGGTCTGCTGGAATAGACTTGTTCAACAGTTAGCAGGCAGTCATGTTCTAGATTTTCTGTCGGATTCTCCGTCGACAGAAACATTGCTGGATTTACGATGGTTGTGGTTTTTAATTCCACATCATCTTGCTCCAGTAAGACAACTTGATATTTCAGCATTCTGCTGGGGGACAGCCAATGACCCCCCTTTTGTTCTAGAACAGTTACCACCATGTGTGGTACATACACCACCATCTTTTGGCCCATAGTCAATTTTCGAGCTTCCTGAATCAGCAATACCGTCGCTGCCACAGCGCGCAAACATCCCGGCCATCCTTTACTCACGTTGTCAAGTTGTTTAGAGAAATATCCTACTGGCCGCTTCCAGGATCCCAGACGTTGTGCCAGCACTCCAAGGGCCAGATGCTGCCTCTCATGGACAAACAGTTCAAAAGGTTTGGTTAAATTAGGTAAAGCCAAAGCAGGGGCCATCATCAATGCTTTTTTAAGTTCTTTAAATGATTTTTGGCATTCAGGTGTCCATGTCAGATACAAGTCTTTGGATTCTCTTAAAGCGTTGTAGAGTGGCTTCACATATAGTCCATAGTTTGGAATCCAAAGCCGACACCATCCAATCATTCCCAAAAAGGTTCTCAGCTCCTTTGGACTGTTAGGTTCTGGGATTTGGCAAATGGCTTCCTTCCTTTCGTTGCTTAGTTGCCTTTGCCCTTGAGATATTTCAAATCCCAGATAAATCACTGCTTCTCTTCCTATCTGGGCCTTATTTCTGGAGACTCTATATCCTCCTTGGCCCAGAAAATTCAACAAACTGATAGTAATTTCAAAACATTCTTCTTTGCTTTCTGCTGCTATCAGAATATCATCCACATATTGTAACAATGTCCCCTTTTCCTGGTTTTGTCTCTTCCATATTTCTAATTCCTTTGCCCACTGGTTTCCAAATACTGTGGGGCTCTTTTTAAATCCTTGTGGAAGTACAGTCCACGTCAGTTGCATCTTTCGTCCTGTTGCAGGGCTCTCCCATTCAAAAGCAAATATGCTTTGACTTTGTGCATCCAGAGGTATGCAAAAGAAGACCTCCTTTAAATCTAGTACAGTAAACCATTTATGCTCCTCTTTCAGGGATGTCAATAAACTATAGGGATTGGCTGCTACTGGGTGTATATCTTGAACTATTTGATTTATAGCTCTTAGACCCTGGACTAGTCGATATTCCCGTCCCCCAGGTTTCTTTACCGGTAATATAGGTGTGTTATATTCTGACTCGCATTCTACCAAAAGCCCATATTGCAAAAATTTCATGATTAACCCCTCTAATCCTTTTCGTGCCTCCCACTTAATAGGATACTGTTTTTGTCTTACCAGTTTGGATCCGGCTTTTAAGGTCACTTTTACCGGTTCTGCCAGTTTCGATCGTCCTGGAACCTCACTTGCCCAAACCAAGGGGGTTACAGCATTTTCCACCTCTTCTGGAATTCGTTCTTCTTTAAAAGAATCCTGTAACATAAATACTTTCGCCTCTATGGCTTTTGATTCCGGTATCAATAATTCAATTTCCCCATTTTTAAAAGTTACTTGTGCCTCCAATTTACTTAACAAGTCTCGCCCTAACAAAGGCAAAGGGCATTCAGGCATATATAAAAACTGGTGTGTTACCCACTGTTTTCCCAATTTAAATTTTAATGGTTCCAGAAAAGGCCGATTTTCCCTTTGTCCTGTCGCACCAACGACATCTACCGAATGATGACTGCATTTTCCTCTACATGTGTTCAATACCGAATAAGTGGCTCCCGTATCTACTAAAAATTCTACTTCTTCATTCCCTAGCTCTAGTGTAACCAGGGGTTCAGCTAGGGTTGACTCCCCCGGTCCTCTTCGTGATTCCTCATCTAAAGTCATCAATTTAATCGCGCGAAGAGTCGGATCTAACTCCCCGGCCTTAGGACATTCTCTTTTCCAGTGCCCACGTTCCTTACAAATAGCACATTGGTCTGGTGCTAATCGAAGATTTATCCTTTCCCTTTCTCCAATATTCATCCCTCTTCCTCTTCCTCTTCCTCTTCCTCTTCCTCTGCCTTTTCTATTATTCCCAGCTAGAGCCGCCAATAACTTTCCATCTCTCCGAGCCTGTTTTCCTTCCTTCTCTTTTTCTCTATTATTATACACAGTCCATGCTACTTCAAGCATTTTTCCCAAATCTCTAGATTCAGGTCCTTCCAATTTTTGGAGCTTTTTCCTAATATCGGGAGCCGACTGACCCATGAATATGGAGGCCAATTGTATTGCTTCGTCTGGTTGTTCTGGGTCCAAATTAGTATACTTTCGGGCAGTTTCCTTCAGGCTCTCCATGAAAGCTGAAGGAGACTCATTTAGCTCCTGCCTTATTTCATAAATTTTTGAGCAATTTATCGCCTTTGGCATTGCATGTTTAACATCGAACAAAATCCACCTCTGATATCTGGTCAACATTCCTCTGGGTCCCGGCTGATTCGGGTCCCAGTCAGGATCTGAAGAGGGAAAGTTCTGATCTACCGGTCCCTGCAAATCTCCATGGGCGTGAGCTCCCTCTACCTGTTTCTTAGCAGTATTCAGTACCATCCTTTTCTCTGTGCCATCAAGCAAAGTATCTAAAATCACCTGCAAATCATTCCAGTCAGGATCCTGGGTCCTAATTATTGTCTCAAAGACCTTTGCTACTCTCTCAGGGCCTTCTCGATAAGTGCCTGCTATTTCCTTCCACGACCTTAAATCAGTTATTGAAAACGGAACCTTTACTGTCACCGGACCAGTATTTCCTACTGCTTCTCGGAGAGGGGCCTGGAGGGGAGCTGGCTCCGCTGCCCCCCCTGTCCTTCCCCGCGTTCTTCCCGAAACCGGGCTAAATTCTCCCGCACCCTCCCCCAGAGGGGAGGTGGAAGGGCTACCGATCTCGGATCCCTCTGCATGATTATCCCCCCATTTCTGACGCGGTGCCACCATTAGCTCGACATCATCCTCCTCAGACTCAAACTTCAAACATTCTTTCCCGACGCTACAAGCGGCGCAGCATTTCTTTGAACCTTTCTTACATTTTCCCTTTCCCAAAGCCATTACCATAGAACTATGCGGATGTATCCCACACTGCCTTTGCCATTCCGGATGATTTCTCAACGAGAAAAACAAATCTACATATGTCATTTCTTCCCATTTACCTTCCCTTTTACAAAACAACATCAACTGCAAAGTGGTATTATAACACAGTGTCCCGTCCTCCGGCCACTTCTCCCCGTCATCCAACGGCCACCAAGGATTACAATATTCAATTAACTGTTTCCGAGTTAAAGGATCCCCCCCCAGCTCTTTCCAGTGTTTTAAAATACATCCCAAAGACGTGCCCCTTGGGATGGGTCTTTTACTCGGAAAGGTGCCCATCCTTCAAATGACCAGTGGTAGTGATTGTGCACTATATCACAAACACTAATCAGAGGGACCCCAACCCTTGTTGGAGCTCCCTTTTGGGATCCCAGACCCCTGCTGAGATCCTGGAGACTTCAACCCCCTGTTGAAGACCTCCCCCTTGGGCCCCGCTCCACCGGCTTTCACCGAGCAGAGACTTTCCACAAAGGTACCTTTCAGCCCAACTCTACGAGGTTTTCACCGCGATTTACGAGCAGGCGTATATTATACTTAAAGAATGCCTTAATTAAATTCCAGGAGACTTACTTGGAATCCTTCGGTCCGGGGATCAGAGGTTCTCCTCGAGAATCCCTCGATGCCGGCTGCAGGTCCCGTGATCCCGCGGATCCGTCGGTTTTCACAAGCAGGGTCCCATCTGGGGTGCCAGAAACTGTCACCGAAAATCCGGGAAGAAAACGTCGTAACACCAATGTAGTGTTAAAAGGCAGCATTCTTTATTGCAGCGTTGGATGCACGGGGGATAATTCCACCAAGCGTGCATACCCCATACCCTTTTTGTGCAGTTTATACAGATCAAAATATACATATTCATCTGATTACATAAGCCCTTTCTTTCTAGTCAAATCAGTCCATTTTCATACACTCCTCCCACCCGCGCTTGCGCAGTGCCTCCTAGTGGTGGTCGTCGGGGGTCCCAAGATGAAGGCTTATCCTCTTCGTCACAGTTTCTGCGCAAACTCAGTCCTCTTCTGGCTCTTGTCCCTGCGGCACGGGTCGTCTTGACCAGTTCTAGGCACCTGCTGGTTTTAATTGAAACTAACTTCTTTGGGGGGAGATGTATGACTTTTTGCTTCAATTAATTCACACAATAGATAGGTACCACAAATACACCTGCAACCATTTGGTAACGCTATTTCTATTAAAAATCCCCTTCACCATTATTGTTTAACATTAATGACTACCTAGGGACTAAACCCTCTGTTCCCAGACCTAATGTCCAGATGGGCAGGGCTGTACAAGGGACATAGCAGCATTGTTCGTGGTTTATGATTAACTGATTCCATCACCTTGGTTACATTTCCCCGCTTTGGAAGTTTTGAAATAATTCTCTTTTCAATACTTCCATAATTAAATTTTTCTTAATCATATAATGATTAAATATTATTATAATATTTTTTTCAGAATCACAACACTACACTTATAGTCCACTTGTTTCGCTATAGGGTGGTGGAAGTGTAACAACCGACTCACTAAGGTTTTGTCTTCTTGCAATAGCCTGAATAATCATTCGATTAAAAGCTGTTCTGCTGGTGAGTTCCTTTTTCAGACAATAATATATGAGCAGTATTATTAAAACTACTACCAGTAAAAGCAGTCCGGTACCGATTAAAGATTTGACCCAAGAACTACTATTCCACCCTAATCCGTTAAAAATTTTATCAAGCCAATTTTCTTGCATGTCCTGTTGGATTTCCTGAGTGTCTTTTTCTATTTGTTTTAGTAAGTTTAAGTCATGTTCAACATCCTGAGTGACGTTGGGGATATGTAGACAGCAATGATCTCTCCTACCTTTTAGGTACTCACGTACTCCATGTTCTTTTAACAGGAGCATGTCTAAGGCCATTTTATTTTGCTGCGTCATTCTTGAGGTTGCTTGCAACTGTAGGTTTAACTGTCTGAATCCTCTCCTTGTTACATTTGCTAATTTTTCTACTTGACCAGTTAGTTTATATAACCAGGCTTTATTCCTATAAGTCGATAAGGGAGTCAATAAAGATTCTAAGGCCCGTCCGATTTTTACTCCTGTTGAAGGCTCATTCCAGTTTTCATCTTCTTCAACTTCTGATCTTTTTATTCGTAATAATTTCAAATTCTCAGAGTTCCCCTTAAAGGGAGTCTTTTTCCAAATTGGACATAATGTTGGCATTCCTAAAGTAATTTGTTTTACCTTACCATCAACCGGTAGGTGAGTGGACCAGGTTCCATCACTCATTGCCCAAACTAAGTGTCCTGGACTTTGAATTGTAGATTTTCTACAACTAAAGAATGTTCCTCTTTGGGGCTTATAGGTATCAGTCAACTGTAAATCATTTCTAAGTCCCCTACACTGGCATCCATATTTCAAGGCAGCTGCTAAAGGTGGAACACTTTGGATTGCTTTACTAACTGTACTGCAATTACACATTTTTGTACAATTCCACCAGGGTACTACAATTTCCTTTTCCCGGGAAGTACTTCCTTTGTCATCGACCGATGGGAAAGCTGCAAAAATCATCCCATCCCAGGTGAAACACCAGGGGGCACTGGCCATGTACTGGAACTGAGATGTGATGGCCATTGACCATACTGAATCCCACAAAGTTATCTCTTGTTTAGTTTGATTGGGCTCTTTGCATTCCCATTTCATGATTGTTCGAGTAACATTTTTCTTAACGGGTTCATCATGAGCACACCAACCTATATTGGGAAAAACTATTTGGACAAAAACATAATTTAGTAACTTCTCACAATTTGCTTTACTTCCAGGGGTTTTCCATTGTTTTCTAACACAATCTATTCGTTCCTGCCACTCAACAACGGGAACTTGTTCACAATGAGCACCGTTCTTGTTGGGTTCTTTGTTACTTCGATTTGTTGTCAAGATTCCCCACGGAACTGATTCTCCTACCGCCCTTGGGATTGGAAGACACGCAGTTATTTGGGTCACGTTTTGTAAATTTGCAAATTCTTTTATAAGCCCGATCATCAAATTTTCTTCTGGAGTCCTCCTTGGGAGGTATATTAATTGTTCTGCTTTTATTGGCAGCGTAGTAATGTCTTTTGTTCTTACTTCCAATACACTGAACAGTGCTCCTATTATCATCAGTTTCCAGATCGAGATACAGTCTCCCCGCATTTTGCAGCAATAGCTACTCTTTTTAGATATATTTCAAAGTCAGTTTTGCAGTCTCTGGATCTCTACTGATGACTCTCCACGAAGGGGCCTTCTTCACTCGGGTGTAGTGTATCCACGGTTCCACCCCTTCTACTTTGATCGCAGTGTCAGTTGTTAACAGTACCTGAAAAGGTCCTTTCCACTTCACCTGCAGTGGTTCAGAGTTCCAAGTCTTTATGCACACGAAATCACCTGGTGGATATTGATGCACAGGTGTATCCAAAGCAAGCGATCTGGTCAGCACAACGTATTTTCGGAGTGCTTCAAGTGTTTTTCCTAAAGAAATCAAATACATCTTTAAATCTGTTTCCCCTGTTATTTTCGTATCCCCTGGGATTAGAGGAGTCTGATAAGGTTTGCCATACAGAATTTCGTATGGACTTACACCATCTTTAGATCTAGGTTGAACTCTGACTCTCAGAAGTGCTAATGGTAAAGCTTGTGGCCATTTCAAAGACACCTCTTGACAAATTTTACTTATTTGTCGCTTTAATGTTTGGTTCATTCTTTCAATTCTCCCACTTGATTGTGGCCTCCAGGGGGTATGTAAATCCCAATTTATCCCTAAAATTTTACTTACTTGCTGAACTATTTCTGCTACAAAATGTGGTCCCCTATCGGAAGACATGCCAATTGGTACCCCAAACCTTGGTATGATTTCTTTCAACAATATTTTAACTACTTCTCTCGCTTTGCTGGTGCGACAAGGAAAGGCTTCCGGCCATCCAGAAAAAGTATCAATGAATACTAATAGATACCTGAATCCATTCTGCCTGGGGAGTTCAGAAAAATCAACTTGCCAGTAATCTCCTGGAATGTTACCCTGTTTTGTTACTCCTAGGGGTGCCCTTTTCCGATTTAAAGAATTATTTTTGAGACAAATTGGACACTTCGTTACTATGGATTTAATTACTCCTGTCCTTCCTACACACACCACAGATGATTTTAGGCTCGAGACCATAGCATCTACACCCCAATGTGTCTGTGCATGTTTTTCTTTCGCAAGTTCTAACATAACTTGCGGGGTTACAATTACCTGTTTTTCTGGCGTTACCTACCGCCCTTCTATATTTTGTGATGCTTTCAATTGTTCTGCTAATTGTTCATCCAATTTACTGTATTTTGGTTTCAGATTTGGGATTTTTATTTGTTTTACTGGTACTAGAGCAAGGATACCTTGTTCAGCAGCCTCCTTTGCTGTTTTGTCTGCCAATCGATTACCTATGTTTACAGCTGTCTGACCAAATTGATGAGCCTTGCAGTGCATCAGTGCCACTTCCTTTGGTTTCTGCGCCTCTTCGAGGAGCTGAAGGATTTCTTCTTTGTGTTTTATCGATGAACCTTGGGCTGAGAGCAGTCCTCTTTCTTTCCAGATGGCTCCATGAGCGTGAATCACACCAAATGCATATTTAGAGTCAGTCCATATATTTACCCTTTTTCCTTCTGCCATTTGCAAGGCTTGCCTCAACGCCACCAGTTCTGCTTTCTGTGCCGAGGGATTTGCAGGCAGCGTTCCTGACTCCAGTGCCTCGGTGGTGGTGACAACAGCGTATCCGGCCGTTCGTCTTCCTTCTTTCACAAAGCTGCTTCCATCCGTGAACAACTCCAGATCAGGGTTCTCCAGAGGCTCATCCCTCAGGTCCGGTCTGCTGGAATAGACTTGTTCAACAGTTAGCAGGCAGTCATGTTCTAGATTTTCTGTCGGATTCTCCGTCGACAGAAACATTGCTGGATTTACGATGGTTGTGGTTTTTAATTCCACATCATCTTGCTCCAGTAAGACAACTTGATATTTCAGCATTCTGCTGGGGGACAGCCAATGACCCCCCTTTTGTTCTAGAACAGTTACCACCATGTGTGGTACATACACCACCATCTTTTGGCCCATAGTCAATTTTCGAGCTTCCTGAATCAGCAATACCGTCGCTGCCACAGCGCGCAAACGTCCCGGCCATCCTTTACTCACGTTGTCAAGTTGTTTAGAGAAATATCCTACTGGCCGCTTCCAGGATCCCAGACGTTGTGCCAGCACTCCAAGGGCCAGATGCTGCCTCTCATGGACAAACAGTTCAAAAGGTTTGGTTAAATTAGGTAAAGCCAAAGCAGGGGCCATCATCAATGCTTTTTTAAGTTCTTTAAATGATTTTTGGCATTCAGGTGTCCATGTCAGATACAAGTCTTTGGATTCTCTTAAAGCGTTGTAGAGTGGCTTCACATATAGTCCATAGTTTGGAATCCAAAGCCGACACCATCCAATCATTCCCAAAAAGGTTCTCAGCTCCTTTGGACTGTTAGGTTCTGGGATTTGGCAAATGGCTTCCTTCCTTTCGTTGCTTAGTTGCCTTTGCCCTTGAGATATTTCAAATCCCAGATAAATCACTGCTTCTCTTCCTATCTGGGCCTTATTTCTGGAGACTCTATATCCTCCTTGGCCCAGAAAATTCAACAAACTGATAGTAATTTCAAAACATTCTTCTTTGCTTTCTGCTGCTATCAGAATATCATCCACATATTGTAACAATGTCCCCTTTTCCTGGCTTTGTCTCTTCCATATTTCTAATTCCTTTGCCAACTGGTTTCCAAATACTGTGGGGCTCTTTTTAAATCCTTGTGGAAGTACAGTCCACGTCAGTTGCATCTTTCGTCCTGTTGCAGGGCTCTCCCATTCAAAAGCAAATATGCTTTGACTTTGTGCATCCAGAGGTATGCAAAAGAAGGCCTCCTTTAAATCTAGTACAGTAAACCATTTATGCTCCTCTTTCAGGGATGTCAATAAACTATAGGGATTGGCTGCTACTGGGTGTATATCTTGAACTATTTGATTTATAGCTCTTAGACCCTGGACTAGTCGATATTCCCGTCCCCCAGGTTTCTTTACCGGTAATATAGGTGTGTTATATTCTGACTCGCATTCTACCAAAAGCCCATATTGCAAAAATTTCATGATTAACCCCTCTAATCCTTTTCGTGCCTCCCACTTAATAGGATACTGTTTTTGTCTTACCAGTTTGGATCCGGCTTTTAAGGTCACTTTTACCGGTTCTGCCAGTTTCGATCGTCCTGGAACCTCACTTGCCCAAACCAAGGGGGTTACAGCATTTTCCACCTCTTCTGGAATTCGTTCTTCTTTAAAAGAATCCTGTAACATAAATACTTTCGCCTCTATGGCTTTTGATTCCGGTATCAATAATTCAATTTCCCCATTTTTAAAAGTTACTTGTGCCTCCAATTTACTTAACAAGTCTCGCCCTAACAAAGGCAAAGGGCATTCAGGCATATATAAAAACTGGTGTGTTACCCACTGTTTTCCCAATTTAAATTTTAATGGTTCCAGAAAAGGCCGATTTTCCCTTTGTCCTGTCGCACCAACGACATCTACCGAATGATGACTGCATTTTCCTCTACATGTGTTCAATACCGAATAAGTGGCTCCCGTATCTACTAAAAATTCTACTTCTTCATTCCCTAGCTCTAGTGTAACCAGGGGTTCAGCTAGGGTTGACTCCCCCGGTCCTCTTCGTGATTCCTCATCTAAAGTCATCAATTTAATCGCGCGAAGAGTCGGATCTAACTCCCCGGCCTTAGGACATTCTCTTTTCCAGTGCCCACGTTCCTTACAAATAGCACATTGGTCTGGTGCTAATCGAAGATTTATCCTTTCCCTTTCTCCAATATTCATCCCTCTTCCTCTTCCTCTTCCTCTTCCTCTTCCTCTGCCTTTTCTATTATTCCCAGCTAGAGCCGCCAATAACTTTCCATCTCTCCGAGCCTGTTTTCCTTCCTTCTCTTTTTCTCTATTATTATACACAGTCCATGCTACTTCAAGCATTTTTCCCAAATCTCTAGATTCAGGTCCTTCCAATTTTTGGAGCTTTTTCCTAATATCGGGAGCCGACTGACCCATGAATATGGAGGCCAATTGTATTGCTTCGTCTGGTTGTTCTGGGTCCAAATTAGTATACTTTCGGGCAGTTTCCTTCAGTCTCTCCATGAAAGCTGAAGGAGACTCATTTAGCTCCTGCCTTATTTCATAAATTTTTGAGCAATTTATCGCCTTTGGCATTGCATGTTTAACACCGAACAAAATCCACCTCTGATATCTGGTCAACATTCCTCTGGGTCCCGGCTGATTCGGGTCCCAGTCAGGATCTGAAGAGGGAAAGTTCTGATCTACCGTTCCCTGCAAATCTCCGTGGGCGTGAGCTCCCTCTACCTGTTTCTTAGCAGTATTCAGCACCATCCTTTTCTCTGTGCCATCAAGCAAAGTATCTAAAATCACCTGCAAATCATTCCAGTCAGGATCCTGGGTCCTAATTATTGTCTCAAAGACCTTTGCTACTCTCTCAGGGTCTTCTCGATAAGTGCCTGCTATTTCCTTCCACGACCTTAAATCAGTTATTGAAAACGGAACCTTTACTGTCACCGGACCAGTATTTCCTACTGCTTCTCGGAGAGGGGCCTGGAGGGGAGCTGGCTCCGCTGCCCCCCCTGTCCTTCCCCGCGTTCTTCCCGAAACCGGGCTAAATTCTCCCGCACCCTGCCCCAGAGGGGAGGTGGAAGGGCTACCGATCTCGGATCCCTCTGCATGATTATCCCCCCATTTCCGACGCGGTGCCACCATTAGCTCGACATCATCCTCCTCAGACTCAAACTTCAAACATTCTTTCCCGACGCTACAAGCGGCGCAGCATTTCTTTGAACCTTTCTTACATTTTCCCTTTCCCAAAGCCATTACCATAGAACTATGCGGATGTATCCCACACTGCCTTTGCCATTCTGGATGATTTCTCAACGAGAAAAACAAATCTACATATGTCATTTCTTCCCATTTACCTTCCCTTTTACAAAACAACATCAATTGCAAAATGGTATTATAACACAGTGTCCCGTCCTCCGGCCACTTCTCCCCGTCATCCAGAGTATATAACGGCCACCAAGGATTACAATATTCAATTAACTGTTTCCGAGTTAAAGGGTCCCCCCCCAGCTCTTTCCAGTGTTTTAAAATACATCCCAAAGGCGTGCCCCTTGGGATGGGTCTTTTACTCGGAAAGGTGCCCATCCTTCAAATGACCAGTGGTAGTGATTGTGCACTATATCACAAACACTAATCAAAGGGACCCCAACCCTTGTTGGAGCTCCCTTTTGGGATCCCAGACCCCTGCTGAGATCCTGGAGACTTCAACCCCCTGTTGAAGACCTCCCCCTTGGGCCCCGCTCCACCGGCTTTCACCGAGCAGAGTCTTTCCACAAAGGTACCTTTCAGCCCAACTCTACGAGGTTTTCACCGCGATTTACGAGCAGGCGTATATTATACTTAAAGAATGCCTTAATTAAATTCCAGGGGACTTACTTGGAATCCTTTGGTCCGGGGATCAGAGGTTCTCCTCGAGAATCCCTCGATGCCGGCTGGAGGTCCCGTGATCCCGTGGATCCGTCGGTTTTCACAAGCAGGGTCCCATCTGGGGTGCCAGAAACTGTCACCGAAAATCCGGGAAGAAAACGTCGTAACACCAATGTAGTGTTAAAAGGCAGCATTCTTTATTGCAGCGCTGGATGCACGGGGGATAATTCCACCAAGCGTGCATACCCCATACCCTTTTTGTGCAGTTTATACAGATCAAAATATACATATTCATCTGATTACATAAGCCCTTTCTTTCGTAGTCAAATCAGTCCATTTTCATACACTCCTCCCACCCGCGCTTGCGCAGTGCCTCCTAGTGGTGGTCGTCGGGGGTCCCAAGATGAAGGCTTATCCTCTTCGTCACAGTTTCTGCGCAAACTCAGTCCTCTTCTGGCTCTTGTCCCTGCAGCACGGGTCGTCTTGACCAGTTCTAGGCACCTGCTGGTTTTAATTGAAACTAACTTCTTTGGGGGGAGATGTATGACTTTTTGCTTCAATTAATTCACACAATAGATAGGTACCACAAATACACCTGCAACCTTTTGGTAACACTATTTCTATTAAAAATCCCCTTCACCATTATTGTTTAACATTAATGATTACTTAGGGACTAAACCCTCTGTTCCCAGACCTAATGTCCAGATGGGCAGGGCTGTACAAGGGACATAGCAGCATTGTTCATGTTTTATGATTAACTAATTCCATCACCTTGGTTACACCGTAACAGCATTAAAATTGTGAGTTGCGGTTGTGCCTTCACAAGTTTGCTCTTAGGTTCTCTGGGTTACAGCCGCCAGAAATGTTTTGTGCGCGATACACAATTCTAAAACGATGACAGCTTTTGTTGTAGCTTGGGCAGGACTTGAACTTCGGCCTCCTGCGCTGGAGCTGAGTGACCGTCGTTTTGTCCTGCCGTGCCTCTGCTCTGCCCCTGGCTCGCTGGCTGTGCCCTGGGGTGCCTCTTCTGGTCTTTGTACCAATGTTCTTGTAGGGATAAAAGAGACCCTTTCTCTCCCCAGGTGTTTGTGAGGATGGTGCAGGCAAGGCTGTGATCTGTAGTTTTCTTGACCCCGTTATTTCTGCTGCCTGTGCCTGTTCTCTCCCCTCGCAGGAGATGGGAAGAGCCGCTGGCGCAGCGCTCTCGAAGCAGTGTGGGTGGCGGGCTGAGCTGCGGGACCCCGATCTGGAGGTCGTGGTGGACGGCCTGTGGCTGCTTCCAGGGTTGCCCCTGACATCTCTTGCTGTGTGTTCTGCTCCCTTTGCACGTGGGGCCGTGGCCTCTCCCTGTTTGTCTTTGTGCCGCTGAGTTGAGCTAGAAATGATCTGGTAGCGCTGAGCAGAGCTTTTTGGTAGGCGCTGTGTGCGTGCCGTGCAGAGCCCTCAAACACCAGCCCGGCCAGCGTGGGCCTGTACGAGAGGGGCAGGATCCACACAGGCGCTGTCTTGGGATGCTTACGGACTGCTGGGCTCCGCTGGAAACGGAGATGGCCCGAGCCACTGGGCAGCTGGTTCAGCCTCTGTAGGGGAAGAGAGCGGGCAGCAAGGCCATGTTCTCGAGGAGCTGGACTTGAGAATGCCCATGGTGGGAGAGCCTCCTCCTAGACCCTCTCCCCGACAAGGAGCTTGCTTGAGGAACCCTCCCTGGTGCCAAGCTGCCTGGAGACCTCGGAGAGGACTGGCTGCTCGTGACAAGCTGTTTCTCCATGCCTGTGCTTGGCGTGTGGAAGCTGCTCTCAGCACTGATGCTGAGGCCGCCTGTGAAAGCTCCGAGTTCATCCACTGGCTCCGGTTTTCCCAGGCTCTGCATCAAATACGGCTTTGCTGAGCCTCAAGTGGGGCTCTTGGTCTTGTCCACGTTTCTGCTCTGAAAACGTTCAGGTGCTGAGGACTGGGACATTTCAAAAGCATCGTGTTTCTCTGTGGGCTTCCCGGGGAGGGACTGCGGTCATGCAAGACGCGTTGGGGAGCTCAGTCTGCTTTTGGGATGCTCTGAACGGCACAGGAGGACGATTTCTTTGAGGTGCCTGTACTTCTGGAAGGATTACCCACACCTGCCTTCCATCTGAAATATGGCTTGGTGGCACTCACTTTTTGATGGGGGTTTGTTTTGGGGTTTTGTGTGTTTTTTTGAAAAGGGGGTGTATGTGTGAACAGCTCAGTGCTAGTAGCTAGCATAGTGTGAAGAATCTTCTCCTGCTTAGAGTGAGTGGTTTTATAATTAAAAATACCCATTCAGTGTTACAAAACTCGGCTCCCTTAGGTTCAAGTGCTTGCTGATGGATTCCTGGCTGACAAAATCCCCCTCCCTGCTTGCTTGGATATTAAATCCTCTTTAAAGTGGCCTTCAGGTTACCTAGTGTGATTTCTTCCAGCTAATCACAATTGTCGAAAGTGTGCGTTTTTGTTCTTAAAAAGTAGGATCAGAAGTTTGTAGAAACATCTTCTGTGTCTGGTTTAAATGAGTTAAAGCTGTTGCTGTTTCAGGTTGAGGGTTTCTAATGTAATTTTTTTCCTCTTTCCGATCTTTGTACATCTTAATGACATTCACTCTGTGGTGGGGATTCCTCTTTTCAGGTGGGCATTCTCCTCACCGGATTTGTCTCGGCAGTGTCAGAATGGGCATAATTTCTAAATGCTCTTGCTGTGAGTATTTGTCTTCTGGTTTAATATTCACTGGACTGTCACACTGGTCTTGTGGTCTGTCTGGAGCTGAGCTGAGCACGTAGGCCAGACTTTGCAGGGAGTTATGGATAAAAGCAGACTGTGGTTTCTATCTGTCTGTCTGCAGATCTGTCCAGTTCATTTGGTCGTTCTTATTACAGGGGCTTTTCTGGGTGGTTGTACCGTTATCTTCCCTTGATTTTTTGCTGTCTGCAGGCTTCCGCTGGCAAACGGAGAGTATATCAAACCGGCAGGGCTGCGGTCCACAGCTGCGTGGGCCATGGCATCTCTGGCTGAAATCAGCATCAGTGGGTGCTTGTGGCAAAGATGTGGAGTCCTGAATGAAGGAGGGGGTTGCTGCTTGTCAGGGCTGGTGCTGGAAGCTTGGGAGAAGTGTGGTGATTTTAATGCCCCGCGCTCTAATGGCTGTGGGCAGGGTTTGCCTTACCTGTGGTCAGAGCGCGCTGTCACCTGCTGTTCAGCCAGATATCTGCTGTATTCCCGGGTCCTCCTCAGGATCCATATATCCTTGTATGGGTGTGTATGTCGAAATGGCAAGAGTTTTTCACTGTGCGGGCTTCAAACCGTGTTTGGGGTTGTTCTCCCAAAAGAGAACAGAAGCAAGTGTGATGTTTTCCACGGATGAATTTGGTGCCATTACCTGTCTGCAGTCCGCTTGTAATTTGTTTCCCTAAACGTCACCTCCAGGCTAGAGGCACTGATGCACTGGCTTTAGCGAAACTGTCGATGCTTTCTGCTCTGCTCTCTCATGGGCAGGTTTGGCCCGGTAAACCAGTGGTGGTTGTTACCTAGGCTGGATTCAGTGGGAGTTGGTAGGTGACCTGTGCGTCCCTGAGGAGGCTGTGTCCCGGGAGAGGAGTCTGTCTGGCGTGGGACGCCGTAACCCCTTTGTTTGTGCAGGTGGGTGCCTTTGTGCTGGATCCCGTGTGTGGGCTGGGGACCGTACTGCTGGAAGCTGCCAAAGAGTGGCCCGTGAGCAGAAGTGTCCTAGTGCAAATGTTCCTCCGTAGGAACATAAACCAAGGTCCTGCGTAGCTGTGCAGGCAGGTGCTGGCAGCCCTGGATTTATACCGCAGGGTCTGCGTGAGGCAGCCGTGGCCTTTGAAAACTGCCTGGGCTCGTCCTGGGAGCGGAGGTGCCAGCGGGACAGCGCGCTCGGTTGTCGGTGTTAGAGGCAGCGTGGCTGTCTGTAGCTGGCTGGGGTCTTGCTGTTAGGACATAGCCTCAATATTTCTGTAAGTCCCAAGTGTCTTGAGCAGAGCAGAGCATGGAAGGAGTGAAGACAGCAGAGGCTTCAGCCATTCTTCTGTCCGCTGGGTCTGTGTATTGCTCTGTGTAATGGTACTGGATCTCCCAGCAAGGATTTTGTGGTGGAAGGGCTGTGCAGCAGGGCAGTTCTGAGAAGGCTTTATAAAATAAATACACCTGCTTGGCAACTAGATGACCTTTCTGTTTTTTCTCTGACCAGGAAGCCTGTTACTGGGGTGCTGATATGAGCGATTCACAGTTAGAGGGCACAGATGTGAATGGAAGGACTGCAGGCCTGATGGAGAAGATGGAGTTACTGAAAGCTTCTGTGAAAGGTACGCCTGTAGGCTTCCCAAGCAAGATAGGCTGGAAGTGTTTTGTGGTTTGGGGATTATACAGGTGATGTAGGTTCTCTTGAGGCGATGTGTGGTAGAGCTAGCTCTCAGCCAGTAGCTGAGCAGGGACGCTGTAGCGCTAGCAAACAGGTAATTATTTGTTCTCTCCCCCTCTGAACTTTGGCAAGAATAAACTCAGCAGAAGACAATGAAAATAATTGTAGGACGTGGGCAGTAGTTGTCTGTCTTGATGGTGAATGTGGGAATACCACTACGAGTACCTACCACGTGAGAGTTTTTTGTGTCTTAGGGGAACACAGCAAGGACAAATCCAGATAAAATGTGGCTTGTAAATTAAGTTTACCAGAGCAGAATAGCAGGGACTCCTGAAGCTCAGTGTTAAATTGTTAATGTTTTGCAGTAGGAGTATTTTAAATGACGATGCCTTTTTCCTGGATGTGAGGGAGCGTGCTTACTCTCAGTTCCTGAGCTAGTCTGGGGAGAAGGTAATAATTTTATGACCTTACTTGGGACCTCAAAGCCTGAGTCTAAATTAGTCCTGTATGAAATTTCTGACAGACAAAAGCTGGGTGTTTTTCCCTGTGCGTGAGTGATGGAAGTATACATTTTTTTCCACCTTGCAATATTTATTCTTACCAGAATGGTAAGAAATATGATTTCTTATTGATAAGAAAATATATAGTGCTTTCTTTCTGTACTGAAAAGCTGCAGTTGGCCTAGGCTTCTAGGATAATGGAAGGTACTTTGACGTCAGGCTTTTCTAATACTGAACAAGTAATCGGTGTCTTTGTCACTGGTCAGAAGCTGTTATTATTTCTGCATATTTTGAGAAGTACTGTAGGTAACTTGCCCTTCCATTTGTAGATAAAATTGTTACAGAATTGTTATGCTGCAAATGGTGCTCCACGGATGGTCCAAGAAGCATCTCCATCCAGACCTAGAAAGGCTGGCACAGAATCACAGCAGAGTTTAGGTGGGAAGGGACCGCCGAAGGTCTTTAGTCCTGTCAGCTGCTCGAAGCAGGACTAAGCCCAAAGCTGGGTCAGGTTGCTCAGGGCCTTGTCCTGTCGAGTTTGGAGCATGCTGAGAGATGGAGAACCCATAGTCTCGTCCTTTCACGTGCTGGCTACGCTCTGGCCAGCACAGCATGGTGTGTGGCCGGCCTTCATCACCGCAGGGATGCAGTGCTGCCTCATGGTCAAGAGAACTGACTGTTCCCAGGGTGCACAGACTCTGGGGAGATGCTTCAGAGACGCAAGCTCGGAGAGAATGCAAGGGATTCTGGCTGTAACCAGATTCTTGGGGGGAAAAAAGGGGGGCAGAGAGGAATTTAACTTGTGTTTCCTTGCCATTCGTACGGGTGCACGTGAACATCTGGAGTAAGTTGCTTGCAAGCTTAGCTCCTCTTTTGCCTTTTGCTTGTAAAGATGTGCTGCGTGTTGAGAAGAGGCAGTTAGCTTGGACCCATGCAGTCCCTGTTCGGAGAATTGCGCTGTTGGGGCAAACAGATCACCAGTAACAGGGAATCTGCAAGCTAAACCGTGCTCTCATGCATTTGTTTCTTCCCAGTCTGCATCGAGTTGGTGGCTTCCTCGTGCTTTTGGTGAGGATAGGTGCAGAAGGAGCCACGAATCTGGGTGCATAACCTGTGAAAGAGCTGGCAGGCAGTTTTGTAAGGTGAGTGGAAGCGTAGTTGCTGTTGGTTTTTCCCCACAGTCGGCTGTGAAGACCTGCCTTTATTCTGCAGCGTTGCCAGTGCCTTCAGAAAGCTTTGATGCTGTGATTTCGGATATTCTGTTTGGGAAGAAGTTCAAGATCACAAAAGACATACAGCTCCTGCTGGATATTCTCCAGGGAATGGAGAGGACCGTGTGGCCTTTGACAGGCTTGGGGTTTGGTTTGCGATCCTAACCGTTCAGTCAGCTTTATGTTTGCTTTATTCCCAGCACTCTCCAGCTCTGTAATCCGATCCTGTGCAGGCTGTGGGAGTCCGAGTCCTCTGCTTGTCCCTCACAGGCTGTTGTGGCTTGTCGTGCAAGCCGTGGCAGTGCTGATGGCAGCGCCAGCTGGCAAGGAACGAGCTGCTTGTGCGAGCCACACGCACAAAGACTCTCTACAAGGCCTGACAGGGAAATGTGTGAGCCACACGCGCAAATACTCTCTACAAGGCAGGATGGGGGAAGACGAGAGAATGACCTAGACAAACTGAAAGCATGGCCAGGCGAATAAAGCAGCAGTCCTTTCTCAGCTGAGGTCTGATTGTATAAAATCCTAGGCTTTCCTTTTGGGTTCACAACCCAGCTTTTACCAAGCTTCGTGCCTTGGCAGGAAGGATCTCAGACCAGAAAGTGGTGGTATGCATTTTCCTTTCTGTTAGCGGATCCTGGAACGTCCAGCTACCCACCTGGTCTGCTTTTAGATGCCTCCTTGCATCTCTCACCCTGTCATTTTGTGGCAGGGTTGAGCCAAGCTAATAGTGGGCTGCTTGTAACGGGCAGTTCAAACCATCTGCCCCTGTATTTCTTTTCTTGGCTGAAAAGGAGCCCTTTCTGTAGGACTGGTCTTCAGTGGGTGTTGCTCTCGCTCACCCAATACAGGAAGGGGGTGGGAAGATGGTGAGGAAGGTGAGGTAGCTCCAGAGAGTGGCAGGGCAATCTTATGTCGGCTTGTGCTGACCATCCCTCCCTTTGGCCGTGCTTGTCTTCTGGTGTCACTTGCTCTATTGGGCCATCGTAAGCAGAATATTTCCTTGGGGAGGTGGAGGTGAGAAAGGGACCATGACCACGAGAGCCCCACCAATAAGACTGTTCAGTCCCCTTGCTGTGAACAGAGCCAGGGTAGTTCTTTTTTTCCCCTCTTTCAAAGCCAAGTGCAATGTTTGCTCATGTACTAAGAAAAATGGATGACAAACAGTGGTTACTTTTCCTCTGTTTCCTGGGTTTGAAAGCCATTAAGGCCCAGTGGCACACAGAAAGGACAGACCTTTTGCAGGTTCCAAAGGGAAAGGCCAGCCATTAAGCACTGGAAAATGCAGAGCCGCTCCCCTGCTAGCCTCTCCCCATCCCTCTGTTGCCATGGGTGGCTTCTTGGCCCACGAAGGAGAAGTTCTCTTGGGCTCTAACTCCAGCACGCTGCACTGCCCCGTAGGGATGCTTGGTGCAAGCACTATCCAGGCTATGACCATCCTGGTTGATGAACTTTCTCTGCCTTGCAGGAGACACCATTTCCAAGCTGTGAAATTGCAGTTGACATAAATGCTTTTGACAGAGGCAAGTATTTTACTACAGATACTGTAGCTTGACAAATGCCTCATACCCAAGGGACCATCCAGGATGACCATGCAGGAATGAAAAACACCCAGCAGTTCAGCTCGTTTCAGTCGTTTAAGACAAGGCTTTTGGCTAGCACACAGTCAAGAAAATTTAAAACCAGAACTAACCTGCGCTGAAACCTTGATTGGCACCGTGTTCTTCATCAGTTCTTTGCATTTATTTCTTTCCTCGGGAGCTTTTCCTTATGAAAAGAAACAAGAAAGATCGGTCACAAACAGGCAGAAAACCTGGCCTCCACATACTCAGTGCCTACACAGCAACATTAGCAAGGACCTGCCTATACACAGAAGATTAAATTAAGGTACCATTTTCCTACACAGCAAGCAACTAAATGCGTTTTGAGCTTCTTTGGACCAGATCAATTGGGTGGGGTTGTTTTTCAACAGTTCATATAAAGGTCTCGCTATTATTCCATAATTGTAAATCCATAACCGGCACCAACCTGTCATTCCCAGAAAGGTCCTGAGCTCCTTTACCGTCTGAGGGAGGGGAGTCCTGCAGGTGGCTGCTTTCTGCTCTGTTCCTGGTTCTCTCTGTCCTCCAGACAGCTCGTATCCAAGGTAGGTTACCCGCTGGCGCACCATCTGAGCTTTCTGTTGAGAGACTCGATACCCATTTAGTCCCAAAATGTTTCACAAACTGATAGTCCACTGTATACAGTCAGGTTTTGTTTCAGTTGCTATTAATAAATCGTCTACATACTGTAAAAGAGTTCCACCTCTGGATGGGGGAGTTCCATGCTTCAGGTTCTCGTGCTAGTTGGTTTCCAAAGGTCGTTGGGCTGTTCTTAAAACCTTGGGGTAACACTGTCCAGGCAAGCCGGGTTTTTCTACCCGTGGTAGGATTTTCCCACTCAAATGCATATAAATTCTGACTCTCTTTGGCTAAAGGCAGACAGAAGAATGCATCCTTTAAATCCAATACTGTAAACCATACTTGATTATCTCGTAATTTAGTAAGTAAAATCTAGGGATTAGCCACCACAGGGTGTATGTCTGTAACAATTTTATTCACTTCTCTTACATCCTGTACTGCCTGATAAGTTCCATCTGCTTTTTTTTCACCTGTAATATAGGTGTATTGTATTCTGGCTCACATTCCACTAGTAGTCCATGCTGTAAAAAGTTATTGATTGGTCCTTTTGTTCCTTTTGGGTCCTGTAGTTTCAAGGGATGTTGCTTTTGTCGTAGAGGTTTTGCCCCTTTTTGCTGGGGAAGACTGCCCTGTTTCAGCCCCCCTCCTTTTTCATTCCATATTTCTGTCTCTCGACTTTAAAGTTCTCCTCTGCTCTTCTTTATTTTTTTTTTCTATTCAGAGCAGCAGCTAAAGAACCTGGTACCCTGATACCATTTTGTCTTAATCACTTTACACAACCCTTCATAAAATCCAGAGGTATTTTACTTTATTTTTTTTTCCAATACCACATTAAACTTTTTGTCTTCTGTACCTCTTAATTGTCTATAAAGCTGTAACAGCATATTATAAGTCAATTAATTGTTTCTTTGTGAGGGGATCACCTCCTCCCGAAGCTCACGTTACAAAAAAAGAACTTCTTAATTTCTTCACCGATCGGTTAACACAACACATGCACACCCCCCCCCCCAAAAGGGATCTTGTAAAATCCTTCTGTTTACAACTTGTGTATCCCCAAGTACAACAATATATACAGGTAAATTACTTCAGCTAATATGTTTATATGTATATACACATAGAGCTCCTTTAAAACAATATATACAGTGTATTTCATACATACCCCAAAACCAGAGTCCCAAAGTGATCGATCAATGCAAATCACTAGAGATCTTGTCACCCCACAATATATACCAACTGGTAAGTATTTTCAAACCAATTCCCAAGTTCCCAATTCAATTCCTAAATCATGCCAATTTCTCTTTAAACAAACTAAATCCCACACATTATGAAGCTGTATTCTCCCCGTTTTTCCCAGTGTTTCAATAACCATCCTAGGAGAGACTTTCTCAAAATTCCCCCCATGGGAAGACCTTGCACTGATACTGAAGAAATCATAAACCGCAGCCCCAATAAATCAGAGTCTAAATACAACAGTCCTAAGTCAAAACCCGTAAATAATCAATGCAGAACATACCAAACGTACGTGGGTTTTCTTGTTCTGTTTTTTTTTCTCTTTTATTTTTTTTCTGTGATTTTTCTTTTTTTTTCCTTTTTTTTTTTTTTTCCCTGCTTCATTGGTCTCTGGCTGCTTTTCTCACGGGAGAGCAGAACTCCACACTGGCTTCATCCTTATTTGTACTTCTTTGAGTTCTTTGTCATTCACACAGAGGTTTCACACACAGTCCTACAATCTTTCCAATGTGCTAGGATACATCCTAAGGGGTTTTCTTTAAAATACCGCTGCTTTACTGTCCCCCCACTTTACTTATTCTGTACTTCTGTTGTCTTTGCACAGATTATTTTAACAACTTTAACCTGTCATCCCCTTCTGTGCCGCTCTGACCACGTTCCACAAATGTCACAATTAATATTCTAGTTGCAGAAAAAAAACAATTTATAAGAAAACGAGATTCACGGCGAAATGCACAGATTTTCGAGTTTGGTGTTGTTTTCTTTGTTTGTTTTTCCCACTCCCACTTTCCAGCCGTACCGCCTTTTGGTCACGCATTCGCTCACCAGCTAACTCGCATTCACACTCATTCACACTCAGTTGCCCGTTTTACGATGCCGGACGGGATGTTCACGAGCCGTGTCCGAGCTATCCCATATCCGAGTTCAGTGCCAACAAACCCGCATCGCCAGCAGTACAACTCCCGCGGGTTCCCTAAGCGCACCGACACCAGCAGTGCGTTCTTACAGCAGTGCAGGGCACAGCCTGTGCCCGCACCACCGCACCGAGCTGCACACCCTGCGGCACCAGGAGCCTGGGCACAGCGCTCAGCGTAGGGCGTCTCCTGCGACTGAGGAGAACTCCCCAAATGACCGGTCCCACACTGCAAAACAGAGAAAGAAAGGAAAAAAAGAGAATACTCCTTGAGCGGGTCCTTGTCTGCTCCCGCAGTGACCCGAGCGAGGCGAGGAGTCCCTCGGGAATCCCGGGGTACCCCAGGGTGTCCTGTTCCCAGCGGGTCCTGCGGTCGAGCAGAGCTGGTCCCATCTGGGGGGCCAGCAGTGACGCCGTGAAAAGCCGGAGCTGCAGACTCCATAGTCAGAGGGCTATGAAGCAGGGATTCTTTATTGCGGCGCCGGGCACACGGGGGATCTCTCCTCCAAACGGGCACCCCAAACACCCCGTCGTTTCAGGTCAAACACAATCACAATACACATCTTCATTATATTTCCGAGAAATGCTTAGCATATTCATGGCTTTTCCAAGAACGAATTAGCATATGTTAATATCTTTCAGGCGTGTCTGTTAGAGTCCTGGGTGGTCTTTGGGGGTCTCAAGATGAAGGCTTATACTCCTCATCACAGTGTTGTTATAGATGACAATACGCCATTTGCGTTATCTTTTTCTTTATTAATATTTCAGGCAATAAAAAGCAAGCAAACAGCGCTGGGTGCGCGGGGGGTTGCTGCTCCACCAACGCGCACACCTGCTGCTGGCACCTGCGGTCTTTATATTCTCTCCGAGCTGTTCGTTTCCGCGAAGCCTCCTCCTCCTTTTGATTCTCTGTGCTTACGTGGCATCGTTTATTGACGCATGCATTTCATGATGTTGGTGGTCTTTATAGTTCTTCTGGCGGTCTTCGGGATGAAGAGTCTCTTCTTCCTCGGTGTCCTCTAAATGTCCTTTTCCTATAAGCGCATGCGCACTTGGTTTTTTCCTTGCACAAGCAATACAGTTAGCCCGATCTCAACCCCACAGCTGTGCTGTCTGTTGTTCCATGCCTTAGGTGGTTTTGTTATTTCACAGGATGCTGGTTTCCACAGGTGCACAATATGTGCACTTGACAGGAATCATCTTCCAGTCTGTTACAGTGTCCGCTGGCCGACCTTTGTTTCTGCGCAGACTCCGTTCTAAGATCACGTATCCCGTGTCCTTCCAGGTTGTTTTGCTCCGGTCTTGTTGCCCTCCTGGTGCCTCTTTCTCTCTGTAGCTTGGTGCATTTGCCCTCCCAAGGCTGAGCTGTCTGGGGTAGAATTATTGAGGAGCCTCTCTGTCTTAGAGCTTTCCTGTCTTCTCAAAACAGCAAGGATCTCGTTTAGTTTAATGCCAATCACTCTGGGAAGTGGAAATTTTACATTTACGGGTATCACTTTGCAGGGCTTTGCTGAATAATGATGTACTATAATAGAATTAAGAGTAGTAAAAGAATTTACTAACTTCTTTGAAAAGGGGGGACTGAAGGAGGAAGGGGTTAAAAGGGATTTTAACAGAAGTGGCATTACCTAATAGTTGCTGTGCATTTAAAGAGAATTGATAGTGCCTATCTATTGTCTAAATTAACTGAAGCAGAGAGTCTGGCATCTCCATCCAAAGGGGTCAGTTCCTGACAGGGGCTGGGAGTCGCCTCGAACCGGTCAAGACCGGCCCTGCTGTGTGGATGGCAGCCAGGGGAGAACTGAGTTTGCGCAGAAACAAAGGGCCATCAGCGAACGCCGTGATGAAGAGGATGGGCCTTCATCTTGGGACCCCCGACGACCACCACCAGGAGGCACTGCGCAAGCACAGCTGGGAGGAGTCTATGGAAATTACTTCTTGGAACTAATTAAAATATGGAAATTATTTCTCGGAACTGATTTTGATATGCAATGAGGATAGATGCATATGTATAGGCGTATTGGGAAATCTAATGTATATGTAATATTTGATTGTATAAATTGAAGAGACACGTTGCTGCTCGGCGCGCACGACTTTGGTGGAACTACCCCCCGTGCTGCCCGGCGCCGAATAAACATCCCTGCTTTACAGTCTGACAGATTGGGGAGTCTGCTTTCCGCACGTCAGTTTTGGCGAGCCAGCCAGGAGATCTCTACTCGAACGTGGGAGCGACTGCGGAGCGGACGCTCCTGGGCGTGCCCCGGGCACTTTCCTCGGAGCAGCCTCCGCTGCCGGCCGCTGGCCCGGAGAGCAGACAACAACCTCCTGCAGCCGCGGATGTGAACGGTGTGTTTTGTAGGGAAGGGCCTGTGAGTCGTCCGCGTGGCCGGGGCTGCTGGTGAATCGCACTGAGACGTGAATGTAAGAAGCGATTCGCGTGGAAACTTATTAAAAGAATAACAAAAGGCAAGTTAAAGGGGCAATAAGGCGCGAAATGGGTAACAATCAGGGAGGAGTTTTGAAAAAGAGTCCTTTAGGCTGTGTGCTCACTCACTGGAAAGACATTGCTGGGACCGGAGGCACAGAAAGTAAAAGGACCCTTATCAAATATTGCAATTAATAGTGGCCTCTACATAAATTGGAAGATGGGGCCAAGACAGCCCTGTATCTTCCCAGACTAGGAAGAAATTCGCTACAATGGTCTTACAAGCACCTCTCCAAGAGGCAGTAGGACTTGATGGTGGAACTATGCTAATCAAAATACCTTTTTCCACCACCGATTTAGACGCCTGGAAAAAGGTAGCCCGGGAACATCGGGTCGACCCAGTGGGTGTCGCTAAACACTTTCAATTCATAATGAAACAACATAATCCAGATTGGAATGATATACAATTACCATTAGAATATGTAACCGATACAGAGAAACAGTTAATTCTAAAAACTGCAGGTGATATGGCTGAAGATCACTATAAGACTGCGGAAGGTGATGTTAAGGATTATTTCCCCCTCCAAGACCCAAAGTGGGATGCTAACAGGTCTGCTCATACGGAGAGACTGCAGGCATACCAAGAGTGGATTTTTAAAGGAATGGAAAGGGCCATTCCCAGAACTATAAAGCGGTCAGCTTTATATGCAGTTAAACAGGGTCCTTCCAAGTCCCCATCCCAATTCCTGGATCGACTGAGGGATGTAATGCGCCGTAACACACCGCTGGACCCTGGGTCAGAGGCAGGGATACAACAACTAGTCTCCCAATTTTTGGGTCAGTCTACGGGAGACATTAGGTGCAAACTCCAGAAGTTGCATCCTACAAAAAGGAGGAACTTGAAAGTCCTGCTGGATGAAGCATGGAGAGTGTTTAGCAATAGAGAAGAGGGATGCAGGCAAGGCCAGAGAATAGTGACAGTTGTTAGGGAAGAGGAAGGAAGAAGGCCTAGACAGGAATTGTCCCGGTTGGGTAAAGACCAACGTGCGCTGTGTAAAAGATTTGGTCATTGGAAAAGGGAATGTCCAAAAAATAAGGAAAAGGGACGAGGCCGCCAGATAGAAAAAATAGCCCATGTAAAGGAAGATTGACGGGGACCTGTGGAATCCACCCTAGCGGATCCACTGGTTATAATGAAGCTAGGGAAGGAACGAGAGGTAGAATTTTTGGTTGACATGGGGGCAACATACTCACTTTTGAATCAAGCCTTGATGCCCCTGGGGAGTGACTATATCGTGGTAAAAGGGGCAACTGGCCAAAGTGAAAAGGCATACTTTTGTAAACCTTTGAAGTATAAATTAGGAAAACAATGGGGCATCCACAAATTCTTGTATATGCCCAACTCCCCAAAGGCACTTCTGGGAAGGGATTTGTTGGAACAACTGGGTGCAAAAATTACATTTGAAAAAGGAGAAATTACTCTGGAGGTAAAGGATCCACAATATATTCAGGTACTGAGTCTATTTCTAACCAGTCCTCCCACAGAAGGAAAAATTCCCGAGGAGATCCTAAACCAGGTGTACCCTGGGGTATGGGCCACTGATGTCCCTGGAAGAGCAAAGAATGCTCCACCCGTTGAAGTCAGACTCAAAGAAGGCCGGCAACTGGTAAGAGTTAAGCAATATCCCCTAAGACAGGAAGATAAAGAAGGAATCCGGCCAGAAATAGAAAGATTTTTACAATTAGGATTATTGAAAGAGTGCAAGTCGGATTTTAACACCCCTATACTACCTGTCTGTAAATCTGACGGGTCGTATCGGGTGGTCCAGGATTTGCGAGCCACAAACAAAATAACAGAGGACCTCTACCCAGTAGTAGCAAACCCATATACTTTGTTGACCGTATTGGCTCCCAAATTAACCTGGTTTACTGTTTTAGATTTGAAAGATGCCTTCTTTTGCCTCCCTCTCCATGAAGCCAGTCAGAAATTATTTGCATTTGAATGGGAGAACCCCAAAAGTGGTCGAAAGACTCAGCTCACTTGGACGGTGCTGCCACAAGGATTTAAGAACAGTCCTGCCATCTTCGGTAATCAACTTGCAAAAGACTTGGAGTCCTGGGAAATCCCGTCTGAAGAAGGGAAATTGCTACAGTGTGGTTGTATCACTTGGACGGTGAGTCTACTAAATTTCTTGGGCTCCAAGGGTACCGGGTATCTAAAAAGAAGGCCCAGATAATGCAGCGCGAGGTGATTTACGTGGGCTATGAGATTAGTGCTGGACAAAGAACTCTGGGACAGGCCCGTAAAGAGGCAATATGCCAAACTCCGAGACCTCAGACAGTGAAAGGGCTACGGACTTTCTTGGGAATGACCGGCTGGTGCCGGCTGTGGATTTATAATTATGGACTGCTTGTTAAACCACCGTATGCACTAACAGCTGCTGGACAAAATCACCTTGAATGGAACAAGGAGACCACGCAAGCCTTTGAACTACTGAAAAAGGCTCTGATGTCGGCCCTTGCCCTAGGGCTCCCAGATGTGAGCAAGCCGTTTTTCCTTTTCTCTCACGAAAAGCAGGGGATTGCTCTGGGGATATCAGCACAAGATCTGGGCCCGTATCGACGAGCAGTTGCCTATCTCTCCAAACAACTGGATGCAACTGCGAAGGGTTGGCCTGGATGCCTGCGAGCAGTTGCAGCTGTAATATTAAATATACAGGAAGCCCGAAAATTTACCTTGGGCCAGAAAATGACTGTCTTGGTGTCCCACACGGTATCCACAGTATTGGAAGCAAAAGGAGGACACTGGCTTTCTCCACAAAGATTCCTGAGATATCAGGCTATACTGGCAGAGCAGGATGATGTGGAGATTACAGTTACTAACAATGTCAATCCAGCTTCCTTTCTCAGTGGAAACACAGGAGAACCAGTGCATCATGACTGCTTGGAGACCACTGAAACAACCTATGCAAGTCGCCCGGATTTGAGAGACAGCCCTATGGAAAACGGAGAAAACTGGTTCACAGATGGAAGCAGCTATGTTCTGAGTGGCAGGAGACACGCGGGGCACGCTATTACCACCAGTCAAGAAATCACAGAGTCAGGACCTTTGCCCATAAACACCTCCATGCAAAAGGCAGAGATAATTGCTTTAACCCGTGCCTTGAATTGGCCCAAGGCAAAGTGGTGAATATCTACACAGACTCGAAGTGTGCCTTCGGAGCTGTGCATGCGCACGGAGCGATCTGGAAGGAAAGAGGACTATTGAACTCTCAAGGGAAAAACATCAAACATGCAGAAGAAATTCTGAAACTACTGGAGGCAGTTCAACTCCCCGAGAAAGTGGCAATCATGCATATTAAGGCGCACCAGAAAGTGAGCTCAGAATTGGAAAAAGGAAACGAGCTGGCGGACAGAGAGGCAAAACAGGTGGCTAAAACGGAGGGAAGAACTGAAGGGGCTTTAATCCCTGATGGACGAGTCTCCCTAGAAGGTAAGCC
This sequence comes from Opisthocomus hoazin, assembly GCF_030867145.1. Classification (NCBI taxonomy): domain Eukaryota; kingdom Metazoa; phylum Chordata; class Aves; order Opisthocomiformes; family Opisthocomidae; genus Opisthocomus; species Opisthocomus hoazin. Next base: position 288,812 of record NW_027448862.1, read on the forward strand.
AGAATATACTAAGGAAGATCAGAAACTTATTACAGATTTAGAAGGGTCATAGAATGAGGAGGGGTGGGCTCAAACCCCATAGGGAAAACTAATCATTCCCTCCTGTCTGATATGGCATCTGGTAAGGGAAGAACATAGGAAAAGGCACTGGGGGACAGAGGCTCTGTATAAACATCTAATTAGAGAGATTGTGGCCAGAAACCTATACACCACGGTGAGACAGCTGACTCAGCAGTGCGATCTTTGCCTCCAGACTCATCCAAAAAATAACCCTAAACCAGAAATGGGTCAGACTGGAAAAGGTAATGGGCCTGGACAACAATGGCAAATTGATTTCACGGAACTCCCAAGAAAAGCGGGGTACCGATATCCACCGGTATTAACCGATACCTTTTCAGGTTGGCCGGAGGCATTCCCAACCAGGACAGCTAAAGCTCGGCAAGTAACTAAAGTATTAATACAAGAGATAATATCACATTTTGGGGTTCCAGCAACTATGTCTTCTGATAGGGGACCACATTTTGTTTCAAAAATACTACAACAAACTAGCCGTCACCTGGGTATAGATTGGCAACTCCACACCCCATACCGCCCTCAGTTGAGCGGCCAAGTGGAGAAAATGAACCACTTCATCAAGCAACAAATTGTGAAATTAGGGCAAGAAGCAAATTTGGCATGGCCTCAGTCCCTCCCTCTAGCCCTCCTGTGTATACGGACAAGGCCAAGGGCAAGGGAGGGACTGAGCCCCTTTGAGATCCTGTATGCACGACCCTACGGGATACAGAAGGGGATATCCACGCAAATTGGGGATGAAATTATGACTTCTTATTTGGTGGCATTGAGCAAACAATTAAGCAAAATCAGGAAACATGTGGTTGGAACCCGGGGGAGGGGTCTAGATGGACCTGTACTTAATATACACCCTGGAGATTATGTATATATAAAGTCTCTTGCAGAAAAAACTTCAGAGCCACAGTGGGAAGGACCATACCAAGTACTGCTCACCTCCTTCACGGCCATCAGGATCAAGGAACAGAACGCCTGGATTCATCACACCAGAGTCAAAAGGGCACCTAAACAGCCACGGGCATCGCGAGAAATTGGACCCTTGAAGCTCAAAGTATCAAGGCATTGATAAAAATTGTATTTTTAGGATGGACATTACCTAGAGGGGAAGCCTGGAGCCAAAACACCTATTTACAAATAACTGAAAATATGTCAAGAATACTGAACTTATCCGATTGTTGGATATGCAATACTCTCCCTCGGGGTGGGCTACAACTCCCTTTAATAGGAATATCGACTAGAAATTGGGCCATTTACACTAATGGAATGAACATGAACGGATCACGTGTGTATGGGAAGGGGAATACAAGAGAAGGACCAAGTTTTGACCTAGACCTCCCGCTCTCAGAAAAGGTAGTGATTTTGGGTCGTTGTTTAGGATTCGAAGACAAAACATGGATAGATATGAAAGACTGTCCTGCTGCCAAAGATTTAGGGACTTTTGATGCGGAAAGATTGAAACAGATTAAACTTGACTTCAAGTTTATACCTCATTCAAACACCAAGAAAGGAAAAAGGTAGGGAAGATGGTAGAGAACAGAACAAGGGTCCAAGATGCAACATGGGACCTGGATATTGGTGGCTTTGCGGTGACGGAAGGGCTAGAAAGAGCTTACCTTTAAGCTGGAAAGGACATTGTACTAGACGGTATCTTTCGCCTGGAGCAAGCATTCACAAAGGTACCTCCCCTCTTACGGGACTTTTAAGAACCCCCTGGATTCGTTTTAAGAGAGCGGAGAATCCGTTGGTAATTCGAGGCACCGGCTTTCATAGCTTTGTGCGATGGTTAATCCCCTCTTTGGGAGTAAGCGAGTTAGAGAAAGCTATAGTTAATATATCGGCTACTGTCGAAACTCCGGAAAATTTAACATTGGATGCCATACCAGGAATACAATTAGAAGTAGAATCTTTAAGCAAGGTGGTAAAGCAAAATCGAATGGGATTAGCTATGCTTTTAGCTGAGGAAGGAGGATTGTGCATGGTTATTAATCAAACCTGTTGCACCTATGTAAACCAGAATAAAAGAATAGAAACAGATTTGAATGAAATCTGGGAAAAGACCAAGGTGTTACATCGTTGCCCAAGATGATACATCCTGGGGTTTCTCGGAAATATGGGAAAAACTCACCTCTTGGTTACCTAATTTAGGATGGCTGAGGCAATTATTTGTTACAATGGTTTGGATCATAATGCTAGGTATCATTTTGTGTATTTTGATTAGGTGTAGCCTTTGGTGTTGCAGGAGTACGGGAGATTCTTATAGTGAATGGAAAAGGAACCAACTACGATGAAAGCTGGAGTCCAATAAGTATTTTGAGAAGATGCTGAATAATGATGTACTATAATAGAATTAAGAGTAGTAAAAGAATTTACTGACTTCTTTGAAAAGGGGGGACTGAAGGAGGAAGGGGTTAAAAGGGATTTTAACAGAAGTGGCATTACCTAATAGTTGCTGTGCATTTAAAGAGAATTGATAGTGCCTATCTATTGTCTAAATTAACTGAAGCAGAGAGTCTGGCATCTCCATCCAAAGGGGTCAGTTCCTGACAGGGGCTGGGAGTCGCCTCGAACCGGTCAAGACCGGCCCTGCTGTGTGGATGGCAGCCAGGGGAGAACTGAGTTTGCGCAGAAACAAAGGGCCATCAGCGAACGCCGTGATGAAGAGGATGGGCCTTCATCTTGGGACCCCCGACGACCACCACCAGGAGGCACTGCGCAAGCGCAGCTGGGAGGAGTCTATGGAAATTACTTCTTGGAACTGATTATAATATGGAAATTATTTCTCGGAACTGATTTTGATATGCAATGAGGATAGATGCATATGTATAGGCGTATTGGGAAATCTAATGTATATGTAATATTTGATTGTATAAATTGAAGAGACACGTTGCTGCTCGGCGCGCACGACTTTGGTGGAACTACCCCCCGTGCTGCCCGGCGCCGAATAAACATCCCTGCTTTGCAGTCTGACAGACTGGGGAGTCTGCTTTCCGCACGTCAGTTTTGGCGAGCCAGCCAGGAGATCTCTACTCGAACGTGGGAGCGACTGCGGAGCGGACGCTCCTGGGCGTGCCCCGGGCACTTTCCTCGGAGCAGCCTCCGCTGCCGGCCGCTGGCCCGGAGAGCAGACAACAACCTCCTGCAGCCGCGGATGTGAACGGTGTGTTTTGTAGGGAAGGGCCTGTGAGTCGTCCGCGTGGCCGGGGCTGCTGGTGAATCGCACTGAGACGTGAATGTAAGAAGCGATTCGCGTGGAAACTTATTAAAAGAATAACAAAAGGCAAGTTAAAGGGGCAATAAGGCGCGAAATGGGTAACAATCAGGGAGGAGTTTTGAAAAAGAGTCCTTTAGGCTGTGTGCTCACTCACTGGAAAGACATTGCTGGGACCGGAGGCACAGAAAGTAAAAGGACCCTTATCAAATATTGCAATTAATAGTGGCCTCTACATAAATTGGAAGATGGGGCCAAGACAGCCCTGTATCTTCCCAGACTAGGAAGAAATTCGCTACAATGGTCTTACAAGCACCTCTCCAAGAGGCAGTAGGACTTGATGGTGGAACTATGCTAATCAAAATACCTTTTTCCACCACCGATTTAGACGCCTGGAAAAAGGTAGCCCGGGAACATCGGGTCGACCCAGTGGGTGTCGCTAAACACTTTCAATTCATAATGAAACAACATAATCCAGATTGGAATGATATACAATTACCATTAGAATATGTAACCGATACAGAGAAACAGTTAATTCTAAAAACTGCAGGTGATATGGCTGAAGATCACTATAAGACTGCGGAAGGTGATGTTAAGGATTATTTCCCCCTCCAAGACCCAAAGTGGGATGCTAACAGGTCTGCTCATACGGAGAGACTGCAGGCATACCAAGAGTGGATTTTTAAAGGAATGGAAAGGGCCATTCCCAGAACTATAAAGCGGTCAGCTTTATATGCAGTTAAACAGGGTCCTTCCAAGTCCCCATCCCAATTCCTGGATCGACTGAGGGATGTAATGCGCCGTAACACACCGCTGGACCCTGGGTCAGAGGCAGGGATACAACAACTAGTCTCCCTATTTTTGGGTCAGTCTACGGGAGACATTAGGTGCAAACTCCAGAAGCTGCATCCTACAAAAAGGAGGAACTTGAAAGTCCTGCTGGATGAAGCATGGAGAGTGTTTAGCAATAGAGAAGAGGGATGCAGGCAAGGCCAGAGAATAGTGACAGTTGTTAGGGAAGAGGAAGGAAGAAGGCCTAGACAGGAATTGTCCCGGTTGGGTAAAGACCAACGTGCGCTGTGTAAAAGATTTGGTCATTGGAAAAGGGAATGTCCAAAAAATAAGGAAAAGGGACGAGGCCGCCAGATAGAAAAAATAGCCCATGTAAAGGAAGATTGACGGGGACCTGTGGAATCCACCCTAGCGGATCCACTGGTTATAATGAAGCTAGGGAAGGAACGAGAGGTAGAATTTTTGGTTGACATGGGGGCAACATACTCACTTTTGAATCAAGCCTTGATGCCCCTGGGGAGTGACTATATCGTGGTAAAAGGGGCAACTGGCCAAAGTGAAAAGGCATACTTTTGTAAACCTTTGAAGTATAAATTAGGAAAACAATGGGGCATCCACAAATTCTTGTATATGCCCAACTCCCCAAAGGCACTTCTGGGAAGGGATTTGTTGGAACAACTGGGTGCAAAAATTACATTTGAAAAAGGAGAAATTACTCTGGAGGTAAAGGATCCACAATATATTCAGGTACTGAGTCTATTTCTAACCAGTCCTCCCACAGAAGGAAAAATTCCCGAGGAGATCCTAAACCAGGTGTACCCTGGGGTATGGGCCACTGATGTCCCTGGAAGAGCAAAGAATGCTCCACCCGTTGAAGTCAGACTCAAAGAAGGCCGGCAACTGGTAAGAGTTAAGCAATATCCCCTAAGACAGGAAGATAAAGAAGGAATCCGGCCAGAGATAGAAAGATTTTTACAATTAGGATTACTGAAAGAGTGCAAGTCGGATTTTAACACCCCTATACTACCTGTCTGTAAATCTGACGGGTCGTATCGGGTGGTCCAGGATTTGCGAGCCACAAACAAAATAACAGAGGACCTCTACCCAGTAGTAGCAAACCCATATACTTTGTTGACCGTATTGGCTCCCAAATTAACCTGGTTTACTGTTTTAGATTTGAAAGATGCCTTCTTTTGCCTCCCTCTCCATGAAGCCAGTCAGAAATTATTTGCATTTGAATGGGAGAACCCCAAAAGTGGTCGAAAGACTCAGCTCACTTGGACGGTGCTGCCACAAGGATTTAAGAACAGTCCTGCCATCTTCGGTAATCAACTTGCAAAAGACTTGGAGTCCTGGGAAATCCCGTCTGAAGAAGGGAAATTGCTACAGTGTGGTTGTATCACTTGGACGGTGAGTCTACTAAATTTCTTGGGCTCCAAGGGTACCGGGTATCTAAAAAGAAGGCCCAGATAATGCAGCGCGAGGTGATTTACGTGGGCTATGAGATTAGTGCTGGACAAAGAACTCTGGGACAGGCCCGTAAAGAGGCAATATGCCAAACTCCGAGACCTCAGACAGTGAAAGGGCTACGGACTTTCTTGGGAATGACCGGCTGGTGCCGGCTGTGGATTTATAATTATGGACTGCTTGTTAAACCACCGTATGCACTAACAGCTGCTGGACAAAATCACCTTGAATGGAACAAGGAGACCACGCAAGCCTTTGAACTACTGAAAAAGGCTCTGATGTCGGCCCTTGCCCTAGGGCTCCCAGATGTGAGCAAGCCGTTTTTCCTTTTCTCTCACGAAAAGCAGGGGATTGCTCTGGGGATATCAGCACAAGATCTGGGTCCGTATCGACGAGCAGTTGCCTATCTCTCCAAACAACTGGATGCAACTGCGAAGGGTTGGCCTGGATGCCTGCGAGCAGTTGCAGCTGTAATATTAAATATACAGGAAGCCCGAAAATTTACCTTGGGCCAGAAAATGACTGTCTTGGTGTCCCACACGGTATCCACAGTATTGGAAGCAAAAGGAGGACACTGGCTTTCTCCACAAAGATTCCTGAGATATCAGGCTATACTGGCAGAGCAGGATGATGTGCAGATTACAGTTACTAACAATGTCAATCCAGCTTCCTTTCTCAGTGGAAACACAGGAGAACCAGTGCATCATGACTGCTTGGAGACCACTGAAACAACCTATGCAAGTCGCCCGGATTTGAGAGACAGCCCTATGGAAAACGGAGAAAACTGGTTCACAGATGGAAGCAGCTATGTTCTGAGTGGCAGGAGACACGCGGGGCACGCTATTACCACCAGTCAAGAAATCACAGAGTCAGGACCTTTGCCCATAAACACCTCCATGCAAAAGGCAGAGATAATTGCTTTAACCCGTGCCTTGAATTGGCCCAAGGCAAAGTGGTGAATATCTACACAGACTCGAAGTGTGCCTTCGGAGCTGTGCATGCGCACGGAGCGATCTGGAAGGAAAGAGGACTATTGAACTCTCAAGGGAAAAACATCAAACATGCAGAAGAAATTCTGAAACTACTGGAGGCAGTTCAACTCCCCGAGAAAGTGGCAATCATGCATATTAAGGCGCACCAGAAAGTGAGCTCAGAATTGGAAAAAGGAAACGAGCTGGCGGACAGAGAGGCAAAACAGGTGGCTAAAACGGAGGGAAGAACTGAAGGGGCTTTAATCCCTGATGGACGAGTCTCCCTAGAAGGTAAGCCAGAATATACTAAGGAAGATCAGAAACTTATTACAGATTTAGAAGGGTCATAGAATGAGGAGGGGTGGGCTCAAACCCCATAGGGAAAACTAATCATTCCCTCCTGTCTGATATGGCATCTGGTAAGGGAAGAACATAGGAAAAGGCACTGGGGGACAGAGGCTCTGTATAAACATCTAATTAGAGAGATTGTGGCCAGAAACCTATACACCACGGTGAGACAGCTGACTCAGCAGTGCGATCTTTGCCTCCAGACTCATCCAAAAAATAACCCTAAACCAGAAATGGGTCAGACTGGAAAAGGTAATGGGCCTGGACAACAATGGCAAATTGATTTCACGGAACTCCCAAGAAAAGCGGGGTACCGATATCCACTGGTATTAACCGATACCTTTTCAGGTTGGCCGGAGGCATTCCCAACCAGGACAGCTAAAGCTCGGCAAGTAACTAAAGTATTAATACAAGAGATAATATCACATTTTGGGGTTCCAGCAACTATGTCTTCTGATAGGGGACCACATTTTGTTTCAAAAATACTACAACAAACTAGCCGTCACCTGGGTATAGATTGGCAACTCCACACCCCATACCGCCCTCAGTTGAGCGGCCAAGTGGAGAAAATGAACCACTTCATCAAGCAACAAATTGTGAAATTAGGGCAAGAAGCAAATTTGGCATGGCCTCAGTCCCTCCCTCTAGCCCTCCTGTGTATACGGACAAGGCCAAGGGCAAGGGAGGGACTGAGCCCCTTTGAGATCCTGTATGCACGACCCTACGGGATACAGAAGGGGATATCCACGCAAATTGGGGATGAAATTATGACTTCTTATTTGGTGGCATTGAGCAAACAATTAAGCAAAATCAGGAAACATGTGGTTGGAACCCGGGGGAGGGGTCTAGATGGACCTGTACTTAATATACACCCTGGAGATTATGTATATATAAAGTCTCTTGCAGAAAAAACTTCAGAGCCACAGTGGGAAGGACCATACCAAGTACTGCTCACCTCCTTCACGGCCATCAGGATCAAGGAACAGAACGCCTGGATTCATCACACCAGAGTCAAAAGGGCACCTAAACAGCCACGGGCATCGCGAGAAATTGGACCCTTGAAGCTCAAAGTATCAAGGCATTGATAAAAATTGTATTTTTAGGGTGGACATTACCTAGAGGGGAAGCCTGGAGCCAAAACACCTATTTACAAATAACTGAAAATATGTCAAGAATACTGAACTTATCCGATTGTTGGATATGCAATACTCTCCCTCGGGGTGGGCTACAACTCCCTTTAATAGGAATATCGACTAGAAATTGGGCCATTTACACTAATGGAATGAACATGAACGGATCACGTGTGTATGGGAAGGGGAATACAAGAGAAGGACCAAGTTTTGACCTAGACCTCCCGCTCTCAGAAAAGGTAGTGATTTTGGGTCGTTGTTTAGGATTCGAAGACAAAACATGGATAGATATGAAAGACTGTCCTGCTGCCAAAGATTTAGGGACTTTTGATGCGGAAAGATTGAAACAGATTAAACTTGACTTCAAGTTTATACCTCATTCAAACACCAAGAAAGGAAAAAGGTAGGGAAGATGGTAGAGAACAGAACAAGGGTCCAAGATGCAACATGGGACCTGGATATTGGTGGCTTTGCGGTGACGGAAGGGCTAGAAAGAGCTTACCTTTAAGCTGGAAAGGACATTGTACTAGACGGTATCTTTCGCCTGGAGCAAGCATTCACAAAGGTACCTCCCCTCTTACGGGACTTTTAAGAACCCCCTGGATTCGTTTTAAGAGAGCGGAGAATCCGTTGGTAATTCGAGGCACCGGCTTTCATAGCTTTGTGCGATGGTTAATCCCCTCTTTGGGAGTAAGCGAGTTAGAGAAAGCTATAGTTAATATATCGGCTACTGTCGAAACTCCGGAAAATTTAACATTGGATGCCATACCAGGAATACAATTAGAAGTAGAATCTTTAAGCAAGGTGGTAAAGCAAAATCGAATGGGATTAGCTATGCTTTTAGCTGAGGAAGGAGGATTGTGCATGGTTATTAATCAAACCTGTTGCACCTATGTAAACCAGAATAAAAGAATAGAAACAGATTTGAATGAAATCTGGGAAAAGACCAAGGTGTTACATCGTTGCCCAAGATGATACATCCTGGGGTTTCTCGGAAATATGGGAAAAACTCACCTCTTGGTTACCTAATTTAGGATGGCTGAGGCAATTATTTGTTACAATGGTTTGGATCATAATGCTAGGTATCATTTTGTGTATTTTGATTAGGTGTAGCCTTTGGTGTTGCAGGAGTACGGGAGATTCTTATAGTGAATGGAAAAGGAACCAACTACGATGAAAGCTGGAGTCCAATAAGTATTTTGAGAAGATGCTGAATAATGATGTACTATAATAGAATTAAGAGTAGTAAAAGAATTTACTGACTTCTTTGAAAAGGGGGGACTGAAGGAGGAAGGGGTTAAAAGGGATTTTAACAGAAGTGGCATTACCTAATAGTTGCTGTGCATTTAAAGAGAATTGATAGTGCCTATCTATTGTCTAAATTAACTGAAGCAGAGAGTCTGGCATCTCCATCCAAAGGGGTCAGTTCCTGACAGGGGCTGGGAGTCGCCTCGAACCGGTCAAGACCGGCCCTGCTGTGTGGATGGCAGCCAGGGGAGAACTGAGTTTGCGCAGAAACAAAGGGCCATCAGCGAACGCCGTGATGAAGAGGATGGGCCTTCATCTTGGGACCCCCGACGACCACCACCAGGAGGCACTGCGCAAGCACAGCTGGGAGGAGTCTATGGAAATTACTTCTTGGAAATAATTACAATATGGAAATTATTTCTCGGAACTGATTTTGATATGCAATGAGGATAGATGCATATGTATAGGCGTATTGGGAAATCTAATGTATATGTAATATTTGATTGTATAAATTGAAGAGACACGTTGCTGCTCGGCGCGCACGACTTTGGTGGAACTACCCCCCGTGCTGCCCGGCGCCGAATAAACATCCCTGCTTTGCAGTCTGACAGACTGGGGAGTCTGCTTTCCGCACGTCAGTTTTGGCGAGCCAGCCAGGAGATCTCTACTCGAACGTGGGAGCGACTGCGGAGCGGACGCTCCTGGGCGTGCCCCGGGCACTTTCCTCGGAGCAGCCTCCGCTGCCGGCCGCTGGCCCGGAGAGCAGACAACAACCTCCTGCAGCCGCGGATGTGAACGGTGTGTTTTGTAGGGAAGGGCCTGTGAGTCGTCCGCGTGGCCGGGGCTGCTGGTGAATCGCACTGAGACGTGAATGTAAGAAGCGATTCGCGTGGAAACTTATTAAAAGAATAACAAAAGGCAAGTTAAAGGGGCAATAAGGCGCGAAATGGGTAACAATCAGGGAGGAGTTTTGAAAAAGAGTCCTTTAGGCTGTGTGCTCACTCACTGGAAAGACATTGCTGGGACCGGAGGCACAGAAAGTAAAAGGACCCTTATCAAATATTGCAATTAATAGTGGCCTCTACATAAATTGGAAGATGGGGCCAAGACAGCCCTGTATCTTCCCAGACTAGGAAGAAATTCGCTACAATGGTCTTACAAGCACCTCTCCAAGAGGCAGTAGGACTTGATGGTGGAACTATGCTAATCAAAATACCTTTTTCCACCACCGATTTAGACGCCTGGAAAAAGGTAGCCCGGGAACATCGGGTCGACCCAGTGGGTGTCGCTAAACACTTTCAATTCATAATGAAACAACATAATCCAGATTGGAATGATATACAATTACCATTAGAATATGTAACCGATACAGAGAAACAGTTAATTCTAAAAACTGCAGGTGATATGGCTGAAGATCACTATAAGACTGCGGAAGGTGATGTTAAGGATTATTTCCCCCTCCAAGACCCAAAGTGGGATGCTAACAGGTCTGCTCATACGGAGAGACTGCAGGCATACCAAGAGTGGATTTTTAAAGGAATGGAAAGGGCCATTCCCAGAACTATAAAGTGGTCAGCTTTATATGCAGTTAAACAGGGTCCTTCCAAGTCCCCATCCCAATTCCTGGATCGACTGAGGGATGTAATGCGCCGTAACACACCGCTGGACCCTGGGTCAGAGGCAGGGATACAACAACTAGTCTCCCTATTTTTGGGTCAGTCTACGGGAGACATTAGGTGCAAACTCCAGAAGTTGCATCCTACAAAAAGGAGGAACTTGAAAGTCCTGCTGGATGAAGCATGGAGAGTGTTTAGCAATAGAGAAGAGGGATGCAGGCAAGGCCAGAGAATAGTGACAGTTGTTAGGGAAGAGGAAGGAAGAAGGCCTAGACAGGAATTGTCCCGGTTGGGTAAAGACCAACGTGCGCTGTGTAAAAGATTTGGTCATTGGAAAAGGGAATGTCCAAAAAATAAGGAAAAGGGACGAGGCCGCCAGATAGAAAAAATAGCCCATGTAAAGGAAGATTGACGGGGACCTGTGGAATCCACCCTAGCGGATCCACTGGTTATAATGAAGCTAGGGAAGGAACGAGAGGTAGAATTTTTGGTTGACATGGGGGCAACATACTCACTTTTGAATCAAGCCTTGATGCCCCTGGGGAGTGACTATATCGTGGTAAAAGGGGCAACTGGCCAAAGTGAAAAGGCATACTTTTGTAAACCTTTGAAGTATAAATTAGGAAAACAATGGGGCATCCACAAATTCTTGTATATGCCCAACTCCCCAAAGGCACTTCTGGGAAGGGATTTGTTGGAACAACTGGGTGCAAAAATTACATTTGAAAAAGGAGAAATTACTCTGGAGGTAAAGGATCCACAATATATTCAGGTACTGAGTCTATTTCTAACCAGTCCTCCCACAGAAGGAAAAATTCCCGAGGAGATCCTAAACCAGGTGTACCCTGGGGTATGGGCCACTGATGTCCCTGGAAGAGCAAAGAATGCTCCACCCGTTGAAGTCAGACTCAAAGAAGGCCGGCAACTGGTAAGAGTTAAGCAATATCCCCTAAGACAGGAAGATAAAGAAGGAATCCGGCCAGAGATAGAAAGATTTTTACAATTAGGATTACTGAAAGAGTGCAAGTCGGATTTTAACACCCCTATACTACCTGTCTGTAAATCTGACGGGTCGTATCGGGTGGTCCAGGATTTGCGAGCCACAAACAAAATAACAGAGGACCTCTACCCAGTAGTAGCAAACCCATATACTTTGTTGACCGTATTGGCTCCCAAATTAACCTGGTTTACTGTTTTAGATTTGAAAGATGCCTTCTTTTGCCTCCCTCTCCATGAAGCCAGTCAGAAATTATTTGCATTTGAATGGGAGAACCCCAAAAGTGGTCGAAAGACTCAGCTCACTTGGACGGTGCTGCCACAAGGATTTAAGAACAGTCCTGCCATCTTCGGTAATCAACTTGCAAAAGACTTGGAGTCCTGGGAAATCCCGTCTGAAGAAGGGAAATTGCTACAGTGTGGTTGTATCACTTGGACGGTGAGTCTACTAAATTTCTTGGGCTCCAAGGGTACCGGGTATCTAAAAAGAAGGCCCAGATAATGCAGCGCGAGGTGATTTACGTGGGCTATGAGATTAGTGCTGGACAAAGAACTCTGGGACAGGCCCGTAAAGAGGCAATATGCCAAACTCCGAGACCTCAGACAGTGACAGAGCTACGGACTTTCTTGGGAATGACCGGCTGGTGCCGGCTGTGGATTTATAATTATGGACTGCTTGTTAAACCACCGTATGCACTAACAGCTGCTGGACAAAATCACCTTGAATGGAACAAGGAGACCACGCAAGCCTTTGAACTACTGAAAAAGGCTCTGATGTCGGCCCTTGCCCTAGGGCTCCCAGATGTGAGCAAGCCGTTTTTCCTTTTCTCTCACGAAAAGCAGGGGATTGCTCTGGGGATATTAGCACAAGATCTGGGTCCGTATCGACGAGCAGTTGCCTATCTCTCCAAACAACTGGATGCAACTGCAAAGGGTTGGCCTGGATGCCTGCGAGCAGTTGCAGCTGTAATATTAAATATACAGGAAGCCCGAAAATTTACCTTGGGCCAGAAAATGACTGTCTTGGTGTCCCACACGGTATCCACAGTATTGGAAGCAAAAGGAGGACACTGGCTTTCTCCACAAAGATTCCTGAGATATCAGGCTATACTGGCAGAGCAGGATGATGTGGAGATTACAGTTACTAACAATGTCAATCCAGCTGCCTTTCTCAGTGGAAACACAGGAGAACCAGTGCATCATGACTGCTTGGAGACCACTGAAACAACCTATGCAAGTCGCCCGGATTTGAGAGACAGCCCTATGGAAAACGGAGAAAACTGGTTCACAGATGGAAGCAGCTATGTTCTGAGTGGCAGGAGACACGCGGGGCACGCTGTTACCACCAGTCAAGAAATCACAGAGTCAGGACCTTTGCCCATAAACACCTCCATGCAAAAGGCACAGATAATTGCTTTAACCCGTGCCTTGGAATTGGCCCAAGGCAAAGTGGTGAATATCTACACAGACTCGAAGTGTGCCTTCGGAGCTGTGCATGCGCACGGAGCGATCTGGAAGGAAAGAGGACTATTGAACTCTCAAGGGAAAAACATCAAACATGCAGAAGAAATTCTGAAACTACTGGAGGCAGTTCAACTCCCCGAGAAAGCGGCAATCACGCATATTAAGGCGCACCAGAAAGTGAGCTCAGAATTGGAAAAAGGAAACGAGCTGGCGGACAGAGAGGCAAAACAGGTGGCTAAAACGGAGGGAAGAACTGAAGGGGCTTTAATCCCTGATGGACGAGTCTCCCTAGAAGGTAAGCCAGAATATACTAAGGAAGATCAGAAACTTATTACAGATTTAGAAGGGTCATAGAATGAGGAGGGGTGGGCTCAAACCCCATAGGGAAAACTAATCATTCCCTCCTGTCTGATATGGCATCTGGTAAGGGAAGAACACAGGAAAAGGCACTGGGGGACAGAGGCTCTGTATAAACATCTAATTAGAGAGATTGTGGCCAGAAACCTATACACCACGGTGAGACAGCTGACTCAGCAGTGCGATCTTTGCCTCCAGACTCATCCAAAAAATAACCCTAAACCAGAAATGGGTCAGACTGGAAAAGGTAATGGGCCTGGACAACAATGGCAAATTGATTTCACGGAACTCCCAAGAAAAGCGGGGTACCGATATCCACTGGTATTAACCGATACCTTTTCAGGTTGGCCGGAGGCATTCCCAACCAGGACAGCTAAAGCTCGGCAAGTAACTAAAGTATTAATACAAGAGATAATATCACATTTTGGGGTTCCAGCAACTATGTCTTCTGATAGGGGACCACATTTTGTTTCAAAAATACTACAACAAACTAGCTGTCACCTGGGTATAGATTGGCAACTCCACACCCCATACCGCCCTCAGTTGAGCGGCCAAGTGGAGAAAATGAACCACTTCATCAAGCAACAAATTGTGAAATTAGGGCAAGAAGCAAATTTGGCATGGCCTCAGTCCCTCCCTCTAGCCCTCCTGTGTATACGGACAAGGCCAAGGGCAAGGGAGGGACTGAGCCCCTTTGAGATCCTGTATGCACGACCCTACGGGATACAGAAGGGGATATCCACGCAAATTGGGGATGAAATTATGACTTCTTATTTGGTGGCATTGAGCAAACAATTAAGCAAAATCAGGAAACATGTGGTTGGAACCCGGGGGAGGGGTCTAGATGGACCTGTACTTAATATACACCCTGGAGATTATGTATATATAAAGTCTCTTGCAGAAAAAACTTCAGAGCCACAGTGGGAAGGACCATACCAAGTACTGCTCACCTCCTTCACGGCCATCAGGATCAAGGAACAGAACGCCTGGATTCATCACACCAGAGTCAAAAGGGCACCTAAACAGCCACGGGCATCGCGAGAAATTGGACCCTTGAAGCTCAAAGTATCAAGGCATTGATAAAAATTGTATTTTTAGGGTGGACATTACCTAGAGGGGAAGCCTGGAGCCAAAACACCTATTTACAAATAACTGAAAATATGTCAAGAATACTGAACTTATCCGATTGTTGGATATGCAATACTCTCCCTCGGGGTGGGCTACAACTCCCTTTAATAGGAATATCGACTAGAAATTGGGCCATTTACACTAATGGAATGAACATGAACGGATCACGTGTGTATGGGAAGGGGAATACAAGAGAAGGACCAAGTTTTGACCTAGACCTCCCGCTCTCAGAAAAGGTAGTGATTTTGGGTCGTTGTTTAGGATTCGAAGACAAAACATGGATAGATATGAAAGACTGTCCTGCTGCCAAAGATTTAGGGACTTTTGATGCGGAAAGATTGAAACAGATTAAACTTGACTTCAAGTTTATACCTCATTCAAACACCAAGAAAGGAAAAAGGTAGGGAAGATGGTAGAGAACAGAACAAGGGTCCAAGATGCAACATGGGACCTGGATATTGGTGGCTTTGCGGTGACGGAAGGGCTAGAAAGAGCTTACCTTTAAGCTGGAAAGGACATTGTACTAGACGGTATCTTTCGCCTGGAGCAAGCATTCACAAAGGTACCTCCCCTCTTACGGGACTTTTAAGAACCCCCTGGATTCGTTTTAAGAGAGCGGAGAATCCGTTGGTAATTCGAGGCACCGGCTTTCATAGCTTTGTGCGATGGTTAATCCCCTCTTTGGGAGTAAGCGAGTTAGAGAAAGCTATAGTTAATATATCGGCTACTGTCGAAACTCCGGAAAATTTAACATTGGATGCCATACCAGGAATACAATTAGAAGTAGAATCTTTAAGCAAGGTGGTAAAGCAAAATCGAATGGGATTAGCTATGCTTTTAGCTGAGGAAGGAGGATTGTGCATGGTTATTAATCAAACCTGTTGCACCTATGTAAACCAGAATAAAAGAATAGAAACAGATTTGAATGAAATCTGGGAAAAGACCAAGGTGTTACATCGTTGCCCAAGATGATACATCCTGGGGTTTCTCGGAAATATGGGAAAAACTCACCTCTTGGTTACCTAATTTAGGATGGCTGAGGCAATTATTTGTTACAATGGTTTGGATCATAATGCTAGGTATCATTTTGTGTATTTTGATTAGGTGTAGCCTTTGGTGTTGCAGGAGTACGGGAGATTCTTATAGTGAATGGAAAAGGAACCAACTACGATGAAAGCTGGAGTCCAATAAGTATTTTGAGAAGATGCTGAATAATGATGTACTATAACAGAATTAAGAGTAGTAAAAGAATTTACTGACTTCTTTGAAAAGGGGGGACTGAAGGAGGAAGGGGTTAAAAGGGATTTTAACAGAAGTGGCATTACCTAATAGTTGCTGTGCATTTAAAGAGAATTGATAGTGCCTATCTATTGTCTAAATTAACTGAAGCAGAGAGTCTGGCATCTCCATCCAAAGGGGTCAGTTCCTGACAGGGGCTGGGAGTCGCCTCGAACCGGTCAAGACCGGCCCTGCTGAGTGGATGGGAGCCAGGGGAGAACTGAGTTTGCGCAGAAACAAAGGGCCATCAGCGAACACCATGATGAAGAGGATGGGCCTTCATCTTGGGACCCCCGACGACCACCACCAGGAGGCACTGCGCAAGCGCAGCTGGGAGGAGTCTATGGAAATTACTTCTTGGAACTGATTATAATATGGAAATTATTTCTCGGAACTGATTTTGATATGCAATGAGGATAGATGCATATGTATAGGTGTATTGGGAAATCTAATGTATATGTAATATTTGATTGTATAAATTGAAGAGACACGTTGCTGCTCGGCGCGCACGACTTTGGTGGAACTACCCCCCGTGCTGCCCGGCGCCGAATAAACATCCCTGCTTTACAGTCTGACAGACTGGGGAGTCTGCTTTCCGCACGTCAACACTCTGCTTTTATCCATAACCCCCTGCAAAGTCTGCAAAGCAGCCACAGGCCGGGTCAGGGCAGAGCAGCCGGGGCCAGGCCGGGCGCCAGGGACGAGCCGGTGCCGCCCTCTGCCGTCACCCCGCCCCCCCCCGACGCGCTCTTTTTGCAGCCAGGAGCCTGCTTTGGGCATTTTCCTGCCCTTGTTCGAGGGCTCCCGGCCCTCCCGACGGGCTCTCCGAGCCTCTCCCCGCCATGGCCCCGGCCCCGGCCCGCCCGCTCCCGCAGCGGCCGCATCCTCGCGCCGAGCCCCGCGCGCCCCCGCAGCGCCGTTCGGGTGGGCTCCGCTCCGCTCCCCCTCGCGCCCCGCAGCCGCGCGCTTAACGGACAGCCTCGCGTTCCACCGTGATCCGTTGCAACCGCGGGACGCGGCGGGACTCGAGCTCGGAACGCGGCCGCGGACGGACGGACGCTCGCCGCGCAGCCGCTCCCCACGGCCCGCCGGACCCCTTCGCCCGCCTCCCGCTGCCCCCCGAAGCCGCCGGGACGGCGCCCGCCGCGTCCCCCGCGCCCTCGGCGCCTGCTCCGTCCCGCCCGGCCGCCCTCCGCCGCGGCCGCGCCTCCGCCCGCCGCTCCCCCTGTTGGCTCTGGCGGCGCTGGGCGGGCCGCCGCGGCTGGGCCTGCCATGGCGGCACCGCCTTCCGCCCGCGGGCGGCCCGCCCCCGGGCCCTGCTCCAGCCGGGGCCGGCCGGGCCCCGCCGAGCCCCCCGGGAGCCCGGCACCGCGCCCGGCAGCCGCCCCGCCGCCGCCGCCGCCGCCGCTGCCCCCCCCCGGCGCTGGCCCGCGCCCGCCGGGACCGGGTTACCGGTAGGCGGAGGGGCTCGGCAGAAGCCGGCAGCGGTTGCGAAACCGGGCGAGCGAGTCGGGACGCTGCCGGCGAACACCACCCCGTCGGCTCGTCCGCGTCCCGGGAGCGGCGGGGAGCTCGGCGGCGGGAAGCGGCAGCCCGGTAAGAGAGAAGCGGGCGGGTGCCGCCCTCCGGGGACGGCTGCGGGGCGGTTGGGGCCCCGGCGGAGCGCTGACGGCCGCCTCGCCCGCAGGGCAGGAGAAGGAGCCGCTGGAGCACCTGTACCGGGTGGGCTCGCTGCTGGGCTCCGGCGGCTTCGGCACCGTGTACGCGGCTGTCCGGCTCTCCGACGGCAGCCCGGTAAGTGGCGGGGACGGCGGCGAGGAGGAGGAGGAGGAGGAGGAGGAGGAGGAAGGAGGGGGAGAGGCGGCGGGGCGGGCGGCGTGCTCAGCCCGGCGCTGCCCTTGGCTTGCAGGTGGCCATCAAACACGTGCCCCGGGAGAGCATCGGCCGGTGGGGCGAACTGGTGAGTGGGGGGGGGCAGCGGGGCGGCAGCGGGGGGGATAGGCCGGGGCCCGGGAGGGGGGGAAGCGGGAGACGCGGAGCATCCCCGGGGCAGGGGGATGCCAGGACCGTTGGGGCAGGGGAGGGGGGCACCGGAGCATCCCCGGGGCTGGGGGGGGCACTGGAGCATGCCTGGGGCAGGGCGATGCCAGGAGCGTTGGGGCCGGGCAGGGGGGCCCACGGGGACCGAGGGATGCCAGGACCGTTGGGGCCAGGCAGGGGGGCACCGGAGCATCCCAGGCAGGGGGTACCGGACCACCGGCGCAGCATCAGCCCCGCTGACAGCGTTGTGGTTCCCCCCGGCAGCCCTGTGGCACCCGTGTGCCGATGGAGATTGTGCTCCTGAAGCAGGTGGGCTCCGGGTTCCGCGGCGTCATCCAGCTCCTCGACTGGTACGAGCTGCCCGACTGCTACGTGCTGGTGCTGGAGCGTCCGGAGCCGTCGCAGGATCTCTTTGACTTCATCACAGAACGAGAGTTCCTGCCCGAGGATCTGGCTCGGGAGCTTTTCCGTCAGGTGCTGGAGGCCGTGCGACACTGCAACAACTGCGGCGTCCTGCACCGCGACATCAAGGACGAGAACATCATCGTCAACCTGGCCACCGGCGAGCTCAAGCTCATCGACTTCGGTTGCGGCACCTTCCTCAAGGACACCGTCTACACCGAATTTGACGGTGAGCCCACAGCCAGGAGGGTGCTGCCGGTACCGGGCACTGCACGGCCCAGCCTGCCCCGGCACCATTTGCTGGGGGGGGGGAAGAAGAATTTTTAAACATTCAGCCGGCTGCCGAGCTGCGTTTTGGCCCGGGGTGGATGCTGTGAAACGGGAGCCAGCTCCCAGCGCTGCCAGCAGCCTGGGCCCCCCACCCTGCCCCGCGCTGGGGCGGGGGGAGCCCACCCAGCAGAACAACCGCCCCGGGGGGGGCTGCAAAGCCCCGCTCGCTCTGCAGCCACAGAAGGGACTGGGCTGCTCCGCTCCCTTTGATTGCCTTGGCTTATTTCTCTTTCATTTTTCGGCCAAGGCCAGGGGGGTGGGGAGGGGCAAGGCGTGGTTGTTCCCCACCCGTGGGGTGGTCTGGGGTTTTTTTCCCCCACCCTCGTGAGGGTCCGGCCTTCCCCGGGCGCGCGCTGACCTCTTCCGGCACCGGCGGCTGCTTTTTACAACCCAAAGTTTGTAAACAAGAGCCACGTGGTGACACCGGCTGTGTCCCGTGTCCCCGTCACCCCGCGTCCCCGGGGGTGAGGATGCTCGGGCCGGGAGCCCGCAGCGTCCGCCTGACGAGCTCCGCCTGTATCCCGCAGGAACGCGGGTGTACAGCCCGCCGGAGTGGGTGCGCTACCACCGCTACCACGGGCGCACGGCCACCATCTGGTCCCTGGGCGTGCTGCTCTACGCCATGGTCTGCGGGGACGTCCCCTTCGAGCAGGACGCCGACATCGCCCAGGGGCAGTTCTCCTTCCGGCGGAGGGTTTCTCCAGGTGGGTACCCGGCTCCGCGGCGAGGGGGGGATCGCGGGTTTTGGGAGATGGCACCAGGCACATGAGCCTCCCGCTTTTATGGCTGTGGAGGAGGTTCATCTTCCGTGGCTGGAGGAGATGGCCCAGGAGGAGGTTCATCTCCCACGGTTAGTTGGATGAGGTGGCACATGTCCTCCCATCTTGCTCTCCAAAATGGATAATCACTTGGGAGGCTTGGGTGCAGCTCTGAGCACACTCAGTATGGCCTGGGCAGCGTGGACGGTGGCACAAGGTGGACAAGAGCCTTCTCTGCCTGACCGGCGGTTTCTGGTTTCTCTCCCCAGAGTGCCAGCAGCTCATCAGATGGTGTTTGTCCGTGTGCCCCTCGGACAGGCCAACTCTGGAAGACATCTTCCACCATCCTTGGCTGCAAGGCACTCACCTGCCCTAGGAGTCATCCGAGATCCACCTGCACAGTTGGATCCAGGAGCCTGGCAAGTAACAACCCCACACAGCTCCTGGCCATAAGAAGCAAAGAACACCAGATTTTTCTCCTCGTGAGCGTAGCACTGAGCAGGGATCATCAGATGGAAACGCGCACATCTTGTCCTGGAGCTGGGCTGGAGACCTGGTGGCCACCATCCAACCCAGCTGTCCTGGACTCCATCTGAATGACCCTGTCTCATCTGGTGTTTTGCCAGTCAATTTTTTGAGTTTTGGTTCTGTGTTTGGAGGCTCCCGGGTGTCTTCCTGACCTGCTGAATTTTGGGACCGCGAGAGGATCGGACACCTTATTGCGAGAAAAGCTTCAGTGGGGCCGGGGGGGATGCACTGGTTGGGGTGGAGAGCAGGAACCGCGGCCGAATGGCTGTCTCTTCTCCGCTGTCACCGTGCTCGAGTGCCTTCAGTTGCGATCTGGGCTGCGCTGGAGGAAATACTTGAATTTTCCTGCACTGCCGCTTTTCCAAGACTCGCCTGGCTATACCGTTCCTTTTCCCTTTTCAAGAAAAAACAGGTCAGAAGATGCTGGGGAGCCAAGCGGGCGATGGCTCGCCTCCTGTGCCTCCATCTCGCGGGGATTTTCTGGGGTTCTTTGCTTCTTTGTGCCCTCACGAATGCACAAACAGTGCAAAGCAGCAGAGCTAGAAACGTGTACAAAGTTATACAGGAGCAAAGTCTGATATCCAGTTGTTAATAGTGATAAGATTTTACTTTGTTTCTCTTTTCCACTTTTTGTCGTTTAATTTATTTTCAGGAATTTGTCTTTTTTTTTTTAACAAAGTTCTAGCCAGTAGGATAACTTATTTATTTATTTATAATTCCGGTGGGTTTCCAACCCACGCCTGGCTGCTACAGCTGCCGATGCCCCGGTTTTCCGTTCGGGTCTCCCCTCCGTGTCTGTCCTGTGTCCAGCCCCGGGCCCGCGGTGTTTCTGGCGGGTGTCTGGCGGAGGTGTGGAGCGCCCGCCTGCTCCCAGCTGTGCTGGGCACTGGGGTTTCCTTGCCACGGGCAGATCCGTTCGCAGCTGAGTTTTGGTTTTCCTCACAGGTGTCTTGTTCGGGGCTGGAGAGGAGGAGCCGGCCCGGGCTGTCTGCACTGTCGAGTCTTTACGTGTCACCAACTGCGGAGCCGGCGGGGATTTTTTTTTGTTAATAATGTTGTACAGGGGAATTCAGAAGTCTTATTTTTTTATGTGGTTTTAAATAAAAACAAACTACTTGATGTGATGGAGTCATTCTTGGTCAGAATCGAAAGTTGCCAGAGATCCTGGGCTCGCTCTGCAGATCCTGGGCTCGCTGCCACGGTCCTGGGCTCGCTGTGCCCCCCGAAGCACCCCCCTGTCCCTCGGCAGCGGGGGATGCAGAGGGAAGCAGCAGCCACAGGCCGGGTCAGGGCAGAGCAGCCGGGGCCAGGCCGGGCGCCAGGGACGAGCCGGTGCCACCCTCTGCCGTCACCCCGTCCCCCCGAACGCGCTCTTTTTGCAGCCAGGAGCCTGCTTTCGGCATTTTCCTGCCCTTGTTCGAGGGCTCCCGGCCCTCCCGACGGGCTCTCCGAGCCTCTCCCCGACCCCTCAGCGGGAGCCATCCGCCCGCCGAGCCAGGCACCAGCGCTGAGGGGCCGGCCAGAGCCCTGCGTGGCCGGGGCTGAGCTGGGGGGTGACAGCTGTCCCTTTCCCCATGTCCCCAGTGCCCGAGACGCCCCGAGGGACGCCCAGCTCCCCTCCTGCCATTGCCCGGCCCTTTGCAAATGGGGAAACTGAGGCGCCGCGTGAGGCACGGGCTCACGGGCCATGGCCACACCGGCCACCCGACTGTGACAGAGGCGGCTGCGAAGTCACCGGGGGCCATCGCACGCTTCCCCCGGGAGCAGCAGGTCCCCATGTCCCCACGACGCCGGTGACAGCGGGGCCTGTCCCGCTCGGCCAGCCCGGCGCCATCGAGGCCCGGCGGCTGCCGGCCACCCCCGCCGCGGGGCTTCTCCGCGGGGCTTCTCCTCAGGGCGTGCGAGGGACGGCAGCGCCCGCGGCGTTCCCGCCTCACCCGCGAGGTTCGGGGGCAGGGGGGGTGACATCTGTGGTTTGGGTTTTTTTTTCCCCAGTTTAGTCAGGGGCTAACAGGGTCCAGACACCGGTTTGCCCGCGATGAAGTAGCGGCAGCGCGGGATGAGGCGGCGGTGAAGGAAGGGGTTAAAGGGATTTTAACAGAAGTGGCATTACCTAATAGTTGCTGTGCATTTAAAGAGCGTTGATAGTGCCTATCTATTGTCTAAATTAACTGAAGCAGAGACTCCACAACCTCCCTGGGTAGCCTGGGCCAGGGCTCCGTCACCCTCAGAGGGAAGAAGTTCTTCCTCATGTTCAGACGGAGCTTCCTGTGCCTCACTTTGTGCCCATTGCCCCTTGTCCTGTCGCTGGGCACCACTGAAAAGAGCTTGGCCCCATCCTCCTGACACCCACCCTGCAGATATTTCTAAGCATTTATTAGGTCCCCTCGCAGCCTTCTCCAGGCTGAACAAGCCCAGCTCCCTCAGCCTCTCCTTGTAGGAGAGATGTTCCAGTCCCCTCATCATCCTTGTAGCCCTCCTCTGGACTCTCTCCAGGAGCTCCTCATCTTTCTTGAACTGGGGAGCCCAGAACTGGACACAGTACTCCAGATGGGGCCTCACTAGGGCAGTGTAGAGGGGAAGGAGAACCTCCCTCGACCTGCTGGCCCACACTCTTCTTGATGCACCCCAGGATGCCACTGGCCTTCTTGGCAGCCAGGGCACGCTGCTGGCTCATGGTCAGCCTGTCGTCCACCAGGACACCCAGGTCCCTCTCCGCAGAGCTGCTCTCCAGCAGGGCCGCCCCAGCCTGTACTGGTGCCTGGGGTTGTTCCCCCCCAGCTGCAGGACCCTGCATTTGCCTTTGTTGAACCTCATCAGGTTCCTCTCTGCCCACCTCTCCAGCCTGTCCAGGTCTCGCTGAATGGCAGCACAGCCTGCTGGTGTATCCACCACTCCTCCCAGTTTGGTGTCATCAGCAAACTTGCTGAGGGTACACTCTAACTCTTCATCCGGGTCACTGATGAAGAAGTTAAACAAGGCCGGGCCCAGTGCTGACCCCTGGGGCACCCCACTGGTTACATGTTTGGTACAGAAGGGGAAGCGGACCTCCGCACAGCTGCGTTCGGGCGGGTTTTATAATGCTGACTTCTGCACAGCTGCGTTCGGGCGGGTTTTGCACAGAAGCAGCAGGAGAAGGTAAGCGGACCTGCACGCAATTGCGTTTGAGTGGTTTTTGTATGAATGCTAACTGTAATTGTGTTTGGGTGGTTTTTATACGAATGTTAACTGAAGTGATAATATTATAATTTGAATACCCGGGGATTTTATGTGAAAAGTTTTGCCTTTGTGCGTGTGTATGTGTGGCTGAGACACAGCACTGCGGTGAAGCGAGTGGGAGTCCCGATCTGCGGTTCCGTAACTCCGCGAGGAGCACGGCCAGAGACGGACAAAGTGCTTGGAATAATTACAAAGCCTGTAAATCTTCTGATGTGCAACTTGGGCTGTGGTAGTGCCTAATCACTCTCCTAAGTGACAGGGAGTGGGAACTGGTTAATTATTAAAGTGGCAGAGCAAAAGAAATCACTCCTTAGGTGGTTTGGGCTCGAACCTTGGGGAGTATTTGAATGAGGGGGGGAACTGGATACAAAGGGGAGAAGAGAGATTTTATTGGAAAGGGGCATACGTGACTCCCGCCGGGTGGCAGGTAGCCTTAGATTGGGAACAACCTCCAGAAATCCTTACAAGTCCTGGGGTTGGGGGGCAAGCAGGAATAATTCCCTGCTTCGCACGTGGGCTAGCTCCTAGATTATATCAGAATTGGCACCAAGCTTGGGTCCTGTTGAAGTGTAAATCTTGTGATAAAAAGAGGTCCTGTGTATCTAGGAGGCGAGGAGCGCAGTGTCCTAAGTGCCTTCCCCGGACCCCACGGTTTTATAGCTGGGAAAGGTAGTGAAGCTGGTGCGTGGAAGGGAAAATTTGATTCCGGAAATTTGGGACGTGGGGGAGAAAGATTGGGAAGAAACTATAGTGAATTGTAAGAAGCGATTCGCGTGGAAACTTATTAAAAGAATAGCAAAAGGCAAGTTAAAGGGGCAATAAGTCGCGAAATGGGTAACAATCAGGGAGGAGTTTTGAAAAAGAGTCCTTTAGGCTGTGTGCTCACTCACTGGAAAGACATTGCTGGGACCGGAGGCACGGAAAGTAAAAGGACCCTTATCAAATATTGCAATTAATAGTGGCCTCTACATAAATTGGAAGATGGGGCCAAGTGGCCATTAAACGGGTCAATAGATTATAATACTCTCTTGCAATTAATGCTGTTTTGAAGGAGAGAAGGAAAACGGGATGAGGTTTCATACGCAGATACGGAAACCATCCGGAGTGGCAAAGGGACTGTGGAATGATACCACCACAGGACCCCACGGTACTCGCACTCGAGCAAGAAAATAATAAAGAACTCGGGGGAAAACTGAGGCGGTGTTGTTCGGCATGTAGCATTCGGCAAAGATGTACTAAAGCTGACAAAATTCACCAGGCACCAGAACAAGATCTGACTGACTTGTTTAAGCCTCCTCCTCAACCACAGGAACCGGATGCGAACTCGGATGAAATTCCCACTCCTTCAGACAGCCCTGTATCTTCCCGGACTAGGAAGAAATTCGCTACAATGGTCTTACAAGCACCTCTCCAAGAGGCAGTAGGACTTGATGGTGGAACTATGCTAATCAAAATACCTTTTTCCACCACCGATTTAGACGCCTGGAAAAAGGTAGCCCGGGAACATCGGGTCGACCCAGTGGGTGTCGCTAAACACTTTCAATTCATAATGAAACAACATAATCCAGATTGGAATGATATGCAATTACCATTAGAATATGTAACCGATACAGAGAAACAGTTAATTCTAAAAACTGCAGGTGATCTGGCTGAAGATCACTATAAGACTGCGGAAGGTGATGTTAAGGATTATTTCCCCCTCCAAGACCCAAAGTGGGATGCTAACAGGTCTGCTCATACGGAGAGACTGCAGGCATACCAAGAGTGGATTTTTAAAGGAATGGAAAGGGCCATTCCCAGAACTATAAAGTGGTCAGCTTTATATGCAGTTAAACAGGGTCCTTCCAAGTCCCCATCCCAATTCCTGGATCGACTGAGGGATGTAATGCGCCGTAACACACCGCTGGACCCTGGGTCAGAGGCAGGGATACAACAACTAGTCTCCCTATTTTTGGGTCAGTCTACGGGAGACATTAGGTGCAAACTCCAGAAGCTGCATCCTACAAAAAGGAGGAACTTGAAAGTCCTGCTGGATGAAGCATGGAGAGTGTTTAGCAATAGAGAAGAGGGATGCAGGCAAGGCCAGAGAATAGTGACAGTTGTTAGGGAAGAGGAAGGAAGAAGGCCTAGACAGGAATTGTCCCGGTTGGGTAAAGACCAACGTGCGCTGTGTAAAAGATTTGGTCATTGGAAAAGGGAATGTCCAAAAAATAAGGAAAAGGGACGAGGCCGCCAGATAGAAAAAATAGCCCATGTAAAGGAAGATTGACGGGGACCTGTGGAATCCACCCTAGCGGATCCACTGGTTATAATGAAGCTAGGGAAGGAACGAGAGGTAGAATTTTTGGTTGACATGGGGGCAACATACTCACTTTTGAATCAAGCCTTGATGCCCCTGGGGAGTGACTATATCGTGGTAAAAGGGGCAACTGGCCACAGTGAAAAGGCATACTTTTGTAAACCTTTGAAGTATAAATTAGGAAAACAATGGGGCATCCACAAATTCTTGTATATGCCCAACTCCCCAAAGGCACTTCTGGGAAGGGATTTGTTGGAACAACTGGGTGCAAAAATTACATTTGAAAAAGGAGAAATTACTCTGGAGGTAAAGGATCCACAATATATTCAGGTACTGAGTCTATTTCTAACCAGTCCTCCCACAGAAGGAAAAATTCCCGAGGAGATCCTAAACCAGGTGTACCCTGGGGTATGGGCCACTGATGTCCCTGGAAGAGCAAAGAATGCTCCACCCGTTGAAGTCAGACTCAAAGAAGGCCGGCAACTGGTAAGAGTTAAGCAATATCCCCTAAGACAGGAAGATAAAGAAGGAACCCGGCCAGAAATAGAAAGATTTTTACAATTAGGATTACTGAAAGAGTGCAAGTCGGATTTTAACACCCCTATACTACCTGTCTGTAAATCTGACGGGTCGTATCGGGTGGTCCAGGATTTGCAAGCCATAAACAAAATAACAGAGGACCTCTACCCAGTAGTAGCAAACCCATATACTTTGTTGACCGTATTGGCTCCCAAATTAACCTGGTTTACTGTTTTAGATTTGAAAGATGCCTTCTTTTGCCTCCCTCTCCATGAAGCCGGTCAGAAATTATTTGCATTTGAATGGGAGAACCCCAAAAGTGGTCGAAAGACTCAGCTCACTTGGACGGTGCTGCCACAAGGATTTAAGAACAGTCCTACCATCTTCGATAATCAACTTGCAAAAGACTTGGAGTCCTGGGAAATCCCGTCTGAAGAAGGGAAATTGCTACAGTGTGGTTGTATCACTTGGACGGTGAGTCTACTAAATTTCTTGGGCTCCAAGGGTACCGGGTATCTAAAAAGAAGGCCCAGATAATGCAGCGCGAGGTGATTTACGTGGGCTATGAGATTAGTGCTGGACAAAGAACTCTGGGACAGGCCCGTAAAGAGGCAATATGCCAAACTCCGAGACCTCAGACAGTGAAAGAGCTACGGACTTTCTTGGGAATGACCGGCTGGTGCCGGCTGTGGATTTATAATTATGGGCTGCTTGTTAAACCACCGTATGCACTAACAGCTGCTGGACAAAATCACCTTGAATGGAACAAGGAGACCACGCAAGCCTTTGAACTACTGAAAAAGGCTCTGATGTCGGCCCTTGCCCTAGGGCTCCCAGATGTGAGCAAGCCGTTTTTCCTTTTCTCTCACGAAAAGCAGGGGATTGCTCTGGGGATATCAGCACAAGATCTGGGTCCGTATCGACGAGCAGTTGCCTATCTCTCCAAACAACTGGATGCAACTGCAAAGGGTTGGCCTGGATGCCTGCGAGCAGTTGCAGCTGTAATATTAAATATACAGGAAGCCCGAAAATTTACCTTGGGCCAGAAAATGACTGTCTTGGTGTCCCACACGGTATCCACAGTATTGGAAGCAAAAGGAGGACACTGGCTTTCTCCACAAAGATTCCTGAGATATCAGGCTATACTGGCAGAGCAGGATGATGTGCAGATTACAGTTACTAACAATGTCAATCCAGCTGCCTTTCTCAGTGGAAACACAGGAGAACCAGTGCATCATGACTGCTTGGAGACCACTGAAACAACCTATGCAAGTCGCCCGGATTTGAGAGACAGCCCTATGGAAAACGGAGAAAACTGGTTCACAGATGGAAGCAGCTATGTTCTGAGTGGCAGGAGACACGCGGGGCACGCTGTTACCACCAGTCAAGAAATCACAGAGTCAGGACCTTTGCCCATAAACACCTCCATGCAAAAGGCAGAGATAATTGCTTTAACCCGTGCCTTGGAATTGGCCCAAGGCAAAGTGGTGAATATCTACACAGACTCGAAGTGTGCCTTCGGAGCTGTGCATGCGCACGGAGCGATCTGGAAGGAAAGAGGACTATTGAACTCTCAAGGGAAAAACATCAAACATGCAGAAGAAATTCTGAAACTACTGGAGGCAGTTCAACTCCCCGAGAAAGCGGCAATCACGCATATTAAGGCGCACCAGAAAGTGAGCTCAGAATTGGAAAAAGGAAACGAGCTGGCGGACAGAGAGGCAAAACAGGTGGCTAAAACGGAGGGAAGAACTGAAGGGGCTTTAATCCCTGATGGACGAGTCTCCCTAGAAGGTAAGCCAGAATATACTAAGGAAGATCAGAAACTTATTACAGATTTAGAAGGGTCATAGAATGAGGAGGGGTGGGCTCAAACCCCATAGGGAAAACTAATCATTCCCTCCTGTCTGATATGGCATCTGGTAAGGGAAGAACACAGGAAAAGGCACTGGGGGACAGAGGCTCTGTATAAACATCTAATTAGAGAGATTGTGGCCAGAAACCTATACACCACGGTGAGACAGCTGACTCAGCAGTGCGATCTTTGCCTCCAGACTCATCCAAAAAATAACCCTAAACCAGAAATGGGTCAGACTGGAAAAGGTAATGGGCCTGGACAACAATGGCAAATTGATTTCACGGAACTCCCAAGAAAAGCGGGGTACCGATATCCACTGGTATTAACCGATACCTTTTCAGGTTGGCCGGAGGCATTCCCAACCAGGACAGCTAAAGCTCGGCAAGTAACTAAAGTATTAATACAAGAGATAATATCACATTTTGGGGTTCCAGCAACTATGTCTTCTGATAGGGGACCACATTTTGTTTCAAAAATACTACAACAAACTAGCTGTCACCTGGGTATAGATTGGCAACTCCACACCCCATACCGCCCTCAGTTGAGCGGCCAAGTGGAGAAAATGAACCACTTCATCAAGCAACAAATTGTGAAATTAGGGCAAGAAGCAAATTTGGCATGGCCTCAGTCCCTCCCTCTAGCCCTCCTGTGTATACGGACAAGGCCAAGGGCAAGGGAGGGACTGAGCCCCTTTGAGATCCTGTATGCACGACCCTACGGGATACAGAAGGGGATATCCACGCAAATTGGGGATGAAATTATGACTTCTTATTTGGTGGCATTGAGCAAACAATTAAGCAAAATCAGGAAACATGTGGTTGGAACCCGGTGGAGGGGTCTAGATGGACCTGTACTTAATATACACCCTGGAGATTATGTATATATAAAGTCTCTTGCAGAAAAAACTTCAGAGCCACAGTGGGAAGGACCATACCAAGTACTGCTCACCTCCTTCACGGCCATCAGGATCAAGGAACAGAACGCCTGGATTCATCACACCAGAGTCAAAAGGGCACCTAAACAGCCACGGGCATCGCGAGAAATTGGACCCTTGAAGCTCAAAGTATCAAGGCATTGATAAAAATTGTATTTTTAGGATGGACATTACCTAGAGGGGAAGCCTGGAGCCAAAACACCTATTTACAAATAACTGAAAATATGTCAAGAATACTGAACTTATCCGATTGTTGGATATGCAATACTCTCCCTCGGGGTGGGCTACAACTCCCTTTAATAGGAATATCGACTAGAAATTGGGCCATTTACACTAATGGAATGAACATGAACGGATCACGTGTGTATGGGAAGGGGAATACAAGAGAAGGACCAAGTTTTGACCTAGACCTCCCGCTCTCAGAAAAGGTAGTGATTTTGGGTCGTTGTTTAGGATTCGAAGACAAAACATGGATAGATATGAAAGACTGTCCTGCTGCCAAAGATTTAGGGACTTTTGATGCGGAAAGATTGAAACAGATTAAACTTGACTTCAAGTTTATACCTCATTCAAACACCAAGAAAGGAAAAAGGTAGGGAAGATGGTAGAGAACAGAACAAGGGTCCAAGATGCAACATGGGACCTGGATATTGGTGGCTTTGCGGTGACGGAAGGGCTAGAAAGAGCTTACCTTTAAGCTGGAAAGGACATTGTACTAGACGGTATCTTTCGCCTGGAGCAAGCATTCACAAAGGTACCTCCCCTCTTACGGGACTTTTAAGAACCCCCTGGATTCGTTTTAAGAGAGCGGAGAATCCGTTGGTAATTCGAGGCACCGGCTTTCATAGCTTTGTGCGATGGTTAATCCCCTCTTTGGGAGTAAGCGAGTTAGAGAAAGCTATAGTTAATATATCGGCTACTGTCGAAACTCCGGAAAATTTAACATTGGATGCCATACCAGGAATACAATTAGAAGTAGAATCTTTAAGCAAGGTGGTAAAGCAAAATCGAATGGGATTAGCTATGCTTTTAGCTGAGGAAGGAGGATTGTGCATGGTTATTAATCAAACCTGTTGCACCTATGTAAACCAGAATAAAAGAATAGAAACAGATTTGAATGAAATCTGGGAAAAGACCAAGGTGTTACATCGTTGCCCAAGATGATACATCCTGGGGTTTCTCGGAAATATGGGAAAAACTCACCTCTTGGTTACCTAATTTAGGATGGCTGAGGCAATTATTTGTTACAATGGTTTGGATCATAATGCTAGGTATCATTTTGTGTATTTTGATTAGGTGTAGCCTTTGGTGTTGCAGGAGTACGGGAGATTCTTATAGTGAATGGAAAAGGAACCAACTACGATGAAAGCTGGAGTCCAATAAGTATTTTGAGAAGATGCTGAATAATGATGTACTATAATAGAATTAAGAGTAGTAAAAGAATTTACTGACTTCTTTGAAAAGGGGGGACTGAAGGAGGAAGGGGTTAAAAGGGATTTTAACAGAAGTGGCATTACCTAATAGTTGCTGTGCATTTAAAGAGAATTGATAGTGCCTATCTATTGTCTAAATTAACTGAAGCAGAGAGTCTGGCATCTCCATCCAAAGGGGTCAGTTCCTGACAGGGGCTGGGAGTCGCCTCGAACCGGTCAAGACCGGCCCTGCTGAGTGGATGGGAGCCAGGGGAGAACTGAGTTTGCGCAGAAACAAAGGGCCATCAGCGAACACCATGATGAAGAGGATGGGCCTTCATCTTGGGACCCCCGACGACCACCACCAGGAGGCACTGCGCAAGCGCAGCTGGGAGGAGTCTATGGAAATTACTTCTTGGAACTGATTATAATATGGAAATTATTTCTCGGAACTGATTTTGATATGCAATGAGGATAGATGCATATGTATAGGTGTATTGGGAAATCTAATGTATATGTAATATTTGATTGTATAAATTGAAGAGACACGTTGCTGCTCGGCGCGCACGACTTTGGTGGAACTACCCCCTGTGCTGCCCGGCGCCGAATAAACATCCCTGCTTTACAGTCTGACAGACTGGGGAGTCTGCTTTCCGCACGTCAACACTCTGCTTTTATCCATAACCCCCTGCAAAGTCTGCAAAGCAGCCACAGGCCGGGTCAGGGCAGAGCAGCCGGGGCCAGGCCGGGCGCCAGGGACGAGCCGGTGCCGCCCTCTGCCGTCACCCCGCCCCCCCGAACGCGCTCTTTTTGCAGCCAGGAGCCTGCTTTGGGCATTTTCCTGCCCTTGTTCGAGGGCTCCCGGCCCTCCCGACGGGCTCTCCGAGCCTCTCCCCGCCATGGCCCCGGCCCCGGCCCGCCCGCTCCCGCAGCGGCCGCATCCTCGCGCCGAGCCCCGCGCGCCCCCGCAGCGCCGTTCGGGTGGGCTCCGCTCCGCTCCCCCTCGCGCCCCGCAGCCGCGCGCTTAACGGACAGCCTCGCGTTCCACCGTGATCCGTTGCAAGCGCGGGACGCGGCGGGACTCGAGCTCGGAACGCGGCCGCGGACGGACGGACGCTCGCCGCGCAGCCGCTCCCCACGGCCCGCCGGACCCCTTCGCCCGCCTCCCGCTGCCCCCCGAAGCCGCCGGGACGGCGCCCGCCGCGTCCCCCGCGCCCTCGGCGCCTGCTCCGTCCCGCCCGGCCGCCCTCCGCCGCGGCCGCGCCTCCGCCCGCCGCTCCCCCTGTTGGCTCTGGCGGCGCTGGGCGGGCCGCCGCGGCTGGGCCTGCCATGGCGGCACCGCCTTCCGCCCGCGGGCGGCCCGCCCCCGGGCCCTGCTCCAGCCGGGGCCGGCCGGGCCCCGCCGAGCCCCCCGGGAGCCCGGCACCGCGCCCGGCAGCCGCCCCGCCGCCGCCGCCGCCGCCGCTGCCCCCCCCCGGCGCTGGCCCGCGCCCGCCGGGACCGGGTTACCGGTAGGCGGAGGGGCTCGGCAGAAGCCGGCAGCGGTTGCGAAACCGGGCGAGCGAGTCGGGACGCTGCCGGCGAACACCACCCCGTCGGCTCGTCCGCGTCCCGGGAGCGGCGGGGAGCTCGGCGGCGGGAAGCGGCAGCCCGGTAAGAGAGAAGCGGGCGGGTGCCGCCCTCCGGGGACGGCTGCGGGGCGGTTGGGGCCCCGGCGGAGCGCTGACGGCCGCCTCGCCCGCAGGGCAGGAGAAGGAGCCGCTGGAGCACCTGTACCGGGTGGGCTCGCTGCTGGGCTCCGGCGGCTTCGGCACCGTGTACGCGGCTGTCCGGCTCTCCGACGGCAGCCCGGTAAGTGGCGGGGACGGCGGCGAGGAGGAGGAGGAGGAGGAGGAGGAGGAGGAAGGAGGGGGAGAGGCGGCGGGGCGGGCGGCGTGCTCAGCCCGGCGCTGCCCTTGGCTTGCAGGTGGCCATCAAACACGTGCCCCGGGAGAGCATCGGCCGGTGGGGCGAACTGGTGAGTGGGGGGGGGCAGCGGGGCGGCAGCGGGGGGGATAGGCCGGGGCCCGGGAGGGGGGGAAGCGGGGGACGCGGAGCATCCCCGGGGCAGGGGGATGCCAGGACCGTTGGGGCAGGGGAGGGGGGCACCGGAGCATCCCCGGGGCAGGGGGATGCCAGGACCGTTGGGGCAGGGGAGGGGGGCACCGGAGCATCCCCGGGGCTGGGGGGGGCACTGGAGCATGCCTGGGGCAGGGCGATGCCAGGAGCGTTGGGGCCGGGCAGGGGGGCCCACGGGGACCGAGGGATGCCAGGACCGTTGGGGCCAGGCAGGGGGGCACCGGAGCATCCCAGGCAGGGGGTACCGGACCACCGGCGCAGCATCAGCCCCGCTGACAGCGTTGTGGTTCCCCCCGGCAGCCCTGTGGCACCCGTGTGCCGATGGAGATTGTGCTCCTGAAGCAGGTGGGCTCCGGGTTCCGCGGCGTCATCCAGCTCCTCGACTGGTACGAGCTGCCCGACTGCTACGTGCTGGTGCTGGAGCGTCCGGAGCCGTCGCAGGATCTCTTTGACTTCATCACAGAACGAGAGTTCCTGCCCGAGGATCTGGCTCGGGAGCTTTTCCGTCAGGTGCTGGAGGCCGTGCGACACTGCAACAACTGCGGCGTCCTGCACCGCGACATCAAGGACGAGAACATCATCGTCAACCTGGCCACCGGCGAGCTCAAGCTCATCGACTTCGGTTGCGGCACCTTCCTCAAGGACACCGTCTACACCGAATTTGACGGTGAGCCCACAGCCAGGAGGGTGCTGCCGGTACCGGGCACTGCACGGCCCAGCCTGCCCGGGCACCATTTGCTGGGGGGGGGGAAGAAGAATTTTTAAACATTCAGCCGGCTGCCGAGCTGCGTTTTGGCCCGGGGTGGATGCTGTGAAACGGGAGCCAGCTCCCAGCGCTGCCAGCAGCCTGGGCCCCCCACCCTGCCCCGCGCTGGGGCGGGGGGAGCCCACCCAGCAGAACAACCGCCCCGGGGGGGGCTGCAAAGCCCCGCTCGCCCTGCAGCCACAGAAGGGACTGGGCTGCTCCGCTCCCTTTGATTGCCTTGGCTTATTTCTCTTTCATTTTTCGGCCAAGGCCAGGGGGGTGGGGAGGGGCAAGGCGTGGTTGTTCCCCACCCGTGGGGTGGTCTGGGGTTTTTTTCCCCCACCCTCGTGAGGGTCCGGCCTTCCCCGGGCGCGCGCTGACCTCTTCCGGCACCGGCGGCTGCTTTTTACAACCCAAAGTTTGTAAACAAGAGCCACGTGGTGACACCGGCTGTGTCCCGTGTCCCCGTCACCCCGCGTCCCCGGGGGTGAGGATGCTCGGGCCGGGAGCCCGCAGCGTCCGCCTGACGAGCTCCGCCTGTATCCCGCAGGAACGCGGGTGTACAGCCCGCCGGAGTGGGTGCGCTACCACCGCTACCACGGGCGCACGGCCACCATCTGGTCCCTGGGCGTGCTGCTCTACGCCATGGTCTGCGGGGACGTCCCCTTCGAGCAGGACGCCGACATCGCCCAGGGGCAGTTCTCCTTCCGGCGGAGGGTTTCTCCAGGTGGGTACCCGGCTCCGCGGCGAGGGGGGGATCGCGGGTTTTGGGAGATGGCACCAGGCACATGAGCCTCCCGCTTTTATGGCTGTGGAGGAGGTTCATCTTCCGTGGCTGGAGGAGATGGCCCAGGAGGAGGTTCATCTCCCACGGTTAGTTGGATGAGGTGGCACATGTCCTCCCATCTTGCTCTCCAAAATGGATAATCACTTGGGAGGCTTGGGTGCAGCTCTGAGCACACTCAGTATGGCCTGGGCAGCGTGGACGGTGGCACAAGGTGGACAAGAGCCTTCTCTGCCTGACCGGCGGTTTCTGGTTTCTCTCCCCAGAGTGCCAGCAGCTCATCAGATGGTGTTTGTCCGTGTGCCCCTCGGACAGGCCAACTCTGGAAGACATCTTCCACCATCCTTGGCTGCAAGGCACTCACCTGCCCTAGGAGTCATCCGAGATCCACCTGCACAGTTGGATCCAGGAGCCTGGCAAGTAACAACCCCACACAGCTCCTGGCCATAAGAAGCAAAGAACACCAGATTTTTCTCCTCGTGAGCGTAGCACTGAGCAGGGATCATCAGATGGAAACGCGCACATCTTGTCCTGGAGCTGGGCTGGAGACCTGGTGGCCACCATCCAACCCAGCTGTCCTGGACTCCATCTGAATGACCCTGTCTCATCTGGTGTTTTGCCAGTCAATTTTTTGAGTTTTGGTTCTGTGTTTGGAGGCTCCCGGGTGTCTTCCTGACCTGCTGAATTTTGGGACCGCGAGAGGATCGGACACCTTATTGCGAGAAAAGCTTCAGTGGGGCCGGGGGGGGGGCACTGGTTGGGGTGGAGAGCAGGAACCGCGGCCGAATGGCTGTCTCTTCTCCGCTGTCACCGTGCTCGAGTGCCTTCAGTTGCGATCTGGGCTGCGCTGGAGGAAATACTTGAATTTTCCTGCACTGCCGCTTTTCCAAGACTCGCCTGGCTATACCGTTCCTTTTCCCTTTTCAAGAAAAAACAGGTCAGAAGATGCTGGGGAGCCAAGCGGGCGATGGCTCGCCTCCTGTGCCTCCATCTCGCGGGGATTTTCTGGGGTTCTTTGCTTCTTTCTGCCCTCACGAATGCACAAACAGTGCAAAGCAGCAGAGCTAGAAACGTGTACAAAGTTATATAGGAGCAAAGTCTGATATCCAGTTGTTAATAATGATAAGATTTTACATTGTTTCTCTTTTCCACTTTTTGTCGTTTAATTTATTTTCAGGAATTTGTCTTTTTTTTTTTTTTTTTAACAAAGTTCTAGCCAGTAGGATAACTTATTTATTTATTTATAATTCCGGTGGGTTTCCAACCCACGCCTGGCTGCTACAGCTGCCGATGCCCCGGTTTTCCGTTCGGGTCTCCCCTCCGTGTCTGTCCTGTGTCCAGCCCCGGGCCCGCGGTGTTTCTGGCGGGTGTCTGGCGGAGGTGTGGAGCGCCCGCCTGCTCCCAGCTGTGCTGGGCACTGGGGTTTCCTTGCCACGGGCAGATCCGTTCGCAGCTGAGTTTTGGTTTTCCTCACAGGTGTCTTGTTCGGGGCTGGAGAGGAGGAGCCGGCCCGGGCTGTCTGCACTGTCGAGTCTTTACGTGTCACCAACTGCGGAGCCGGCGGGGATTTTTTTTTGTTAATAATGTTGTACAGGGGAATTCAGAAGTCTTATTTTTTTATGTGGTTTTAAATAAAAACAAACTACTTGATGTGATGGAGTCATTCTTGGTCAGAATCGAAAGTTGCCAGAGATCCTGGGCTCGCTCTGCAGATCCTGGGCTCGCTGCCACGGTCCTGGGCTCGCTGTGCCCCCCGAAGCACCCCCCTGTCCCTCGGCAGCGGGGGATGCAGAGGGAAGCAGCAGCCACAGGCCGGGTCAGGGCAGAGCAGCCGGGGCCAGGCCGGGCGCCAGGGACGAGCCGGTGCCACCCTCTGCCGTCACCCCGTCCCCCCGAACGCGCTCTTTTTGCAGCCAGGAGCCTGCTTTGGGCATTTTCCTGCCCTTGTTCGAGGGCTCCCGGCCCTCCCGACGGGCTCTCCGAGCCTCTCCCCGACCCCTCAGCGGGAGCCATCCGCCCGCCGAGCCAGGCACCAGCGCTGAGGGGCCGGCCAGAGCCCTGCGTGGCCGGGGCTGAGCTGGGGGGTGACAGCTGTCCCTTTCCCCATGTCCCCAGTGCCCGAGACGCCCCGAGGGACGCCCAGCTCCCCTCCTGCCATTGCCCGGCCCTTTGCAAATGGGGAAACTGAGGCGCCGCGTGAGGCACGGGCTCACGGGCCATGGCCACACCGGCCACCCGACTGTGACAGAGGCGGCTGCGAAGTCACCGGGGGCCATCGCACGCTTCCCCCGGGAGCAGCAGGTCCCCATGTCCCCACGACGCCGGTGACAGCGGGGCCTGTCCCGCTCGGCCAGCCCGGCGCCATCGAGGCCCGGCGGCTGCCGGCCACCCCCGCCGCGGGGCTTCTCCGCGGGGCTTCTCCTCAGGGCGTGCGAGGGACGGCAGCGCCCGCGGCGTTCCCGCCTCACCCACGAGGTTCGGGGGCAGGGGGGGTGACATCTGTGGTTTGGGTTTTTTTTTCCCCAGTTTAGTCAGGGGCTAACGGGGTCCAGACACCGGTTTGCCCGCGATGAAGTAGCGGCAGCGCGGGATGAGGCGGCGGTGAAGGAAGGGGTTAAAGGGATTTTAACAGAAGTGGCATTACCTAATAGTTGCTGTGCATTTAAAGAGCGTTGATAGTGCCTATCTATTGTCTAAATTAACTGAAGCAGAGACTCCACAACCTCCCTGGGTAGCCTGGGCCAGGGCTCCGTCACCCTCAGAGGGAAGAAGTTCTTCCTCATGTTCAGACGGAGCTTCCTGTGCCTCACTTTGTGCCCATTGCCCCTTGTCCTGTCGCTGGGCACCACTGAAAAGAGCTTGGCCCCATCCTCCTGACACCCACCCTGCAGATATTTCTAAGCATTTATTAGGTCCCCTCGCAGCCTTCTCCAGGCTGAACAAGCCCAGCTCCCTCAGCCTCTCCTTGTAGGAGAGATGTTCCAGTCCCCTCATCATCCTTGTAGCCCTCCTCTGGACTCTCTCCAGGAGCTCCTCATCTTTCTTGAACTGGGGAGCCCAGAACTGGACACAGTACTCCAGATGGGGCCTCACTAGGGCAGTGTAGAGGGGAAGGAGAACCTCCCTCGACCTGCTGGCCCACACTCTTCTTGATGCACCCCAGGATGCCACTGGCCTTCTTGGCAGCCAGGGCACGCTGCTGGCTCATGGTCAGCCTGTCGTCCACCAGGACACCCAGGTCCCTCTCCGCAGAGCTGCTCTCCAGCAGGGCCGCCCCAGCCTGTACTGGTGCCTGGGGTTGTTCCTCCCCAGGTGCAGGACCCTGCATTTGCCTTTGTTGAACCTCATCAGGTTCCTCTCTGGCCACCTCTCCAGCCTGTCCAGGTCTCGCTGAATGGCAGCACAGCCTGCTGGTGTATCCACCACTCCTCCCAGTTTGGTGTCATCAGCAAACTTGCTGAGGGTACACTCTAACTCTTCATCCGGGTCACTGATGAAGAAGTTAAACAAGGCCGGGCCCAGTGCTGACCCCTGGGGCACCCCACTGGTTACATGTTTGGTACAGAAGGGGAAGCGGACCTCCGCACAGCTGCGTTCGGGCGGGTTTTATAATGCTGACTTCTGCACAGCTGCGTTCGGGCGGGTTTTGCACAGAAGCAGCAGGAGAAGGTAAGCGGACCTGCACGCAATTGCGTTTGAGTGGTTTTTGTATGAATGCTAACTGTAATTGTGTTTGGGTGGTTTTTATACGAATGTTAACTGAAGCGATAATATTATAATTTGAATACCCGGGGATTTTATGTGAAAAGTTTTGCCTTTGTGCGTGTGTATGTGTGGCTGAGACACAGCACTGCGGTGAAGTGAGTGGGAGTCCCGATCTGCGGTTCCGTAACTCCGCGAGGAGCACGGCCAGAGACGGACAAAGTGCTTGGAATAATTATAAAGCCTGTAAATCTTCTGATGTGCAACTTGGGCTGCGGTAGTGCCTAATCACTCTCCTAAGTGACAGGGAGTGGGAACTGGTTAATTATTAAAGTGGCAGAGCAAAAGAAATCACTCCTTAGGTGGTTTGGGCTCGAACCTTGGGAGTATTTGAATGAGGGGGGGAACTGGATACAAAGGGGAGAAGGGAGATTTTATTGGAAAGGGGCATACGTGACTCCCGCTGGGTGGCAGGTAGCCTTAGATTGGGAACAACCTCCAGAAATCCTTACAAGTCCTGGGGTTGGGGGGCAAGCAGGAATAATTCCCTGCTTCGCACGTGGGCTAGCTCCTAGATTATATCAGAATTGGCACCAAGCTTGGGTCCTGTTGAAGTGTAAATCTTGTGATAAAAAGAGGTCCTGTGTATCTAGGAGGCGAGGAGCGCAGTGTCCTAAGTGCCTTCCCCGGACCCCACGGTTTTATAGCTGGGAAAGGTAGTGAAGCTGGTGCGTGGAAGGGAAAATTTGATTCCGGAAATTTGGGACGTGGGGGAGAAAGATTGGGAAGAAACTATAGTGAATTGTAAGAAGCGATTCGCGTGGAAACTTATTAAAAGAATAGCAAAAGGCAAGTTAAAGGGGCAATAAGTCGCGAAATGGGTAACAATCAGGGAGGAGTTTTGAAAAAGAGTCCTTTAGGCTGTGTGCTCACTCACTGGAAAGACATTGCTGGGACCGGAGGCACAGAAAGTAAAAGGACCCTTATCAAATATTGCAATTAATAGTGGCCTCTACATAAATTGGAAGATGGGGCCAAGTGGCCATTAAACGGGTCAATAGATTATAATACTCTCTTGCAATTAATGCTGTTTTGAAGGAGAGAAGGAAAACGGGATGAGGTTTCATACGCAGATACGGAAACCATCCGGAGTAGCAAAGGGACTGTGGAATGATACCACCACAGGACCCCACGGTACTCGCACTCGAGCAAGAAAATAATAAAGAACTCGGGGGAAAACTGAGGCGGTGTTGTTCGGCATGTAGCATTCGGCAAAGATGTACTAAAGCTGACAAAATTCACCAGGCACCAGAACAAGATCTGACTGACTTGTTTAAGCCTCCTCCTCAACCACAGGAACCGGATGCGAACTCGGATGAAATTCCCACTCCTTCAGACAGCCCTGTATCTTCCCGGACTAGGAAGAAATTCGCTACAATGGTCTTACAAGCACCTCTCCAAGAGGCAGTAGGACTTGATGGTGGAACTATGCTAATCAAAATACCTTTTTCCACCACCGATTTAGACGCCTGGAAAAAGGTAGCCCGGGAACATCGGGTCGACCCAGTGGGTGTCGCTAAACACTTTCAATTCATAATGAAACAACATAATCCAGATTGGAATGATATGCAATTACCATTAGAGTATGTAACCGATACAGAGAAACAGTTAATTCTAAAAACTGCAGGTGATCTGGCTGAAGATCACTATAAGACTGCGGAAGGTGATGTTAAGGATTATTTCCCCCTCCAAGACCCAAAGTGGGATGCTAACAGGTCTGCTCATACGGAGAGACTGCAGGCATACCAAGAGTGGATTTTTAAAGGAATGGAAAGGGCCATTCCCAGAACTATAAAGTGGTCAGCTTTATATGCAGTTAAACAGGGTCCTTCCAAGTCCCCATCCCAATTCCTGGATCGACTGAGGGATGTAATGCGCCGTAACACACCGCTGGACCCTGGGTCAGAGGCAGGGATACAACAACTAGTCTCCCTATTTTTGGGTCAGTCTACGGGAGACACTAGGTGCAAACTCCAGAAGTTGCATCCTACAAAAAGGAGGAACTTGAAAGTCCTGCTGGATGAAGCATGGAGAGTGTTTAGCAATAGAGAAGAGGGATGCAGGCAAGGCCAGAGAATAGTGACAGTTGTTAGGGAAGAGGAAGGAAGAAGGCCTAGACAGGAATTGTCCCGGTTGGGTAAAGACCAACGTGCGCTGTGTAAAAGACTTGGTCATTGGAAAAGGGAATGTCCAAAAAATAAGGAAAAGGGACGAGGCCGCCAGATAGAAAAAATAGCCCATGTAAAGGAAGATTGACGGGGACCTGTGGAATCCACCCTAGCGGATCCACTGGTTATAATGAAGCTAGGGAAGGAACGAGAGGTAGAATTTTTGGTTGACATGGGGGCAACATACTCACTTTTGAATCAAGCCTTGATGCCCCTGGGGAGTGACTATATCGTGGTAAAAGGGGCAACTGGCCACAGTGAAAAGGCATACTTTTGTAAACCTTTGAAGTATAAATTAGGAAAACAATGGGGCATCCACAAATTCTTGTATATGCCCAACTCCCCAAAGGCACTTCTGGGAAGGGATTTGTTGGAACAACTGGGTGCAAAAATTACATTTGAAAAAGGAGAAATTACTCTGGAGGTGAAGGATCCACAATATATTCAGGTACTGAGTCTATTTCTAACCAGTCCTCCCACAGAAGGAAAAATTCCCGAGGAGATCCTAAACCAGGTGTACCCTGGGGTATGGGCCACTGATGTCCCTGGAAGAGCAAAGAATGCTCCACCCGTTGAAGTCAGACTCAAAGAAGGCCGGCAACTGGTAAGAGTTAAGCAATATCCCCTAAGACAGGAAGATAAAGAAGGAATCCAGCCAGAGATAGAAAGATTTTTACAATTAGGATTATTCAAAGAGTGCAAGTCGGATTTTAACACCCCTATACTACCTGTCTGTAAATCTGACGGGTCGTATCGGGTGGTCCAGGATTTGCGAGCCATAAACAAAATAACAGAGGACCTCTACCCAGTAGTAGCAAACCCATATACTTTGTTGACCGTATTGGCTCCCAAATTAACCTGGTTTACTGTTTTAGATTTGAAAGATGCCTTCTTTTGCCTCCCTCTCCATGAAGCCGGTCAGAAATTATTTGCATTTGAATGGGAGAACCCCAAAAGTGGTCGAAAGACTCAGCTCACTTGGACGGTGCTGCCACAAGGATTTAAGAACAGTCCTACCATCTTCGGTAATCAACTTGCAAAAGACTTGGAGTCCTGGGAAATCCCATCTGAAGAAGGGAAATTGCTACAGTGTGGTTGTATCACTTGGACGGTGAGTCTACTAAATTTCTTGGGCTCCAAGGGTACCGGGTATCTAAAAAGAAGGCCCAGATAATGCAGCGTGAGGTGATTTACGTGGGCTATGAGATTAGTGCTGGACAAAGAACTCTGGGACAGGCCCGTAAAGAGGCAATATGCCAAACTCCGAGACCTCAGACAGTGAAAGGGCTACGGACTTTCTTGGGAATGACCGGCTGGTGCCGGCTGTGGATTTATAATTATGGGCTGCTTGTTAAACCACCGTATGCACTAACAGCTGCTGGACAAAATCACCTTGAATGGAACAAGGAGACCACGCAAGCCTTTGAACTACTGAAAAAGGCTCTGATGTCGGCCCTTGCCCTAGGGCTCCCAGATGTGAGTAAGCCGTTTTTCCTTTTCTCTCACGAAAAGCAGGGTATTGCTCTGGGGATATCAGCACAAGATCTGGGCCCGTATCGATGAGCAGTTGCCTATCTCTCCAAACAACTGGATGCAACTGCGAAGGGTTGGCCTGGATGCCTGCAAGCAGTTGCAGCTGTAATATTAAATATACAGGAAGCCCGAAAATTTACCTTGGGCCAGAAAATGACTGTCTTGGTGTCCCACACGGTATCCACAGTATTGGAAGCAAAAGGAGGACACTGGCTTTCTCCACAAAGATTCCTGAGATATCAGGCTATACTGGCAGAGCAGGATGATGTGCAGATTACAGTTACTAACAATGTCAATCCAGCTGCCTTTCTCAGTGGAAACACAGGAGAACCAGTGCATCATGACTGCTTGGAGACCACTGAAACAACCTATGCAAGTCGCCCGGATTTGAGAGACAGCCCTATGGAAAACGGAGAAAACTGGTTCACAGATGGAAGCAGCTATGTTCTGAGTGGCAGGAGACACGCGGGGCACGCTGTTACCACCAGTCAAGAAATCACAGAGTCAGGACCTTTGCCCATAAACACCTCCATGCAAAAGGCAGAGATAATTGCTTTAACCCGTGCCTTGGAATTGGCCCAAGGCAAAGTGGTGAATATCTACACAGACTCGAAGTGTGCCTTCGGAGCTGTGCATGCGCACGGAGCGATCTGGAAGGAAAGAGGACTATTGAACTCTCAAGGGAAAAACATCAAACATGCAGAAGAAATTCTGAAACTACTGGAGGCAGTTCAACTCCCCGAGAAAGTGGCAATCATGCATATTAAGGCGCACCAGAAAGTGAGCTCAGAATTCACAGAATCACAGAATTAGAGAATAGTAGGGGTTGGAAGGGACCTCTGTGGGTCATCTAGTCCAACCCCACTGCCGAAGCAGGGTCACCTACAGTAGGCTGCACAGGATCTTGTCCAGGCGGGTCTTGAATATCTCCAGAGAAGGAGACTCTACAACCTCCCTGGGCAGCCTGTTCCAGTGCTCCGTCACCCTCAGAGAGAAGAAGTTCCTCCTCATGTTCAGACGGAACTTCCTGTGCCTCACTTTGTGCCCATTGCCCCTTGTCCTGTCACTGGGCACCACTGAAAAGAGCTTGGCCCCATCCTCCTGACACCCACCCTTCAGATATTTGTAGGCATTTATAAGGTCCCCTCGCAGCCTTCTCTTCTTCAGGCTGAACAAGCCCAGTTCCCTCAACCTCTCCTCGT
This sequence comes from Opisthocomus hoazin, assembly GCF_030867145.1. Classification (NCBI taxonomy): domain Eukaryota; kingdom Metazoa; phylum Chordata; class Aves; order Opisthocomiformes; family Opisthocomidae; genus Opisthocomus; species Opisthocomus hoazin. The sequence goes on from NW_027448862.1 coordinate 331,495, forward strand.
AGTGGAGATGCTCCAGTCCCCTCCTCATCCTTGCAGCCCTCCGCTGGACTCTCTCCAGTAGCTCTTCATCCTTCTTGAACTGGGGAGCCCAGAACTGGACACAGTACTCCAGATGAGGCCTCACCAGGGCAGTGTAGAGGGGAAGGAGAACCTCCTTTGTCCTGCTGGCCACACTCTTCTTGATGCACCCCAGGATCCCATTGGCTTTCTTGGCAGCCAGGGCACACTGCTGGCTCATGGTCAGCCTGTCATCCACCAGGACACCCAGGTCCCTCTCCGCAGAGCTGCTCTCCAGCAGGTCCACCCCAAGCCTGTACTGGTGCATGAGGTTGTTCCTCCCCAGGTGCAGGACCCTGCACTTGCCCTTGTTGAACCTCATCAAATTGGAAAAAGGAAACGAGCTGGCGGACAGAGAGGCAAAACAGGTGGCTAAAACGGAGGGAAGAACTGAAGGGGCTTTAATCCCTGATGGACGAGTCTCCCTAGAAGGTAAGCCAGAATATACTAAGGAAGATCAGAAACTTATTACAGATTTAGAAGGGTCATAGAATGAGGAGGGGTGGGCTCAAACCCCATAGGGAAAACTAATCATTCCCTCCTGTCTGATATGGCATCTGGTAAGGGAAGAACATAGGAAAAGGCACTGGGGGACAGAGGCTTTGTATAAACATCTAATTAGAGAGATTGTGGCCAGAAACCTATACACCACGGTGAGACAGCTGACTCAGCAGTGCGATCTTTGCCTCCAGACTCATCCAAAAAATAACCCTAAACCAGAAATGGGTCAGACTGGAAAAGGTAATGGGCCTGGACAACAATGGCAAATTGATTTCACGGAACTCCCAAGAAAAGCGGGGTACCGATATCCACTGGTATTAACCGATACCTTTTCAGGTTGGCCGGAGGCATTCCCAACCAGGACAGCTAAAGCTCGGCAAGTAACTAAAGTATTAATACAAGAGATAATATCACATTTTGGGGTTCCAGCAACTATGTCTTCTGATAGGGGACCACATTTTGTTTCAAAAATACTACAACAAACTAGCCGTCACCTGGGTATAGATTGGCAACTCCACACCCCATACCGCCCTCAGTTGAGCGGCCAAGTGGAGAAAATGAACCACTTCATCAAGCAACAAATTGTGAAATTAGGGCAAGAAGCAAATTTGGCATGGCCTCAGTCCCTCCCTCTAGCCCTCCTGTGTATACGGACAAGGCCAAGGGCAAGGGAGGGACTGAGCCCCTTTGAGATCCTGTATGCACGACCCTACGGGATACAGAAGGGGATATCCACGCAAATTGGGGATGAAATTATGACTTCTTATTTGGTGGCATTGAGCAAACAATTAAGCAAAATCAGGAAACATGTGGTTGGAACCCGGGGGAGGGGTCTAGATGGACCTGTACTTAATATACACCCTGGAGATTATGTATATATAAAGTCTCTTGCAGAAAAAACTTCAGAGCCACAGTGGGAAGGACCATACCAAGTACTGCTCACCTCCTTCACGGCCATCAGGATCAAGGAACAGAACGCCTGGATTCATCACACCAGAGTCAAAAGGGCACCTAAACAGCCACGGGCATCGCGAGAAATTGGACCCTTGAAGCTCAAAGTATCAAGGCATTGATAAAAATTGTATTTTTAGGATGGACATTACCTAGAGGGGAAGCCTGGAGCCAAAACACCTATTTACAAATAACTGAAAATATGTCAAGAATACTGAACTTATCCGATTGTTGGATATGCAATACTCTCCCTCGGGGTGGGCTACAACTCCCTTTAATAGGAATATCGACTAGAAATTGGGCCATTTACACTAATGGAATGAACAGGAATGGATCACGTGTGTATGGGAAGGGGAATACAAGAGAAGGACCAAGTTTTGACCTAGACCTCCCGCTCTCAGAAAAGGTAGTGATTTTGGGTCGTTGTTTAGGATTCGAAGACAAAACATGGATAGATATGAAAGACTGTCCTGCTGCCAAAGATTTAGGCACTTTTGATGCAGAAAGACTGAAACAGATTAAACTTGACTTCAAGTTTATACCTCATTCAAACACCAAGAAAGGAAAAAGGTAGGGAAGATGGTAGAGAACAGAACAAGGGTCCAAGATGCAACATGGGACCTGGATATTGGTGGCTTTGCGGTGACGGAAGGGCTAGAAAGAGCTTACCTTTAAGCTGGAAAGGACATTGTACTAGAGCGTACCTTACGCCTGGAGCAAGCATTCACAAAGGTACCTCCCCTCTTACGGGACTTTTAAGAACCCCCTGGATTCGTTTTAAGAGAGCGGAGAATCCGTTGGTAATTCGAGGCACTGGCTTTCATAGCTTTGTGCGATGGTTAATCCCCTCTTTGGGAGTAAGCGAGTTAGAGAAAGCTATAGTTAATATATCGGCTACTGTCGAAACTCCGGAAAATTTAACATTGGATGCCATACCAGGAATACAATTAGAAGTAGAATCTTTAAGCAAGGTGGTAAAGCAAAATCGAATGGGATTAGCTATGCTTTTAGCTGAGGAAGGAGGATTGTGCCTGGTTATTAATCAAACCTGTTGCACCTATGTAAACCAGAATAAAAGAATAGAAACAGATTTGAATGAAATCTGGGAAAAGACCAAGGTGTTACATCGTTGCCCAAGATGATACATCCTGGGGTTTCTCGGAAATATGGGAAAAGCTCACCTCTTGGTTACCTAATTTAGGATGGCTGAGGCAATTATTTGTTACAATGGTTTGGATCATAATGCTAGGTATCATTTTGTGTATTTTGATTAGGTGTAGCCTTTGGTGTTGCAGGAGTACGGGAGATTCTTATAGTGAATGGAAAAGGAACCAACTACAATGAAAGCTGGAGTCCAATAAGTATTTTGAGAAGATGCTGAATAATGATGTACTATAACAGAATTAAGAGTAGTAAAAGAATTTACTAACTTCTTTGAAAAGGGGGGACTGAAGGAGGAAGGGGTTAAAAGGGATTTTAACAGAAGTGGCATTACCTAATAGTTGCTGTGCATTTAAAGAGTTGATAGTGCCTATCTATTGTCTAAATTAACTGAAGCAGAGAGTCTGGCATCTCCATCCAAAGGGGTCAGTTCCTGACAGGGGCTGGGAGTCGCCTCGAACCGGTCAAGACCGGCCCTGCTGTGTGGATGGGAGCCAGGGGAGAACTGAGTTTGCGCAGAAACAAAGGGCCATCAGCGAACACCATGATGAAGAGGATGGGCCTTCATCTTGGGACCCCCGACGACCACCACCAGGAGGCACTGCGCAAGCACAGCTGGGAGGAGTCTATGGAAATTACTTCTTGGAACTAATTATAATACGGAAATTATTTCTCGGAACTGATTTTGATATGCAACGAGGATAGATGCATATGTATAGGCGTATTGGGAAATCTAATGTATATGTAATATTCGATTGTATAAATTGAAGAGACACGTTGCTGCTCGGCGTGCACGACTTTGGTGGGACTGCCCCCCGTGCTGCCCGGCGCCGAATAAACATCCCTGCTTTACAGTCTGACAGATTGGGGAGTCTGCTTTCCGCACGTCAACACTCTATTTTTATCCATAACACCCTGCAAAGTCTGGCCTACGTGCTCAGCTCAGCTCCAGACAGACCACAAGACCAGTGTGACAGTCCAGTGAATGTTAAACCAGAAGACAAACACTCACAGCAAGAGCATTTAGAAATTATGCCCGTTATGACACTGCCTAGACAAATCTGGTGAGGAGAATGCCCACCTGAAAAGAGGAATCCCCACCACAGAGTGTCATTAAGAAGTACAAAGATTGGAAAGAGGAAAAAAATTACATTAGAAACCCTCAACGTGAAACAGCAACAGCTTTAACTCATTTAAACCAGACACAGAAGATGTTTCTACAAACTTCTGATCCTACTTTTTAAGAACAAAAATGCACACTTTCGACAATTGTGATTAGCTGGAAGAAATCACACTAGGTAACCTGAAGGCCACTTTAAAGAGGATTTAATATCCAAGAAAGCGGGGAGGGGAATTTTGTCAGCCAGGAATCCATCAGCAAGCACTTGAATCTAAGGGAGCCGAGTTTTGTAACACTGAATGGGTATTTTTAATTATAAAACCACTCACTCTAAGCAGGAGAAGATTCTTCACACTATGCTAGCTACTAGCACTGAGCTGTTCACACATACACCCCCTTTTCAAAAAAACACACAAAACCCCAAAACAAACCCCCATCAAAAAATGAGTGCCACCAAGCCATAGTTCAGATGGAAGGCAGGTGTGGGTCATCCTTCCAGAATTACAGGCACCTCAAAGAAATCGTCCTCCTGTGCCGTTCAGAGCATCCCAAAAGCAGACTGAGCTCCCCAACGCGTCTTGCATGACCGCAGTCCCTCCCCGGGAAGCCCACAGAGAAACACGACGCTTTTGAAACGTCCCAGTCCTCAGCACCTGAACGTTTTCAGAGCAAAAATGTGGACAAGACCAAGAGCCCCACTTGAGGCTCAGCAAAGCCGTATTTGATGCAGAGCCTGGGAAAACCAGAGCCAGTGGATGAACTCGGAGCTTTCACAGGCGGCCTCAGCATCAGTGCTGAGAGCAGCTTCCACACGCCAAGCACAGGCATGGAGAAACAGCTTGTCACGAGCAGCCAGTCCTCTCCGAGGTCTCCAGATAGCCTGGCACCAGGGAGGGTTCCTCAAGCAAGCTCCTCGTCGGGGAGAGGGTCTAGGAGGAGGCTCTCCCACCATGGGCATTCTCAAGTCCAGTTCCTCAAGAACATGGCCTTGCTGCCCGCTCTCTTCCCCTACAGAGGCTGAACCAGCTGCCCAGTGGCTCGGGCCATCTCCGTTTCCAGCGGAGCCCAGCAGTCCGTAAGCATCCCAAGACAGCGCCTGTGTGGATCCTGCCCCTCTCGTACAGGCCCACGCTGGCCGGGCTGGTGTTTGAGGGCTCTGCACGGCACGCACACAGCGCCTACCAAAAAGCTCTGCTCAGCGCTACCAGATCATTTCTAGCTCAACTCAGCGGCACAAAGACAAACAGGGAGAGGCCACGGCCCCACGTGCAAAGGGAGCAGAACACACAGCAAAAGATGTCAGGGGCAACCCTGGAAGCAGCCACAGGCCGTCCACCACGACCTCCAGATCGGGGTCCCGCAGCTCAGCCCGCCACCCACACTGCTTCGAGAGCGCTGCGCCAGCGGCTCTTCCCATCTCCTGCCAGGGGAGAGAACAGGCACAGGCAGCAGAAATAACGGGGTCAAGAAAACTACAGATCACAGCCTTGCCTGCACCATCCTCACAAACACCTGGGGAGAGAAAGGGTCTCTTTTATCCCTACAAGAACATTGGTACAAAGACCAGAAGAGGCACCCCAGGGCACAGCCAGCGAGCCAGGGGCAGAGCAGAGGCACGGCAGGACAAAACGACGGTCACTCAGCTCCAGCGCAGGAGGCCGAAGTTCAAGTCCTGCCCAAGCTACAACAAAAGCTGTCATCGTTTTAGAATTGTGTATGGCGCACAAAACATTTCTGGCGGCTGTAACCCAGAGAACCTAAGAGAAAACTTGTGAAGGCACAACTGCAACTCACGATTTTAATGCTGTTAGGGCATCCAGAAAGCTCTGAACACCTTCAGAGCAGGAGAGCTCTTCGAGTAAGAGAAATCTGCATAAATTGCAGACACACAGGGTTTCTTTTCGATTTTTTTTTCCTTTTCCTCACAGTAGAATGATACTGTAGGTGGGTGAAGTGCTGCATGGAAAGGGCCCCTGGAGGTGTCTGTGCCACCACCCTCTCCCAGCCACTAATGCCATCTGGCCCCCAGGGCACCTCCCAGGGCTGCACCACCCTCCTGGGGAACAAGTTCTCCCCAACACCCACCCAGAGCACAGCGAAGCTGCACATTCTGCCTTTTGCCCCATCTTCTCCACTGTCTGCCACAACTGAGAGGAATCCGGCTCCATTGTCCTCGCAATGGCCCTTTAAGCACCTGCAAACCACCATCAGATCACTCCTCAGGCTCCACGAGCCCAGCCACCCCAAACTCTTGCCTTTACTTGTCCACAATAACAGGCATTGATTGGAAACAAATTCAGGGTAACAGTGCCCACAAATTAACAACAGCCCTTGGATTTCTACTTGTTTAAGGTAAATGCAGGTTAAGGGCTTTTCTGAGAAAATGCAGAAAAAGCTCCAATCCGCTTGCTGTTCTAAAACAGACAACACACAGCTGAAATGACAAATGAACTACACATCTCTCTTCCCCTTCGCTACCTCCTTCTAACACGCAGACACTTTAGCATAGAGCGTACCTGTGAAGGAAGTATTCTGGCAATCGCCCCGCGACAGCCACGAGAAACTCCGAAACTGCTGCCAAGCTGCTCATTCGCAGCAGGTTTCTCCCCTCTGCTTCTGGAAGGGTCTCCTAAGGAAGCCTGGCTTGCAGCCCAGCAGCCCTGAGGGCTCTTTCTCTCCGGTCCCACACACCTCTCTCCAGCTTCCACTCGACCCTCCTCAGGCACGGGCTCTCTCACCTGTTCCGTTTGCTGCCTTTTCGCTGCAGGATTTGTCTCTTCTGCCGATTTCCTCTTCAGAGGCAAGCGGTCTTCTGGAGAGACGCTGTCTTTCTTCCCCTCACACCCGTGAAGGTTTCTCCAGGTGGAGAGAACATCCAGCCAATACCTTGGCTCCTCAGTGACAAGGCTTTGAACCTCATGCAGCATTTTCCCTGGAAGAAAAAGCAGCTTCAGGTTCAGTAGTTCAGGCTCAGCATTTGGTTTTCCTGCAGACCGAGAACAGCTGTTAGCAGAGACCGTGTTCAGATTTCATTGATGTGTGAGCCCAGGAACCGCAGCAGCAGCCATCACAGGCACAGCTGAGCTCTCAGCGCCCACCTACCCCCCAGCAGAGACCCAGCCCTCCCTCTGGTTACGAGCTCTGCAGAACCAAGAGTAAATCGTGCAGGGGTCGAACTCTGCACAAGAATTCAGCAGCCCTAGAAACCAGCCCAGCCCTGAGAGTCACTCCCAGGGACGGAGGACCAGCCTAACGCACCATCCTCCCCGAAAGCCCTTGGTCCAGGATGAGAGATGTGGGGCACTTTCCAGGGCTGAAACACAGACACGAACGGGAATCGCACTGATCCAGCCGGGGCCTCCCGCGCCCGCCCTGCCCGCAGCCCGGGGGGGCCGGGCCGCGCCTCCGCTCCCGGCCCCCGCCCGCGGCGCCGGCCCCGCAGCAGCGGAACAGCCGCTGCCCGCAGCCGGGTCTCCGCCGCTCCCCCGCCGCCCCGCGCTGGACAAGACCTTTCCCGGCCGCAGCCCGCCCCGCAGAGCCGCACACCCAGCCCCGCCGCCGAGCCGTTTCGGGCGGGCCCCTCCCGCAGCCCCGCAGCCCGCGGGGAGGGGGGCGGTGCGGCCCCGCGGCTCGGCCGAGCGGAGACGGCCCGGCCCTGGGGGGCCCTTCCTGCCCCGGCCCCGGCCCGACCCGCGGGACCCCCGCAGGCGGCGGCACCGCCCGCGCCGCGCCCGCCCGGCGAACGGGGCCGCGCTCCCCGCCGCTCCGCTCCGCACCGCAACGGGCCGGGCGGGCCCCGGCGCCCGCGGCCCCCGCGCCGGGAGAGGCTCCGGCCCCCCCCGCCGCCATCTCGGCCCCCCCGCCGGGACCGGGCCTTGACGGGCGGCAGCGGCCCCGGGGCGCGGAGGCGGTGTCCGCACCCAGGCGGCGGGGGAGGGCGATCCGCAGGCACCCCCACCCCCCCCGGGAGCGGGTCAGCAGCCGCGGCCCGGGGGAAGCGCCGGGAGGGCGGGGGGGCCGTCAGCTGCCCCCCACGGGCGACCTTCTGCGGCCCCGCAGGCACCTGCGGGGGTTTGACCGGGGGCAGGCGGGGGCTGGAAACCCGACGGGACAGCCGCTGGGACAGAGAAGGGGGGGACGGGCCGGCGGGGCGAGCACCGGCACCGCCGGCAGCAGCAGCTGAGCCCCGCGAGCGGCAGCAGGAGCAGCCTCCTGTACGGGGGGGGGGGAGGGAAGCCCCCATCCCTGGGGCCAAACCCCCTCCGGCTGCTGCGGCAGAGCGGCCGAGGAACAAACTCAGCTCCCTCGGCCAGCGGGGGAGATGGGGGGAGGCTGCGCGCTGGCTCGCTCCTCCTCTCCTGTCCTTAGTGCACAAATTTCACTGCCTTCCCGGCACCCAGCTCCGCCTGAACTTCACCAGAGCTCTGTCACAGCAATTCAATATCTCGTTTTTGAGGCGGGAGGTGGTAATTTTTTTGTGCTGGGTTTTTTTTGTTTTTGACAGCCTTTCCCCCCCCACCCCTTTTTTCCTCCTCTCTACTTCCAGTGACAGAACTTAACAGATGTAAATTCTGAACAAAAGCCTGAAGGTAATTCTTAGTTTCCTCCCACTGTTTTTGTTGCTGAACTTTTGCACTGAGGCTCATTATTTAATAGCCACAAAACATACCGAGAAATTGAAAACCTAACCATTAAGTACAGGATTTTTACCATGATTTGTAACAGAAGTCAGTACTGAGCTTTGATCTACTGATAACACAAGCCAATGGTTCTCTAATCAAGCTAACAGATTCCCTTCTGAAAGTCACTCCTCAAATGCGACATCAGAAATGCTCCCGGGGCCCGCGGGCCTCTGACGGCACGCTGATTAACCCAGCAGGCTTGTCCGTGCTGCCAAACACCCACCGGACTCACGGCAGCACTGGGCCAGAGGCTTCACCTCCATCCGAACACCACAAGCTTTGATTCAAGCTTCAGAACCCTCCACTCTTCAGTCTGCCAGCAAGAGACCCCGAGGGGGGGCAGAGTAACAGATACAGCGTTAGCACTGCGGAACAGACACCAATCTCAACACAAAAGTGCGGCAATTTCCAGGCACATTCACCTCATTGCTCACTCAAATCCCGCTGGAAGGTTACATTAGCATTTATTAAGCAAGTTCCATGGGGAGGGAAGGCCACGAGGCTCTGGGAGAACCCTGTACAATGTGAAAGCCGCGCAATCATACTACGTAAATATTCTACAAGTAAAAAGTCGGGGGAGGGGGGGGGTGTCCCCGCAAACCCACAATATCACATTTTTCTTACCACTATGAGCAGTCCACCATTTTGTTCCACTTCAGCTGTTTCCACAAGCAGTTCAATAGCTTTTCTCTTCCCAATTATTTTCACTACTCGGGCAATTAAATCTTTCTTTGGCTCACAAAGCCTGAGAGGAGGGGAAAAAAAAGATACACTTATTGTCAGCATAATTTCTTGAGTAAAACTGACCATGGAACTTCCATAATGAGTAGTTCATTCTGTGGGAGATAAAACTGTGCTAAAATGACAGAGTCCATACATTTCAATGTGTTTCAATGGCTCCTTGAACCAGATTTCTTTTTCTAAAGCATGCATTTTAAAAATTTGTTTCCATTAAAATGCACTGAGTGATTATTATTTTCTATTGATGTGTGAAAGATTAAACCAAATGAGAAACTCTAAAGACCTGTATAAATCTCTGAAATTGAACTATAAAAGTCTGCTGTGCATTTAGCAGTTGACAGTACAGCACCTTTTATAGTTAAATCTACACTTGCTGTAGTCTGTAGCTAGTTGTTGAAGTTCTCCTGTATCGTGTGCCATTCAGACAAACATACAGAATAAAAATTAAACCATTCTGTTGACTGATCTATGACAACCTACAAAATGCAAACAAGAACAAAACACTGCAATATGACCGAGTTAAATTGGGTTCTTTTGTTAGCAACAACGTCCTCGTACAAAAGTTCTCATCCTCAGTCTGCATGAAGGGAGAGGCTCTCACAGCATCAATTCATTGTGCCGAAGCACGTGCTCCCACTGGAAAACATCATCACCCCACACACCAACACCTCCTGTCCAGAGCAAGAGTTCAGATGCTAAAGTCTCATGTTCTCAGTGGCAAAGCTCCTCACTAAGCACAGTCCCGAGCACGACAGCTCAGTGGTTTTACACTTCAGGGACCAACAGGCCACCACCACCTCCTAAGTTTCTTGAAGACTGCTGTCTGGCCTCCTTGCTTCCGATGACATTGCCATGCTCTACAGCTGCATACATTACAGTGACTGCATAACAGAAGGGATCTGACCGCAGATGTGAACAACCAGCCTAGCTTCAACCGTATGATTGAAGTTACCTGAAATTAAATGTTAAAACTCACATTTTAGTGACAATTGTCCTCATCACAAAAGGATTACCCAACCCGCTCAACTTTACACTTTGTGTTTAGTCTCACCGAGTTCAATGAATGATCAGGCACCAGCATGTACATGCTTTCTTAAATATTTATAGGATTGAGTTCTAAATTATGAATTATTGGAAGAGATGGAAGCATTTCTCAAAGATGGAGAGAACTTTAAGATAACCAGGAGTCCTCAGAGAGCTGGTGAAATAGACCTTCTGTTAGTAGCAGCAGCAGCTTAAACAGTCAAATCCCCACCCTGCGCTCATTCTGGCCCTGCGCAACCCTCCCGTACGCTGCTTTAAACAAGCAGCTGTGCACTGCAACAGGAAAACAAGAGAAAGGGCAAAACATTGCAACAGACAGTCAGAAAACCCCTTGGATTTCAGTTCCCTGTGTGGGCCACCACAACAAAAGGTCAGGAATCCAGGCACAGACGGTGCAGCACAGATCAAGCAACAGTGCCGTGATGCCTATAAACACAATCCTACTGATGCTATTCAGTGCCACTACTGCGATAAACAATCAGAAAAAAAGAGCCTTCTGCCCTATTTTGATGAAGCTCAATACAACAAAGAAGAGTTTATTACAAGAGACATACTCAAACTTTCCAAATCCATAAAGGAGAAGCTACCGAGAACTGATAACAGCATCAATAATTCAATAATGGTCTAATTGCTGTATTTCAGCATCTGGCAATACTATGTATCCCATGTAAGAAATCAACAATGATCAATAAACCCAGCTTTCATCTAAACATCAAACTTATGGTCAGTAAATCTTGTAACTGCTTTTCCCCTGTTTAACATCATTTTCTTCCCCTGAACCACCGAAAAAGGATTGCGTGGCTGTTTAAGTCAATCTAAGGAAGAACGACTGCAGTCAGGTGCCCTCTCTCACACCACCAGCGCTGCCAGTGCCAGCTCTAAGGAAACTGTACAGCAAATTGGGTAAGGGAACAAATCTCTCTCCAAACTAACTCCTTAAAAAAAGCAACAGGCTTTTGGACAGTCAGTTTTCTGACTCAGCTCAGTGTACAACAACTCAATAGCAGGACTGTGAAAAAGAATTGGAGCGCGGCAAGCGCGCACACGGCTGGAGCTTGGTAACCCCAACAGCGGCTTCCATGACCTAGCACAGAACTGCAGCTCAGCTTCTCAACAGAGCAGAGGCAAGGCTGGATTTCAGTTCTGCTGTCTCATCCTGGTGCAGCCCTTCATTACTACAGCAGCAAAACATTTTGTTCAGACAAGCAGGTTCCACGTAAAGAACAGGGATTTCAGAAGCTGTGCTCTCCAAAACAGTACACAGGCCCAGTCACCTACAGTTCCAAAGGTTTATAACTTAGCCAGACTTTCATGGTGACCACTGCAGGTGTTCACTGGTGTCCAACTCCAAACACACATCTTTACTCACGGGGTGTTTCCTAAAAATGTCACTACTAAATCTGTATCGTGACAAACAATGTTTTTCCTTGCCACTGTTCTCAAATAACAAACTATCTGGTGGATCTTTAAAAAAAAAAAGAAATTAGAACAGTACTATTGGATGCTTCTACAAGGTACCAGCCCTAATGCTGCATTTTAATCCCAGATTTTGGAAATACACACAAGGCACTCACACTTTTTGTAATCTGGTAAGACACCTTACATATTTAGCAGAAAGAAAGCTTTTTTCCCCCAAGAGGGGGAAAACTACTACTCCATCAGCAGCTTACCAGTACTTAAGGAAGTGAAGATATGGGGTTACTAAACTTACCGATAAGCCATCTGCCACTTTTTCCTCTGAATCTTCTTCTGTTGTGTCATACCTTCCTTTATATTTCATTTCTTGTCTTTCACCCAGTCTATCTTTCACAGGCCGCTCCCGTTTGAGAAAGCCTTGCCCATTTTCCTCTTCCACTGGCAATGTTGTCTTGTCATCGTGCATGTATTCATCCAGTTCTTTACCTAAAGTGTCTGCCTCCTTTTGCTGAGCTTCCTTCATCAGCTTTTTAGCCAAGAAATAACTGTAAGTCTCAGGCTGCCTGCTTCTGTCAATACTACCATCCATGCCTAGAATCCCAAGCTCAGTAGCCACTGCATCCCGATTCTGCTCCTGGAGCACCACACCCACCGAGAGCAGTTTGGTTTTGGTGCTTCTGGCCAAGCTGAAAAGGCTCAGATTTCGCAGGAGGAAAGCTGAAACATTTCTGCCGTTTTCCTTTCCACAAACAGCTGTCATCAGCAGATTCAGAAAAGCTTTCATCACTTGAATCCACGCTTTTGGTTGTCCGATGAGCAACACTCGGTGCACACGACGAAATGCTGCTCTGGAATGGTCTGCCGGAATCATGGCCATCATGCGATTGCTGAAATGAAGAAGTAAACGTCCATTAATTTAATCACTCCCGTAAACTACAAGAGCTATGAAGTGAAGCCAGAGATTTGATTAGCTAGTAAACTTAATTTGGACTCATGCGATGGTTTGGGCAGTCCTCCACGAGCATCTTTTGGACTGCAGTCGACAGCAGCACGCTGTGAAACTTGTGTGTTTTGAATGCTTGTACACGAAAGGCAGCACGGCTGCTACAGAAAACACACAGTGACACGAGTCACTAATCTACTTCACACACCCTTTGCTAACTGAAATTACAATTATTACCAGACCAGAAAAGCTATTAAAATTCCCAAATCAGACAAAGACACAACATGCACAGCAGTTCTAAGAAAGATTAAAAAAACAAAACACCACGGCCACTTACCAGGAGGTTTTTCTAACAGCACAGAAACTCATATTCTCTCCGGAGTCTAAAAGGGGTCAAGACTAGTGGCTTGCAACCACAGTAGCGTTCCCAGAGACTCAACCGAGAAGAAAAAATGATGAAAAACCACAAAAACCAAGCGCACAAAACTGGGATGCAGCTCAAACTTTGAAAAGCTAACGGTGTATTGGGATTCTGGTTCAATCCAGACAGCACATGAGCAGCTTTAAACCCAGAAGACATCACGGACTCACTACGGCTTCTCATTAATTAGGACAAAAACCCTAAAGGCTTCAACGTGCCTTACAAAAAAAAGTCCCACTGATATAAAAATATTCAAGAAATACTGTTTCCCGTGCACTGACAGATAAACTACAACACGAAAGCCAGACCTGCTCAGCTGTACATAACCTACAAAAGCACCACGGGGAACTGAACCCCGAATTCTTCCTCCCAATTGCTGGAAACTTCTGGCCGTGCTGTCTGTGCCGACCTGCGGGAAGCATTTTCTATACTCGCAATTCCAGCTTCTCCCCCACTAATCTGCTATCGTTACGTTACCTTATCCTCTGATCTTTAAAAATAAGATCTCTTCCTCCAGTTTCAGGTGAAATAAGAGTCCTTTCTTCAACCGCACTGCTTTCACCGCCATTATGGCACCATTTCTTCTTCCTCCTATCAGCAAACAGAAAACAGAAATCTTCATTTTGCTGCATTACGGAGTACAAATTTTTAATTTAAAATGCATTCCGTAACGCTAAACACTAACAACTCCATGAATTTAAACAATCCCCCCACGCCTGCCGTCACTTATTTTGCCCTACACACCCCAGGACCGCACCGCAGATCAATCACCATAACTCGAGAGCCCCGCCAACCCTCGCCCCTGCGGCGCCCACCCCGAACCATCTCAGTTCGAAACCTTTTCCCGCCCCCCCGCGCCGCAGACGCCCCGCGCCCCGCACGCCGGCGGGAACCGAACCCCCCGCGGCAGCGCGCGGGGCCGGAAGCCGCGGGGCAGCGCCCGTCGCCGCTCGCCGCCTTCCCGCGCTCCCGCAGCCGCCGGCCGCACCGGCGAGCGCTCCCCCCCCTCACCAAGCCCCGGGCCCGGCGGCAGCGAACGCCTCCCCCGCCCCGCCCCGCCCGCGGCCTCCCCAGGCGAACGGGCCCCGGAGGAACACGCCGGGCCCGGGGCACGGAGCCCCCGCCGGGGAAGGGCCCCCCGGCCCGGCCGCCCGGCCCTCGCCGGGACCCGCTCCCGCAGGCGCCGCGCACCGCCCCGGCTCGGCCGCCCTCGCTCCCCGCCGGGCCCTCCGGCCGCCAGCCGGGCCCTCTCGCCGCGCGGCTCCGGCCGGAGCCCGGGCCGCCCCTCCCTCACCCGCCGCGGGCCCCGGGGCAGCCGGCGCCGGGCAGCCGCGGGCCGAGGCGCAGCGCCCGCCGCCCGGTGCTATTCACGATGGCACCAGCGCTGCTCCCGCCCCCTCTTCCCGGTGCTGCGGTCTCCAGTGACCTGAACAACAGGCTTCAGCCTGCGGCCAGCCCTGCAGCGGTCAGGCAGCCGCGTCAGATGATGGTTTCAGCTTCCTTTCCAGCCGGAATTATTCGATTATATTCTATTTCGAACTTTTGTAGGGGGTTGCGGGAAGATCCTGGTGATTTCACTCTTAGCAATTTCTTGGACAGGGACAAGAGTCCTTAGACATCACACAATCATAGAACCTTTTGGGTTGGAAGGAGCCTTTAAAGCTCATCAAGTCCAAACTCCTGCAATGAGCGGGGACATCTTCAGCTGGAGAAGTTTGCTCAGAGCCCCGTCCAACCCAGCCTTAACGGGTCCATGTCCTTCTTGTGCTGGGGCTCCAGAGCTGGATGCAGGATTCCAGGTGAGGTCTCACCAGGGCAGAGTAGAGGGGCAGAATCCCCTCCCTCACCCTGCTGGCCACCCTTTTTTGATGCAGCCCAGGACACGGTTGGCCTTCTGGGCTGCCAGCGCACACTGCCAGATCACGTCCAGCTTTTCATCCATCAGGACCCCCAAGTCCTTCTCCACAGGGCTGCTCTCAATTCCTTCATCCCCCAGCCCGTGTTGATAGCGGGGACTTGCCCTGGCCCAGGTGCGGGACCTTGCAATTGGCCTTCTTGAACCTCATGAGGTTCACACAGGCCCACTTCTCCAGCTTGTCCAGGTCCCTCTGGACGGCATCCCGTCCTTGTGCCGTGTCAGCTGCACCACTCAGCTTAGTGCTGTCTGCAACCTTGCTCAGTGAGAACTCGGTCTCTCTAAGTCATTGATGAAAATATTAAACAGTGCCGGTCCCCGTGCAGACCCCTGAGGGACACCACTTGTCACCACTGTGCATTTGGACATCGAGCCATTGACCACCACCCTCTGGTTGCAACCTTCCAACCAACTCCTTATTTACCTGAACGGTCTACCCGTCAAATCCATACCTCCCCGATTTAGAGAGAAGGATGTTGTGGGGGACCGTGTCGAAGGCTTTACAGAAACCCAGGTAGATGACATCCCCTTGTCCGCTGATGCAGTCGCTCCACCATAGAAAGACCAACCACTAGGTTGGTGAGGCAGGACCTGCCCTTGGTGAAGCCATGCTGGCTGTCTCAAATCACCTCCCTGACCCCACCTGCCTTAGCATAGCTGCTAGGAGGATCTGTTCCATGATCTTCCCAGGCACAGAGGCGAGGCCAACAGGTCAGTAGTTCCCAGGGTCCTCCTTTCTACCCTTTTCAAAAAAGGGCACCATGTTTCCCATCCTCCAGTCACCAGGGACTTCATGTGATTGTCATCACCTTGCAAATATGATGGAGAGTGGCTTGGTAACTACAGCAGCCAATTTCCTCAGGACTCTGGGATGCATCTCATCAGGTCCCATAGACTTATGTCTGTTCAGGTTCCTCAGGTAGTCACGAACCTTTCCTCAGAGTGGGGGGGGCTTTGCCCCTCCGGTCCCCGTCTTGCAGTCCATGGACTCAGGACAGGCAAGGAGAGAGGCTGCCAGTGAAGACTGAGCCAAAAAAGTTGCTGAGTACCTCAGTCGTCTCCTCGTCTGTTGATACGGGGTCACCACTCTTGTTCATCAGGGGGGTACGCTTTCTTTAACCTTCCTTTTCTGGCTGGCGTACCTGTAGAAGCCCTTCTGGTTATTCTGTGCATCCCTTGCCAAGTTCAGCTCCAGCCACGCCCTGGCCCTCCTGACCCCGTCCCTGCACAACCGGGCAGCATCCCTATACTCTTCCCAAGACACCTGTCCCTGCTTCCACTGCCAGGGCAGTTCCCTCTTGCCCTTTGGTCTGACCAGACGGTCTCGGCTCAGCCATGCCGGTCCCTTCCCTTCCTTAAAACTTCTCTAGAGACGCCGACCCTGCCCCGCACGCCGGAGCTGCCAGGAGCTCGCCAGCCCCACGGCACAGGTCCCCTCCAGACCCCGAGTGCCACGCCAGGAGCGCCGGGTCCAAAACCGACCCCCCCGAGCCGCAACACAAAGCCAAGCCTGGGCCGAGCGACCAGCGAAGAGCTCGGATGCTCGCCGGCACGTCCACCGCCTCGCCGC